>NW_006288621.1:2233-4487 GCF_000327345.1 Myotis davidii
AGCCCCCCAAACCACACCCCCCTCCAACGGGCCCTGCTCTGTGTGTGATGAGGTAGAGCCATAACCTCCCATCGATCCTGCCTTGAGTGTGACAGGGTGCGGCACCCCAACCTCCCAATCGTCCCTACCCTGAGCGTGACTGGGGGTGGCATTGCAACCTCCTGATCTGCCCTGCTCTGTGCATGACAGGGGGCGGTGCCCCAACTCCCCAATCGGCCCTGCTCTGAGCCTAACCAGGAGCTGCGGGGCAGGCACCTAAAGATTGGGCCTGCCCTCTACCACCCTGGAGTGGTCCTAAGCCAGCAGGTTGTTATCTCCCGAGGGGTCCCAGACTGTGAGAGGGCACAAGTGGGGCTGAGGGACCCCCCCCACCAGTGCACAAATTTTTGTGCACCAGGCCTCTAGTCTATATATATAAAAGGCTAATATGCAAAGTGTCCCCTTGTGAGTTCGACCAGGAGACTGGGAGTTCGAGTGCTCGCTATGACATGCACTGATCACCAGGGAGTGGCACGGAATGAAGGAAGGCCCTGGTGGGCAGCTGGCAGCCAGGTAAGGAAGGCCCTGGCTGGCAGCTGGAAGGCCCCAATTGTCCCTCATGGCTGGCCAGGCCTAGGGACCCTACCTGTACACAAATTTTGTGCACCAGATCTCTAGTGTTTTATATTGCACGTTTTATCTCCATATTCCTTTTTATTCCTGTCCCAGTTCTGAAAAATACCAGCCCTTCTCCTTCCTTCACCCTTTTACTGATGCCTTCAAGGCTGGACTATACCACTCCCTTCAACTCCAAGTTTAAAATCTATTTCAATATCAAATCAATCTGAAATAAAATCACTGCAAGAGAAACAAGTACGTTGAAGATTTCTTAAAACTATTTTAGTCTTGTAATTCTTTGACTATGTATAAGCCTTTCAGATACATACACCCTGAGAGACTTTGTAGAAATCATGAAATAAGGTCAATAAGTCAGGTAGCGCCCTAACCGGTTTGGCTCAGTGGATAGAGCGTCAGCCTGCAGACTGAAGGGTCCCAGGTTTGATTCTGGTCGAGGGCATGTACCTTCGTTGCAGGCACATCCCCAGTGGGGGGTGTGCAGGAGGCAACTGATCCATGTTTCTCTCTCATCGATGTTTCTAACTGTCTATCCTTCTCCCTTCCTCTCTGTAAATAATCAATAAAATATATTAAAAAAATAAATAAATCAGATAGCTCAGGGACACAGGTTCTCCACAGGCAAATGATAAGCTATTCTCTTTTCTTTTTAAAATCTTTATTGTTGGAAGTATTATATATGTCCCCCTTCCCCCGCATTGATCTCTCAGCCCACCAGTGCCCCCCAACCCAGGCCTTTGCCACCCTATTTTTTTATATTAAAGGAAACACTTAGTTTTCCCCTGTTGAGTATGATGTTGGCTGTGGATTTGTCATATATGGCCTTTTTTATTTTGAGGTTTATTCCCTCTAGTCCCACTTTGCTGAGAATTTTTATCACAAATGGTGCTGGATTGTGTCAAGTGCTTTTTTTGCATCTATTGATATGATCATATGATGTTTATCCTTCATTTTGTTTATGTGGTGTATCACATCAATTGACTTGTGAATATTGAAGCATTCTTGCATCCCAGGAATAAATCTTTCTCGATTATGGTGTATGAGCTTTTTCATATATTTCTGGATTTGGTCTGCTAATATTTTCTTGAAATATTTTGCATCTATGTTCATTCGGGATATTGGCCTGTATTTTTTTCTTTGTAGTGTCTTTATCTTGTCTTGGAATTAGGATAATGCTGGCATTATACAATGAGCTTAAGAGTGTTCCTTCTTCTTAATATTTTTTGAATAGTTTGAGAAGATTAATGCAAACATCTAATCCAGGACTTTTGTTTCTTGGGAGTGTTTTTTTATTATTATTATTATTATTATTATTGCCTTGATTTTATTGCTTTTAATTAGACTGTTCAGACTTTCTGTTTTTCTTTTTTAATTCAATCTGGGAAGATTGCATATTTCTAGGAATTTATCCATTTATTTCATATTGTTCAATTTTTGGCATAAAGTTGCTCATAGTATTTCCTTATATTCCTTTGTATTTCTTGGTGTCAGCTGTAACTTTTCCTCTTCAATTTTTGATTTTGTTTATTTGAGTTCTCGATCTCTATTTCTTGATGAGTCTGGTTACAGGTTTTTTAAAATTTATTTTTATTGTCTAGGGCAGCCGTGGGCAAACTACGGCCCGCGGGCCGGATCCGGC
>NW_006288621.1:4676-6445 GCF_000327345.1 Myotis davidii
CCCCCTGGTCTAGGGCTAGGCTATTATGTATGTCCCTCACTCACCCCCCTTGGCTCTCCTTCCCCCAGCACCTGCCACACCCCAGGCATTCACCACACTATTGTCTGTGTCCATGGATTATGTATGTGTGCATATAAGATCTTCGGTTAATCTCTTCCCACCTCCCATTCCATCAGAGATCTATCAGTCTGTTGCATGCTTCCATGTCTCTGGACCTATTAGCTCATCAGTTTATTTTGTTCATTAGCTTCCATGCATACGTGAGTGGCATAATAATCTCCAGGTCCATCCATGCTGTTGGAACAGTAAGAGATCCTTCTTATTTATAACCACATGGTATTCCATTGTGTAAATGTACCACAGCTTTTTTATCCACTCATTATGGGCACTCGGGCTTTTTCCAGATCTTAGCTATTGTAAATAATGCTGCTATGAATATAAAGGTGCATATAGTCTTTCTGATTGGTGATTCGGGATTCTTAGAATATATCCCCAGAAGTGGGATCTCTGGGTCAAAAAGCAGTTTCATTTTTAATTTTTTCACAAATCTCCATATTGTTTTTTTTTTTTTTTTGCCAGTGGACAAAAAGGAAATTCATTTTATTACAACAGCACTCACATCTGCATCAGAATAACCAAACCACCATCCATCCAGTAAAAAAAAAAAAGAAAGAAGCTAAGATTTAAGGACACTTGCTTCTTTTGAACTTCAGGAGCAGGTCAGTTCTCATAATGCTCCTGCCAATATCATGAGACAGGAGACCGAGACCGGGGAGACTGGTGAGTCAGGGGAGGTGACCCATGGGCCTTCAAGAACTTCTCCAGTTGTTTCATTTTCTTATCTCGGGCACGGTTTCCCCGGTGCCTTGCTGCCAGGCTCAGGAGCACGCTTTTCACCCTATTTTGGACACAGGGCTGTCCGAAAACAGTGATTTCGATTAAGCTTCCGAAGTTCACCTTTTCCACCATCAGCAGGACCTGGTTCATCCACTCTATTTCCGGAATCATGAATCCGTTTTTGCCGAAGATGGGGTCAGCCATACATGCCTCCAGGTAAAACACCAATGGGTCTCTCAGCTCCAGCGCAGGAAACCACCAGGGCCGGGTGCGAATCCGTGGCAGTGGAAGAGGCATCTTCAACAGTCTGTCCAGGGCCTGGGCGGACATCCATGGGTCCTCCTGGACAACAGCACTGGGCTGATCGACCATGCTGGGACCTGCAGCTCCAGAGCGAGGTCAAGTGGCTCTCACAGAACTCCCTCTCCATATTGTTTTTGACAGTGGCTGCACCAGTCTGCGTTCCTACCAGCAGTGTACTAGGGTTCCCTTTTCTCCACATCCTCCTCAGCACTTGTGGTTTGTTGATTTATTGATGGTAACTATTTTGACAAGTATGAGGTGATACCTCACTGTAATTTTAATTTGAATCTCTGATGATTAGTGACATTGGGCATTTTTTCATATTTCTCTGGGCCATCTGTATGTCCTCTTTGGGGATGTTGTCTATTCAGGGTTTCTGCCCATTTTTTAGTTGGATTGTTTGTCTTCCTTTTGTTAATTTGTATGAGTTCTTTATATATTTTTGATATTAACTCCTTATTGGATATATCTGGTAAATATGTTACCCCAATCAATTGGTTACCTTTTCATTTTGATGCTGGTTTCTTTTGCTGTGCAGAAGCTTTTTATTTTTATCCAGTCTTTATTTGTTTACTTTTTCCCTTTGTTTCTCTTGCCCTAGGACAGTGATGGCGACACTTTTGAGCTCA
>NW_006288621.1:6760-7941 GCF_000327345.1 Myotis davidii
TTACCACGATGGTGTGGGTAAGTTTCAGGGGTTCCTGCTCTGTTCCATTGATCTATATGCCTGTTCTTGTGCTGGTGCCAGGCTGTTTTGGTTACAATTGCTTTGTAGTATAGTTAGATATCCCATATTGTGATCCCTCCAACTTATTCTTCTTTCTCAAGATTGCTGAGGCTATTTGGGGTCTTTTTTGTTTCATATAAATTTTTGTAGTATTTGTTCTAAATCAGTATGCTGATGGTATTTTAATTGGAATTGTGTTGAATCTATAGATTGATTTGAGTAGTTTGGACATTTTAATTATGTTAGTTCTTCCCATCAATAAATATGGTATATGCTTTCACTTGTTTGTATCTCTGTATTTTTTCAAAGCCTGGTAGTTTTTCCAGTATAGGTCTTTTCTTCATTTTTTAAAGTTTATTCCTAAGAAGGTATCTTATTTTTTTTCATTGCAATGGTAAATGGGATTGTTTTTCTAGTTTCTCTTTCTGAGACTTTATTATTGTGTATAAAAATGCCATTGATTTTTGAATGTTGATTTTATATCCGTTACTTTGCTGAATTCATTCATTGAATCTAGTAATTTTTGGTGTATTCTTTAGGGTTTTCTATGTACAATGTAATGTCATCTGCATATAATGACAGTTTTACTTCTTCTTTTCCAATTTAAATACCTTTTGTTTTTTCTTCTTTTCTGATCATTGTGGCTAGAACTTCCAGTACTATGTTGAATAAGAGTGGTGAAAGTGGAAAGACCTATCTTATTCCTGTTTTTAAGGAAAATGCTTTTAGTTCTTGCCCATTGAATATGATTCTGGGTATAGGTTTGTTATATACTGCTTTATTATGTTTTCTTATTGATTTTCTGTCTGGTAAATCTATCCTTTAATGTCAATGGGGTATTAAAATCCCCTGCTATAAAATAAAATAAAAATAAAACCCCCTGTTATGACTATTACTGTAGACCTCTCTCCTTATGTCCATCAATACTTGCTTTATATATTTATACGAGAGGCCTGGTGCACGAAATTCATACATGGAGGAGGAGGGTTCCCTCAGACCAGCCTGCACCCTCTCCAATTGGGGACCCCTTGGGGGATGTCCGACTGCTGATTTAGGCCCGATCCCTGTGGACATCCCTTTCTCAATCTGGGACTGCTGGCTCCTAACCACTCACCTGCCTG
>NW_006288621.1:8063-11159 GCF_000327345.1 Myotis davidii
CCAGCCTGATCACCCCTAACTGCCCTCCCATGCCAGCCTTGTTGCCCCCAACTGCCTTCCCCTGCTGGCCTGATCTCGCCCCCAACTGCCCTCCTCTGCTAGCCAATTTGGTTCTGATTGGTCAGTTTCTATGCCAGTCAGCATCAGAAGCTCTGCCTTCTTGGCAGCCATTGGTTCTTAACAGCACCTAGATTTGGTTCTGATTGCTTGGTTCTTATGCCATAATCAACATCAAGCTCTGCCTCTTAGGCAGCCATTGGTTCTTCAGAGCACCCACATTTGGTACTGATTGGTTGGTTTCTATGCCAGTCAGTATCTCTGGGCCTATCTCTGGGCCTGATCAGAGAGGCGGGGGTGAACAGCAGCCCCCGAAGAGGCTGGGAGAGAAAAAAGGCCCAGCTGCTGGCAAAGCCTGGAAAAAAAGAGGGAGAGAAAAAAAGAGGCAAGTACTGATCAACAGCTTCCACTGAGGCTGTGGATCAGAACCTGCCTCTCTCTGGGTTTCAGCCCCCTGGGCAGTTGGTGCTGGGTCGCCACGGCAAACCAGTTCTGACTGAAGGACTTTCGGTTTGGTCAGCATTTGGTCATTACTACCCTGGGGTTTATATATTAGGACTAGAGGCCCAGTGCACAAAAATTTGTGCACTGGTGGGGTGGGGTGGTATCCCTCAGCCCCACTTGTGCCCTCTTACAGTCTGGGACCCCTCGGGAGATAACGACCTGCTGGCTTAGGCCCGCTCCCAGGTGGCAGAGGGCAGGCCCAATCCCTGGGTGCCTGCCCCGCAGCCCCTGGTCAGGCTCAGAGAAGGGCCGATTGGGGAGTTGGGGCGCCACCCCCTGTCATGCACAGAGCAGGGCAGATCAGGAGGTTGCGATGCCACCCCCAGTCATGCTCAGGGAAGAGCCGATTAGGGGGTTGGGGTGCCACCCCCTGTCACACTCAAGGCAGGGTCGATGGGGAGGTTGCAGCACTACCCCCTGTCATGCACAGAGCAGGGCAGATCAGGGGGTTTGGGCACTGCCCCCTGTCACACTGCTCCAGCGGCCAGGAGGCCTCGCGGCTCCGCTTGACACCAGGTCAGTGAGGCCTCACCGCTCAGCTGATCCCGGTGCTGGGAGGCCTCATGGATCTGCTTGACACAGGGGCAGTGAGGCCTTGCTCCTCTGCTGATCCAGGTGCTGGGAGGCCTCATGGCTCCGATTTACACCGGGGCAGTGAAGCCTCATGGCTCCGCTGATCCCAGGCTGGGAGGCCTTGCGGTTCCGCTGATCCTGGTGCTGGGAGGCATATTACCCTTTTACTATATAGGATAGAGGCCTGGTGCATGGGTGGGGGCCGGCTGGTTTGCCCTGAGGGATGTCCTGAATCAGGGTGGGGGTCTTGCTTGGGTGCCTGGCCAGCCTGGATGAGGGGATGATGGCTGTTTGCAGCTGGTCACACCCCCTTCAGGGTGGGGGTCCCCACTGGGGTGCCTGGCCAGTCTGGGTGAGGGGCTGAGGGCCATTTTCAGGCTGGTGGGTGACTGGGGCTCCCAACCTCTCTTTTATTTATTTTTTATTCTGGGATTTTATTTACCTTCTATGGCTGTCACTGGAGCTGAGAGCCGTCTTTAGCTCTGAGGCTTGGCTCCAGCTCAGAGACCTAGGGTGCTGAAAGCAGGTTTTTGGACTTTGTTTACCTTCTGTATTTGAAACTTTGTTGGGACTCCAGCTCTGAGATCCTGGCTGACTGAAAGCAGGTTTCTGGGGTTTTGTTTAGCTTCTATATTTGTAACAATGTTTCTTAGAGAGCAGCTCAGAGCCCAGCAGGCACGTGGGGAACCTGGCTTCCTCTGTCACTGGAGCAAGCAAGCCTCCATGTTCGCGTCAGTTGTCTGGCTGCCGGCCACCATCTTGGCTGGCACTTAATTTGCATATTGCCCTGATTAGCCAATGGGAAGGGTAGTGAAGTTATGCTTAATTACCATGTTTCTCTTTTATTAGATAGGATGCTCCTTTGTTGAGTCCATAAATGTTTACAAGGGTTATAACTTCCCTTTTCATTAAACTTATAACATTATTCTTTGTCTCTTTATAGCCTCTGTTTTTTAAAATATTTTTATTTATTTCAGAGAGGAAGGGAGAGGGCGAGAGAGATAGAAACATCAATGATGGAGAGAGAATCATTGATCAGCTGCCTCCTGCACACCCCACACTGGGGATTGAGCCTGCAACCTGGGCATTTACCCTGACTAGGAATTGAACTGTGACCTCCTGATTCAAAGGTTGATGCTCAACCATGGAGTAATGCCGCTGGCTATAGCTTTTGTTTTAAACTCTATTTTGTCTGATATAAGTATTGTTATTACCATTTTCTTGAAATATATTTTTCTATCCCTTTAATTTCAGTCTGTGCATGTTTTTTGATCTGAAGTAGGTCTCTTGTAGACAGCATATATGTGCGTCTTATTTTTTATCCATTCAGCTACCCTATGCCTTTTGATTGGATGTTTTAATCCATTTACATTTAAAGTGATTATTGATAGGTACATACTTAAGTGCCATTTTAGTATTAATATTTATGTTTTTTCTTTCTTCTTAAGTGAGTTTCTTTAATATTTCTTGTCATACTGGTTTGTTTTTTGCATTTTTTTTTCCAAATGAACTTCTTTAGCTGTTTTGTGTCTTAGATAATCTTACTTTCAACTTCTTTAGCTTTTTCTTGTCTGAGATAATCTTACTTTCTTATTTAATTTCGCTGGGTAGAATAGTCCGGGTCCTTGCATTTCTTCACTTTGAATATTTTGTGCCAATCTCTTCTGGCTGGAAATGTTTCTGTTGACAAATTAGTTGACAGTTTTATGGAAGCTCCCTTTTAGGTAACTGTTTTCCTCCTGCTGCTTTTAAGTGCCTCTGTTTCTCTTTAAACTTTTCCATGTTGGGAGAAACCAAGATGGCGGCATAGGTATAAAGTGCAAGTACGGAGGCTTGAGTGCATGCGGAAAGGGGCTGGTACCTGAGGATGCAGCTGTCTTTTTGAATCGGGAGGGCGTCACAAGATCCCAACTGCTCTGAACTCTGGTTCCGGGAAGTCGCTGCGGACCCAGGGGTCATACG
>NW_006288621.1:12900-17123 GCF_000327345.1 Myotis davidii
GGAGGGAAGGTAGGGGAGGGTCGGGGTAAGGGGGAAAGAGCAACCAAAGGACTTTTATGCAAGCATATAGGCCTAACCAATGGACACGGACAACGGGGGGGTGAGGGCATGAGAGGGCGGGTAGGGGGTAGCGTGGGGATAAGGACACATATATAATATCTTAATCAATAAAAAAATATTAAAAAAAAACTTTTCCATGTTAATTATGATGTGTCTTGGTGTAGGCCTCTTTGGATTCATCTTGTTGGGACTCTATGTGCTTCCTAAACTTGTGTCTTTTTCCTTCACCACGTTAGGGAAGTTTTTAGTAATTATTTCTTCAAGTAGGTTCTCAATCCCTTCCTTTTTCTCTTCTCCTTTTGGTATGCCTATGAGGCAGATATTGTTATGCTTGATATTGTCCTAGCAATCCCTTACATTTTACTTATCTTAACAAATTCTTGTGTCTTTTTACTGCTCTGATTTGGTGTTTTTTGCTACCTTGTTCTCCAAATCGCTTATTCTGTCCTCTGCTTCATCTAATGTGATTCTCATTTCTTCTTGTGTATTCTTCATTTCAGATATTGTATTCTTCATTTCTGACTGATACTTTTTTATGCTGTTGAAGTTCTCACTAACTTCTTTCAGCATTCTTATAACCATGGTTTTGAACATTGTATCTTGTATGTTGCTTGCCTTTAATTTAGTTGGTTCCATTTCTTGAGATTTTTTTCTTTTTTGGGGAGGGTCTTGCTTCTTTGTCTCCCCATTTTGGCTGTCTCTCTGTGTTTCTGTGTATTTAGTAGATGTGTTATGTCTCCCAGTCTTGTTAAGATGGCCTTATGTATTAAGTATCCTGTGGGGCTCAATGGTGCAGTCTCCTTGATCACCTGAGCTGGGTGCTCCATTAATGTCCTTTTTATGGACTATGTGAGTCCTCCTGTTTTAGTTGATGTTTGATTGTTGTTACCCATATATTTGTAGCTTTGAACTTCTGGCTTTCTAACTGTGAGTATTGACACTGTCCATAGTGTATAAGCTGCTATGCAGGGGCATACCTTATGAATCCGAATTCACCCCAGTAGGGTCTAGTGCCTGCTGAGACCTCCCTTTGGGTGTCCCATTTCTGGAGCCAATTGGTTTGTGTTCTTTTGTGGTCTGAAGCTAGCGCACCTGTGTGTTGTTTATGGGGCCTCTTGTGGAGGACTCCAGTACATGTTATTTTCAGATGCTATAGGCCCTGTGCTACCTATAGGAGCTATAAGGCAATCTGTGGTTAGTAGCTGTCTGTGCTTGGCCTGGGTGTGTGTGGGAGAAGCCAAGCTGTATACCTTGCAGCTGCCACCTGCACTGGGCCTGGGACTGGTTAACAAAAGGCCCAAGTCACCTCAATATTCATCACCACTTAGTGGCTGCCTGTTAAGCTAAGCTTCTGAAAGAGCCTTAGGACATGGACGAGGCAGGTTCTCAGTGAGTCACCAGATAGGGGTGAGTGGTGTTTTCAAGGTTGATAGAAATGCAAACAGCCCCAGTGCTCAGTCTGAAGCCATTCATAAAAGTTCTCAGTTCACACAGATGCCATCCACCACCTGCCTGGGGCCTGAAGATTTTTGCAGTGGGTGGGTCTCAAGGAGTTAGCAGGTGGGGCTCAGTAGAGTTCATCAAGCAAAAACACATTAAGAATTTGCCATGTAGAGGGAAGGCTCTGCACAGGAACAATGGTTCCTGTTGAGAGTTTTACAAGAAAGATTCTAACATGTGCCCAGTCTGGCCTCCTCCAGCAGATCCCACAGCCAGTTGAAAACTTGATAAGGTGGAAACTCAGAGGCTTATCAGGATGAGGCTATTGCAGTTCCCCAGGCTAATACCCTGAAGGGGGTGGGGCCTTCCCAGCACAGGAATGTTGGTGCCAATAGGGTGTACAGGGTGGAAAAAATGACTCTCTCTCTAAAGGCACATAACTCAGTCTCTCCCAGTGTGTGTCTCACAACCCCGACTTTTGCCATAAATTGCTTGAGAGTTTTTCAAGCAAGACTGCACCACTACCAGCAGATCCCTTCACAAGATGTGAGCTTGACAAAACAGGGCCTCAAGGAGTTGGCAGGGTGGAGCTAATGGATCCACCCAGGCTAATGCCATATGGAAAGGAGTGTTCTGCCCAGGAAAGATGGCATCTGTGGGCAGTGTGGGAGAAGGACTCAGCAAAGGGATATTGGCAGCTATCCCCTCAAGCCCTCTCCCTGAATCCATACAACCCAGTCTCTCCCTGTATGCCTTTGATCCCTTTTGAGTCACCATCCATCTTCTGGAGTCTAGGATGAATGTCCACGAGTGAGGTTTCTGTGCTTGCCCTTTAAGGGGGCACCTGGGTTTCCAGCAGTCTCTAGTCTCATTCTGGCAGATGGAATTTCCACTGATTTTGACAGTCATATACTATATAGGTTTCTATTCCTGGTTCCGGTGCTTTGCACTGGAGAGGCTGGTTTGGAGTTTAGACACCTAGCTCCTCAGGGAGGACCTTTGCAGCTGAGATACCCCTCTGGATTCTCTACTGCTGCCTGTGGGAGCAGGGCCAGTCCTTTTCACATCTCTGCCTTTCCTATCAGTCTCAACATGGCTTCTTCTGTAAATCCTTGGTTATAAGATTCCTCTACAGCTAATCTTTAGTTGGTTATTGAGGTTGATCTGTTTTATAATTTAGTTGTAATTCCAGTTTGGTTCTGGGATGAGGTGAGTGTAATTTCAAAATCAATGCACAAAAATCCCTAGTATTTATATACAGCAGCAATGAAAACTCCAGAAATGAAATTAGGAAAATGATTTCATTTTATTTTATTTTTATTTTTATTAAATGTATTGGTATAACATTGATTAATAATATTATATAAATTCTAGGTATACAAATTTATAATACAACATCTGTAAACTTTGTTGTGTGCTCAGTACCTGAACACTAGTCTCCTTTCATCACCACGTATTTTACTCCCTTTACTCTCTTTAGCCTCTTCATCCTTGTCCTCTGGTAACCACCATTCTGCTGTCTAAATCTGTGAGTTTGTTTTTGCTTTTTGTTTGCATGTTTATTTTGTTTGTTCATTAGTTGTTTTTTGTTTTATAACCCACATATAAGTGATATCATATTGCAGCCACAAAGAAAAACAATATGGAGATTCCTCAAAAATTAAGAATAGAGCTATCATATGACCCAGCAATTACTTTTCTGTGTATCTAACTGAAAAAAATTGAAAGCACTTGTTTGTAAAGATTTATGTATTCCTATGTTCATTGCAGCACAATTAAAAGTGTCCAAGACATGGGAACCACCTAAGTATCCTTTAAAAGATGACTGGGTAAAGAAGATGTGATACATACTAGTATATACAGTGGAATACTACTTAGCCATAAAAATATAAATTACTGACATTTGCGACAATATGTATGGATCTTGAGAGTATTATGCTATGTGAAATAAGTCAGACAGAAAACAATTCCAGTTATAATAGTATTAAAATAATAAAAACTACTTAAAAATTAATTTAACAAAATAAATATAGAATTTATATTCTGAAAACTGTAAAATATTTTTGTAAGAAATAAAAAGACATCTGTTGGGGTAGTTGAGGCTAGATTGTTCCTGGTGGTTACAGAAGGAGAGAGAATAACCTAGTTGGCAAAGTATATTACTGGGCAGGGATTAGAATATTGTAATCTAATTATGTCCAAGCATTGCCAGGAAATGTGCTCACAAGCACAGTTCTCACAGCTAAAGCTTATCTTCCATCATTTTCTTCTTCTTTGCAGCGCTTAGCTTCTATCAAGGTAACCAAAGAAGGTTCCTCATGGAGCTACATCATGGAGCTTCTTTGAGCCAAGACATGCTTCCATTTTTTAGGCTACCTTTAACAAGAAAGCCCCAAATTAATGATGCTTCATGTTTCTTTTTTTTTTTATTAGTTAAGGTATTACAAATTTGTCCTCATCCCCCCCCATTAACCCCCAACATCCCCCCCCACTCATGCTCCCATCGCCCTGTTGTCCATGCCAATTGGTTTGGCTTATATACATGTATACAAGTCCTTCCCCTTACCCCCGCCCTCCCCTACTTTCCTTCTGGGGATTGATAGCCTGATCGCTGTTTCTCAGTTTTTGGGTCTGTCCCTTTTCATCAGTCTATGTTGTTCTCTATAATCCACAAATGAGAGAACCCTTCTTTATGCTAAGCCACTAAAGCTTTGGGACTACAG
>NW_006288621.1:19599-19811 GCF_000327345.1 Myotis davidii
TAAAAGCTTCATATGCAAATTGTCCCCTCAGGAGTTTGACCTGGAGATCAGGAGTTCAACTGCTTGCTATGATGTGTGCTGCCCATCAGGGGGCAGTGCAAAATGAAGGAAGGTCCCAGCTGGCAGCGGGGGAAGGAAGGCCCCAGCCGGCAGCCGGAAGGCCCAGACGGTCCCTCATGGCTGGCCAGGCCTAGGGACCCTACCTGTACACA
>NW_006288622.1:0-407 GCF_000327345.1 Myotis davidii
TTTTCTGGTGTAGCGTGTTATCCACATGGGTTTATTGCCTTTTCATGTTTTTTGGAGTATCTTTTTTTTTCTGTAAGAAGACAAAGTGTCTTTTTGAGTGTCCAAAAAGCTGTCCATGTGTATTTTTAGAGTATGTCCTTTTTTTGTGCTGTGTTTTTGGAGCGGTGCCTGTCTGTCCTCCTTCTGTGGCCTGCCAACGGTGTGCCGTTTGTGACCGTTTCCTCGTGAAAGCCGTAGCGGTGGTTGAGCTCTCGTGTTTTTGGGTTGTGTGCGATGGATAGCGATGACCCCTTTTTTAAAGCGTCTGGGCATGTGTGTTGCGTGGATGACAGCCAGTGAAAGACTGTGGAACGATGTCGATGTGTTTGACCATTTGGGTTTATTTTGCCGTGGTTTCTTTCCGCCAT
>NW_006288623.1:0-725 GCF_000327345.1 Myotis davidii
GACTGAGGGTGAAGGGATGGAAAAAGGTTTTTCTGGCGAAAGGAAATGAAAAACAAGCCATGGTAGCAATACTTATACTTGAAAAATTAGATCTCAAATTGAAGGACATAGAAAGAGATAAGGAAGGCCACTTCATAATACTAAAGGGAGCAATCCAGGAAGAAGCAATAACTCTGGTAAACATATATGCACCCAACATATGTGCACCCAAATACATAAGAAATCTTTTGGAGGAGATCAAGGGAGAGATTGACAACAATACACTCACAGTAGGAAACTTTAACACCCCATTATCACCATTGGACAAATCCTCTAAACAAAAAATCAGCAAGAAAGATAAATCCTAAATGACTCACTAGATCAGATGGAATTAATTGACCTCTTCAGAATATTTCACCCCAAAGCCACAGAATATACATTCTACTCAAGTGCATATGGGTCATTTTCAAAGATAGCCCGTATATTGAGTCACAGACAAAGTTTCTTCAAATTCAAGAAAATAGAAATCATATCAAGCATCTTCTCAGATCACAATAGCATAAAACTGGAAATCAACTACAATAAACACAATCCAAAAAAATCAAACACATGGAGACTAAATAGCACGCTATTAAACAATGACTGGGTTATCGGAGAGATCAAAGAAGAAATGAAAAACATCCTGGGAACATATGACAATTAAAACACAATATTCCAGCCGAAACAGGTTTGGCTCAGTGGATAGA
>NW_006288624.1:0-15968 GCF_000327345.1 Myotis davidii
GCTTCACACACAGCTGCTGTACCTCAGACAGAGACTCAAAGTGATTTCTTTGTCAATGGGAGGTTGGCCTGCTATTACATCTGCAGTGTCTTCTAACACTGATGATTCCCTGGTCTTCTATATCTACCCTACCTAGTAAATACCATCTTATATAATGAAAGAGAAACATGTAAATTGACTGTCCCTCCGCTACGCACACCAATCAGGAGTGAGTGTGCAAATTAACCCAACAAATTTGGTGGGTTGATTTGCATACATAGGCACTGTGCGGAGAGCAGAGCAGGAGAGCCGGCAGGTTGGGGGGACGTGGCTCCCTCAGTTGCTCCCCCAAGCCACCGGGTGGAGAGCAGAGCGGGAGAGCCGGAGGCTTGTGGGGGGAACATAGCAGGAGAGCCAGCAGAGAGTGGAGCGGCTTGTGGAACTTGGCTCCCCAAGCTGCCAGACAGAGCAGAGAGGGAGAGCTGGCTGCTTGGAGGACTTGGCAGAGTAGGAGGCCATGGGACAGAGACAGAGCAGGAAGGAAAAACCAAGAGCGCGGGGAGCACCAGGAATGCTGAGAATCGTAATTCTGGTGGCAGACGGATCTCTTAGACCCATGGTCGGCAAACTGAAACTCACGAGCCAAATGTGGCTCGTTGGCCCCTTGAGTGTGGTTCTTCCTAAGCCTTAGGAGGACCCTAATTAAGTTAATAACAATATACCTACCTATATAGCTTAAGTTTAAAAAATTTGGCTCTCAAAAGAAATTTCAATCGTTGTACTACATGGGGAGCACCAGGAATGCTGGGAATCGTAGTTCTGGTGGCAGCACTAGAGCAAAGTGAGGCTTGAGCACGTTACTGTTGTGGTGGGGGGTAGAGGGAAAGTGAAGGTGAGAGACATAAGTAAAATCAAAGTGTCTAGGAAAAATTAAAGGGAAGATATCCTAAAACTTTCAGGAAATCTCCACCAATGAAGCAAAGAAAAAAAAAGCCTCTATTATTCTGTGAGCAACAAACCAAATTTGGTTGGGGTCTCAGACAATTCGCTCATATGATTGCAAAGACAGAAACTCCCAGATTGGAGAGGGCTCCCTTGAGGGCTCCCAGATTGGAGAGGATGCAGGTTGGGCTGAGGGACTCACGCCCAGTGCACGAATCTTTGTGTACCGGGCCCCTAGTCTAATATGATGGGGGTCTATTTTATCTTTTAGTTTCTTCAAATTGATAGTACAGAATGAGTGATCTACATAAAGGCAGAGGATTGAACTACTTTTTGTCATATATATGACAGGCACTGTGTTAGGATGTAGGGGTACTATTTAAACAAAATATAGTCTACTATTAAGGAAATAGAAAGTTGCTAAAAGTTTTGATGAGTACAATAATAGAAGTAAGCTGTAGGTGTTAACGGGAGTCATATGAAATGGAAGGACCTAACCCAGGCCAGGTAAGGGCTTGTTAGAAAAAAATGCTAGCTTCCTTGAAGACTCCTGAACTGACTTATTAAAAGATGAGGAATAGACTTTAACCAGAGGCAAACAGGAGAAGGTCTTTCTAGGCATGGGGAGGAACATATACAGACGGTCTGAAAGAGGGCCTGTCTTGTTTGGAGAATTGTAGTTTAGTATGGCTGGAGCTTAGCATGTGAATGGGGACTGGTGAAAAGATTGGTGAGTGAAACCAAATGAAAAGGACTGTGTTTGCCCTGCTTAGGAATTTGGGCTTGAAAGTGAAGTGAAGCAATTGAAATTTTAATCAGTGTAATTGCGTGGTCAGATTTGTGTTTTAGAAAGCACTCTGGCAGTAGTCAGGAGAACAGAGTGGAATGGACTTCTCTTGGAAGCAACAAGACCATTAAGTGAAAGGCTTTTGAAATAATTTAAGCAAAAATATCTAAGGCTAGTAGAACTCGTGGTGGTGATTGGGGAATGAATTAAAGATATACTAAGGAGGCAAAATCAGTGGAGTCACTGGTCAGAGAAAGGGTAATTGTAGTGATGACTCTTAGGTGTCTGGCCTGACTAACTCGGTAGGAGGGTACTCTATTTGTTAAGAGAAAAAAAAATTAAGTAGAAAAGATGCACTTGGTCAAAAGATTCTTAGAGTGCCAATTTGAGTAAGGGGTATAGGTGTTTTTCATTTTCTGGTATTTGTGTATATTTTTAAAATGTGATATGAAAGAGTATAACAGTATGTATAATCAAGGAAGCTTATGTAATTCTTTTTGTAAGGCTGTTAGATTAAGGTGCACTCTAATTTAGCTTAGTTTAGGAAGGAGTGATCTACTTCAAGGCAGAGTATTAGACTACCTTTTGTCCAGCCCTTTGATTATTTAACATCTACCTCCTATGCTCTGTAAATCAGTTTTGAATTGAGAAATAATAAGTTTATTTTTAGAAAATCCAGAGATTTTTTACATTGCCATTTGTCTGTCAAACTTTTTATCTTTTGAGAAGATATGTGGTAAGATTGACTTGTCTGTGTAAAGTAGCTAATTTGATAATAGTTCTGCTGTGTCATTATGCATTTTAAAATACAAAATGACTTTCCTCAGAATGCAAACTTTGATTTTCAAGTCTTTCAATGGTGTCACGTGGCAATCAATGTTTAATCTCTTGCTGTTTAACACTCCTGACAAAGAGGATGTTTCCTTTATGTAGCTTTGTCACTCATTTTCTCAAGTCTAGATTTCTTTTAGGCTGTGAGGTACCTAAAACAATGAGCACTGCAACTTAACAAAAAATTGGAGGTATTTATTTTATTTTATTTATTTAATTAAAAAATATTTTTATTGATTTCAGAGAGGAAAGGAGAGGGAGAGAGAGATAGAAACATCAGTGATGAGAGAGAATCATTGGTTGGCTGTCTCCTGCATGCCCCACACTGGGGATCGAGGCTGCAACCCAGGCACATGCCCTTGACTGAAATCGAACCCAAGATCCTTCAGTCCGCAGGCTGACACTCTATCCATTGAGCCAAACCAGCTAGGACTAGAGGTATTGATTTTAGATTTTGAGATTTGCTCTTTAAAGAGACACTTATTCATTATGTTTATTCATTGGTTCTTGAATGTTGTTATTTCTTATCAGTTAGGTCTTTCTTCTCTATAGTTTTGTGATTTCTGCTGCACCTTTGAAAGCAGTAGAGAAGTGCCTCTTTCAATAACAAAACAAAAAACTGACTATAGTTTAATACTTTTTAATTTACAGAGTTAATGATGAGACTTGGGCTACTTCATTAACTCGTGCTCAATCCCCAGTAGGGTGTGTGAGGAGGCAGCTGATGAGTGATTCTCTTGGACTTCTTTCATATCTGTAATGACTATAGATATGAAAGTACATTCTAATGTCATATTGCTTGTAAGAAATTTCTCGTTAGAATAATTTTATCCTAGTAGAACTTTTCCTTTAAACATGTTTAAAAGAAACTTTATTTTATTCCTTTTTGTAAAACACCCTTTTACAAAATGGTGACTGTAGTCCCTGCTTTGCTTACTGTCTTCAATAATAAGCCAAAAAGGTCCCCAGATTTCAATGTTTCAGACTGAATTTTTTTCCTAAGAAGTATGAAAGTTTTCAGAAATTTTTAACAGTGTATAGTTTGGCCTACATGTACAAATTTTCATTTTTAGGCGTGAGAATGGATTTGAGAGGTAGATCAATAGGGATATACTCATTGAATTATTATAATTAAAGTCTCAGAATAACATCTGTGCAAACCCTAAAAGGTTATTGTTTTACGAGACTAGTATTCTAATTGTCTTCAAAATGTGAAATGATTTGTTTGAGCTTAGTATTAGAGGAAGTATACTAATTGCTCATTTCCCCCCAAACCAAAATCTTTACTTTGATACATTAGTTTTTTCATTAATATTGTAAACCAAAATTTAAATATGCGAGAAGGTAATAATTACTTTTTCATATTTCTTTAACTCTGTCTGCAGGTTGTAAAAATTAAAATGAACAAACTACGGCAAAGTTTTAGGAGAAAGAAAGATGTTTATATTCCAGAGGCCAGTCGTCCACATCAGTGGCAAACAGATGAAGAAGGGGTTCGTACCGGAAAATGTAGCTTCCCAGTTAAGGTAAAAGATCACGTTTCTATAAATGTATGTGTAAAAAAGAATGGGCAGTTTATTATATGTGAAGTCCCATTAATTAGGAAAGTTAAAAGAAAAGCCTCATAAAACTAATCCTATTAGTAAAAGCCTGTGTGGTCATGTCGCCCTCACACTGTAATGAGCGATCACCAGGAGGCTGCGGTTGTGCACAGGTGGGCAGGGGCTTGATGCTGCATGCACAGCGTGGAGGTAGGTCCTACAGTTTCGTGTGGCGAGGCCGGGGGTCCCGTGGCAAGGCCGGGGTCCTGTGACTCAGGCAATCCATCAAGGCCTACTTCTTTGGGGCGATAGATTGCGGGGCTCCTGCACTGTGAGAGGGCACAGGCCAGGCTGGGGGAACACCCCCACCCCCCCACCCCAGTGCACGAATTTCATGCACGGGGCTTCTAGTATCTTCATATTCTGCTTCAGTGATAGATTTAATAAAAGAGGTTAAAATTAGTGATTTTTCTATTTATATTTAAACTAGAGGCCCAGTGCATGGATTCGTGCACTGGTGGGGTCCCTCAGCCTGGTCTGCGGGGATCAGGCTGAAACCAGCTCTCCAGTGTCCCCCGAGGGGTCCCAGATTGCAAGAGGGCAGTTCTCAGGTGAGGCACCCAGGGATCGGACTCTCTCCTCTCTGGTTCTGGGTGTGTCACCTGAGAATCACAGCTGCCAAGTCACCACAGCTTGGCAGCTCCTGCATTCCCCTTGGTGGTCGATGTGCTTCATAGGTACTGGTCAGTAGGCTTTTATATATACAGACTAGAGGCCCAGCACACAAAAGCTGTGCATGGGGGGTGTCCCTCAGCCCAGCCTGTGCCCTCTCGCAATTTGGGACCCCTTGGGTAGGGTCCTAGGCTTGGCTGGCGATCAGGGCCTATTGGGGCTTTCCTTCCCCCAGCAGCTGTCCCCACCCCCACCGCTGCCACTGCTTGCCATCTGTGCGGCACTGTCCCCTGCCACTGGTCACCTCCCTCTGTGGGTGACAGGAGTGGGGTGCAATCACTTGGCTGGCCTGGGCCTCCCTCTGTGGGGTGATTGATTGTGGGGCCCCCAGATAGATCACCCAGCAGAGGGAGACTCCCTTCCCCATTGATTGCCCCGCCGGCCAGTGGCCTGGGCCTCCCTCTTTGGGGCAGTCGATTGCAGAGCCCCCCCCCATCAATCGCACTGCAGAGGGTGGCCTGGGCCTCCTTCAGCGGGGTGATCGTGAGGCAATGGCGGGGCCTACCGACCAATCTCATTGCACCTGCCTTGGCTGGCCTGGCTCCAGTGTGTGTCATAGTTAGGTCGTCCACACAGTCATTCTGCTGTTCGGTCCTTCAGTCAATTTGCATATTATGCTTTTATTATTTAGGACTAATGGCTCAGTGCACAAAATTTGTGGAAGGGGGATGTCCCTCAGCCCAGCCTATACTCTCTCCAATCTGGGACCCCTTGGGTGATGTCCAACTGCCTGTTTAGGCCTGATCCTTGCCCCCAAATGGCCCCCTGCTGGCCTGATTGCCTCTAACCGCATCTGCCTTGGCCCTACCACTTCACAACACGAATCCAGGTGATTTTGAAAGTACATTTATTAAAGCTGAGAACAGTGAAACAAGGAAGGGCTTAGGATAGAAGACTAGGCGGGGCTGCTTTGGCTCTCTAGAAACGTAATGGGAAAGAAGTTAGCCCAGGTGGGGCTGCTGTCAGCTCATGGAGAGTCAGCAAAAAGGGCCCTTGGAAACAGGTTCAGAGGGTTAGCCCGAGACAGCTCCAGGAGATGCATGCCTATGGGGGAAGAAGAGGAGAAAGGGAAAGGGAAAGGCGTGGTCTAAGGAGAGTGTGCTGGGGCCTTTGTCTTGAGGGTTTTAAAGGCTGGGAGTTTAGGGGTGGTCTTAGGGGAGATCTCAATAGAATATTCATCACTTTCCAGGTGTGCCCTTTTAGGGTTGTGGTCTCCACTGATTGGTCAATGCCAGGGAAGGGAGTCATTACTGGTCCTGGTTTTGCTGCTTTTCTTGACCTGGAGCTAAAATACAACTGAGGCCTAGATGTTATCTCTAGGGAGGGAAGGTCAGGAGGGTTTGAACAGAATGACCAGCTATGGAAGAAAAGGCCACCCTGGGGGAAAGATCCAGCACCAGTTTTGCCTGTGGCTGGGCACCTGGGGCTTTCCACCCTGGTGACCTTCTGTATCTGCTGTAAATTGCTCAGCCAGTTTGTTCAGTCATCAGGTGCTTTCTCTATTCCACCTGCCAAGAAATTGTCCTAACTTTTTACTATCCTGGCTCACAAACACCTGACATTTTTAACAGCCTATAATATTAAATTAATTTTTTTCCAATTTAATAGTAAAAAAGAGATAAGCAAAGATGACTAAATGTGGAACCTGTCTTAAAACTCATGCTATCTCTTATTGAGCCAAAATGGCTGAAGCTAGCACTACTTAAATACCATCTTCAGCTGAAGACAAATGAAAATGTTGCAGGTGGGTGTGTCAGTTAAGGGAGGAAAAAACCCCCACTATAAATGGGTAAGGTTGTTAGATTTAAATTTTTATCTTCAGAATTAATAAGAATTTCTAGAGATAAGTTTATTCTTCTCTTCCTGGGATAGCAGGGAGAGACACCCTTCGAAATGGAGAGTTCCCTTACAAAGGTAAATGTGTCCTACAAAGGAGAGCTTCTACTTGGATTTCAGTGCTTCTCCATTGTATGATGTTTCTTAAAATTGCCAGCCTAAAATAATCCTTATGCTAGAGAGATATTCTGGGGTGACAAAAATGTGTTCCCTTACAGCTGCTAGGCTCCAAACCCATACAGTCTATTCCTGCCCTGAATACTGTAGGCAATTATAACACAGTGGTATTTGTGTAATGTGTTGCATTAGGATGTTAAGACAGCTAGATGTCACTTGGCAATAGGAATTCTTCAGTTCCATTTTAATCGTATTGGAGCACTGTTGTATATGTGGTTTGTCTTTGACTGAAAGGTCGCTATGCAGGACATGATTGTATATCTTCTTGGATTTTGTATGATTCATATTTGCCCTAAAGAGAGTATACTCTTTCATCTTAGAACTATATATAATGCATATTTACCATGTAAATGTAGAGAATATCCTAGCATGTAGAGAATTTTTATACGTTTATTTGAGGCAAACTCTCTGCATGCCAGAAGTAAGATCGCAAATGCTGCAGAGAAAAATGCTTCCCAGAATGACAGTTTCCAGTTTCTTTTGATACATTTGGAATTGAGGGGATGGGGAGCTACTCAATAAACATAGCAAAAGCCCTAACTTTTTTCTTTTTACAGTACCTTGGCCATGTAGAAGTTGATGAATCAAGAGGAATGCACATCTGTGAAGAGGCTGTAAAAAGATTGAAAGCTGTATGTATTTGATGGTTACCAGTATTGGTCTATATGCTATAAATATTTTCTTGAAAAATTTTGCTCATAAATTTTAGTGACCCACAATCCAGTTCTTACTCTTAAAGCAAAAGATGTGAATTCACTGATAAAGAGTATTTCATGTCCATCCAAAAGTGTAAATTATAAAGATCAACTTCTTCAATTTAGGCCAGACAGTATTCAAAAGGTTCTTCTGGTTCAGAACCATATTAAACAAGTAGTATGAAATCTTCCAGGTAAATAATATTCTAAAGTTAGGATAAAATTGTTACAATTAGTGTCTTAACTAACTGAGATAACTGGGTTATAAATTATTGATTTTAAATTCACTATAAGAAACGGCTTTTTAGGAAAAAAGAGAAGATGGGGATATCTGTGTTGGGAGGACTTATTAATTTGACTGCTACTCCCAATTTCCTTCTGTACACCCCTCAGACATAAACAATATGTCGCCCTGCCTCTTGCACAAACTTCAGCATATTTGATAAATAATGTTTCCTTTCCTGTTATGCCATAGAACACATCCTAGGCACATGCCTGTGTATTTAATAAAAGGAGAGAATGGATTTAGAGTTCATAAAGGTTCAGATTAAAGTGTTTATTTCATATTTTGGATAGATTTGAAGAATGTTTCATAAACTCTGACAGCCCTCTTCACAACCTCCTTCTCTCCAGTGTTTGGCCTTCTCCACCCCCACCCCTTGCTCTGAAAGCTTTAAGCATTACTTCTGCATGCCTTTGCCCCATATAGCATTAAATACTTGTTGCTTTGGATTTGCTGGTATGGTGGGCTGTCTTGAGTTTGGCTACTAATGAGTGCTTTTTCTCAGTTTACTTAATAATCAAAACTTTTCTGCTTCTTGATACATTCTGTAGGACCTCTTTTCTATAATTCCTCAATATAAAAGATATAAAAATCAAGGAAGCAGCCACTCAGAGAAATGAATTATATCTTGGAAGAAAAGCCTAAATCTGTTGTAGAAGGGAAAGGAAGAGAAAAATAACTGACTATACTATGCAAAGAACTAAAAAAAAAAAAATCAATGTAGATACAATATATACTATACACATACCTTTACCTTAGATTACCACAGGATGCGTGCAGGAAGCAAAGGGTATGTTTACATACCCTTAGACTCAGATTTTGGTCATTTAAATTCTTAAATGATTGAAGCCCTTCCTAGTCTTTCTGTGCTCTCCAGTTATCATAATATTAAAGAGACTTATATCCATGTGTTATGGTACATGAAACTATAATTTATAGACTTGCTATGTCCACCTGAATATATATTTCCCAGTTAAATACAGCTTCAGAAAATGTAATTTTTCAAGAAATTTAAATTCATTCTCTTTAACAAAATAATTTTAAGTTCACTGGAAAAATAAGATAAGTTTAGCTAAGAACAGTTTAACAGTTTAATGTAATGAGTTGTCTTACAGTCATTTAAGGAATTATTTTTAAATTTTTTTTTTAATCCTCACCCGAGGTTATTTTGCCATTGATTTTAGAGAGAATGGAAGAGAGAGGGAAAGACAGAAATATCATTGTGAAAGAAACACATCGATTGGTTGCCTCCTGCACTGCCCTGAGCAGGGCCCAGACAAGGGAGGAGCCTGCAACCCAGGTACGTGCCCTTGATCAGAATTGAACCCGGGGCCCTTCAGTCCAAAGGCCAATGCTCTATCCACTGAGCCAAACCAGCTATGGCTAAAAATCATTTAAAATGTCATAAACTACTGACTGAAAGCAATAGACAAATCAGTGAATATACTAGATGGACCTGAAACAAGCTATAAGTAGTTATTAAAGTCTTATAACTTTGTTTTTTAAATAATTCTTTATTGTTGAAAGTATTACATATGTGTCGTCCCCCTCCCCGCCCCCCCATTGGCTCCCTCCAACATCCTCTGTCTTATAACTTCTGTAGCTTACGGTTAGAAGGTCACTGTGGAATGAACCTTTAGAAAGTCTTTTAACTCAGAGTATAGCTTCAGGTTCACTCTCTAAATGAGGAAAATCTAAGGATGATTTAAATTTGACCAGAAGTTTTAAGAAATGGTATTTAGTTGTTTAATGAGTAGTTACCTCTAATAACTGTCTAGGTTTTTTTAAAAGCCAGTCAGAGAAAGACAAGTACCATATGATTTCACTCATAAGTGGAATTTAAGGAGCAAAACTGAACTAACAAGCAAAATAGAGGCAGATTCACAAATGAAGAGCAGGCTGTCTGGGGGGTGGAGGTGGGCTGGGAGGGTGGAGGGGTTGAGTAAAAATGGAAAAAAAAAGAACTCGATGCAGACAACAGGTGGTGATTGCAGGGGATGGGGGGAATGAGTTGAGTGGGCATGGAGGAGGATATGGAGGGATAGATGGTGATGGAAAAAAAGAGAAAAAAAACCCTACTTTTAAATAGAAATATCTATTTATTATATAGGTAGTAAATTTCATTGTATAAAATACAAATGAACAAAAACAGTACATAAAATCTCTTGCAATCCCAGAGATAGCCACTATTTACCATCGAGTTTTAGAACTAATTTTTTAGTTGAGTGAATGTTTTTGTTTTATTTTACCTTTTTATTTCTTTTAACCAAGAAGATGAAAAACTATAAGCATGATTATTTGAGTGCAGGACCTTTTAGATTATAAAATTTAGTGAGTTTTTATTTTCACCAGAAATAGGAACCAAATTTGTCACTTAAAAAATTATACCTATGCTTAAAACAGTGTCTGGCACATAGTAGCCACTCAAAAAATATTTCGGGAATGAATATACAGAAAACAATTCAGTCCTCAATATGTGGTCAAATTGAATCTCATAATAATCACCATAACCATAATTGCATGTCATGTTTTTAAATCCTTTTGCATAACTTTAAAAGATCCTTATTTCCCTGTAGTATTTTAAGATTTTTTTAATTGGTTTTTAGAGAGAGGAAGGGAGAGGGGGAGAGAGAAACATCAGTGATAAGAGAGAATCATTGATTGGCTGCCTCCTGCATGCCCCCTACTGGGGATCAAGCCTACAACCCAGCCATGCGCCCTAACCTGGAATCGAACCATGACCTCCTGGTTCAAAGGTCAATGCTCAACCACTGAGCCACACCAGGTGGGCCATTTCTGAACTTTTCATTCAAGAAAGCCTGCGAAAATTTTCAGACCAATCCTATCCAGGAGACTTGTAGCAAATGTTGTTATAATTTTACATAGGGAAACATGTACTTTTAAAAAATAAGCTTAAAGTTTTAGGTAACTGATGTCAATTTCCTATTTATTGTACTCAGACGCCCCCCTTGTATAAATACTCTTTCTAACACTGTACTGAGAAGGTTGCAGCAAGTGAAAGTCTTCAGTTTGTTGTTCTTCTTAGATCATATTAATCACAAAAATTCATGACTTTGTCTTTTCATATTTTTGCTATGCAGGTATTCTAGTTGCCTCTCTCCCTAACATTGATCCTAACAAACATCTGTAATCAAATATACCAGATGCTTATATTATGCCAAAAGCTATGTCTCTTTAGGTGTTTCTGTTTACTTTTATAGATCATAAAGCTCCCTCTTAGAATTTCAAATAAATGCAAGCAAATATAAAAGTGTACAACCTAAAGATTAAAGAAAAATAGCATATCCATGGAAGTAGTTTGAATGTCAGTACTTTAAAATTTGAAGAATTATATAGCTCAGATGTACCAGTTAAATAGCAAAACAGTCATCTTAAACTTAACTACCTAAGTGACCTTTAAACTAAAAATCTAACATTCCAGTGCTTTTTAAATTTATGGGGAATTGAGGAAGCAGGATAATTTGCAAGTATAGTTTTCTTTTTCCTCGAAGTAGCTCTTTAACATTTAGGATTATTTTAACTTCAATTAGAAGTTATCTGCAAACTTAACATTCTCAAATCAAGAGATACTAAAATAAAATAGTACTTTAAACATATGCTTCTTAGAGCCTACATATGTTTTGTTTTTTTGCTTTGTGTACATAGAGTTAGTTTATAGCTATTTTTAACTCATTTACTTTGTGACATAATTTCACAAATTAACCACTTAGGGACTTAGATTGTATGGGATTTGTCTATGGATAATCTGTTGTTCATTTTCAGTGTCTTTATGTCATAGTGCTAGATGAGGAGTAATGTAATTTATCCATCTATTCTGTATAAAATTTATCAGGCCTTTGATTATCTTGCTTGACACTGATCCAGAGTGCCCTTCCTTTTAAAAGGTCTTTTCTCCCCATTGTCTCTGTAAATGTGTCTCCCTCTGTCTTGGTTTAGACTAGTTTCATTGTACTATCAGTTTCTAATATGTTGATTTTTTTATTCACTATTTGATATATTTTTTCCTAATATATTTTTTTGTTTTAGCAGGTAAAAGAATCATAACTTAATTGTTTAAAAATACATATTCTCTAATAACTACCTTTTTATGCATTTTGCACGTCAACTTTTTTCATTAACATCCGAGATCTTTTATAAAAAGAAGTCAAACTCCATATTTAACAAGTGCTTTTCTGGAAACTAAATTAAATATTAATGGATCTCTTTCACTATCCTTAAGAATGGTGAATCTGTTAACTTTGGCTGCATCCTTAAAAGTTGATGGTTGCTCACAGTCTAACAAAACTAGGATCATCAAACTTGGCAGCAGAGATAAAATGTCTGTCTTATTGTGATAACTACCCCAATTACTTTATTATTTTTCCAGCTTAAGTTCAAAACATTTTATAGAAATATTTGATACTGCTTATCATTTTCAAAACTTAGGGAGCAAGCAAACTATTCAGTGTTTGAATAACTTTATAAATTGTCTGAGAGCCAAATTTTAGAACAGTTGTCTTTTTCTAGATATTTGCCCATCATTAAAAACTGATTATAAAAAGTAAAGGCTTAAAGTATAATTCAACAGTCTAGAAAATGTAAAGAAACTTAAGCTAGCTTGGGTAAATTCGAATCCATCTTCTTTGCATAAATTCAGATTTCAAATGGTGGTCAGTTTTAAAGTTTGTATATACTTAAAAATTGGTGCTGAGACTATAAATAGCTATGTCTGTCTCAGGTACATAATTTCAGGATTGTATACTTGTAACTGTCCATGCAAGTTCTTTTTCTAAAATAGTAACATTTAAAAAGAAAACAAACCCTAATCCTTAAATGTCAGTTGTGGTCCACAGATGTGGTTTTGTTCTCATATGTTTGTTTTCTCTGCGCCAGTGAAATCATTAGCCTATGTTCTTTATAGAAGATTTATTCTATTTGCAATAGAACATATTTATTATTTCCCCATGATTGCCGTGGAATTGATCAGCACACATACAGATTAATCCTATTGCATAAGTAAGGATTCTCTGACATCTTGAACTCAGTAAGAAAAAGTCTGACAATGACCCTTGCTGCACATTCATAATTGAATTTTATGTGTTGCTATGTGATTTTGTGATCATTTGAATGTGAACTGGTTTTATAATTGATGACTTCCACTTTTCAATTGAAAAATGTGTATGGGACTAATCTATTTACTATTCACTATTATGAAATTTAAAATGCAAATCTCATGAAACCAATATGTCCTAATATTTTTCTCTGCTACCAAATTTGGATAATCTCTGTTCTAAAAGTAGAGGCTATAAACTAATTAATTGCTCTGCATGGATACAGGTTTGATTTCTTCTCATTCTTTCCATGGATTCTTAGGCCATGTAGTTTGTTTCCCTGCATTTTCATGTCACTTCTGGTATGGATAACTCTTTAAAACTCACTCCCTCCCCTTCTCCTACTTTGCCCTTTACCCAACTTCCATATGTGCTTATTGGTGTGAAACCCTGGGACATTAAGCCCATACAATAATAGCGCTCGACTTGTCCCCCTGTTCCTCCAGGAAAGGAAGTTCTTCAAAGGCTTCTTTGGAAAAGTAAGTTTGATGCCACATTTGTGCTTGCTTTATAAGGAGTTACACCCCCAGTATAGCACTGACATATATTTTTTAAAGGAAATACAGCTTTGGTGTCTTTATAATACAGCAATTGAATTGATTATATATGGAAATTAATGAATTGGAAAGTTGCTATCTATGATATTACCTTGTCTGTTGTTACTAAATCTGATGATTCCTAGGGAAGTCCAATAACAAAGTAGGTTAAAAAAGGATTGTCTCTTTATTAAGACTAGGTGTTAAATTTAATTTGAGATTGCAAAACTGTTCATATTAGTTGAATTTTTTAGAAGTGGGTTTTACTTAGTGTTCTATATTGACAGAGAGAAGTGGGAAGAAATATTAAATTCAAGTGAAAATTAAATGTATTGCAAATTTTGCACTCAATGCTATTTTTTTCAATCTAAGTTAAATTTCAGGTGAAGTTCTACAAAGCCTAAATAATCCACCTAAATTCACAGATGTAATAAGTGGTAAAAACTAAGATTTGAACCCAGATAATCTGACTCTGGAGCCCACACTCTTAATCACTATGCTATATAGTCACTCTGTTTTCCTATTATTTTACAAGTGAACTTTAAAAGATTTAGCCTTTAAAGATGCTAATAAATAAAGAACTTCTGGGAAAATTACATTTATTCTCTTTCTCCTTCAAAAGTAATAAGTAATTAACTTTGGCTTTATCTCTAGTTAATCTACTTTTTTATTAGTTAAAGCATTAAAGAGTCTTTTTTTAGTGGTTCAAACTAACATTTTATTTATTTGGAGATATTTAAATTATACTAGTGAGTTTGACTCCCATAGGATTTCCTTAAAAGATGCTAAGTAATCCTATAATGGCACCCATGAATAAATGTGACTATCAGAATTTTTCTTATGTTATTGCAGGGAGGATTATTTTTATGACAGGCTGATTTTATTCTAATACACAATTTTTAAAATTACAAAGTCATTCAAAGAGTTTGGAAAACAGAGGCAGGAGGAAGCATCACTTATAATCTTACCAGAAGTGTACTTTTAAATGCAAAACTATTTTGGAGCCTTTTAAATCTTTCAGGTTGCCATCATTCAACTCACTTTCACACTGTTTTACAAGAAATAGGCTGGTGAAAGAGACTTGTTTTATTGAGTTCAATTGTGGTTTGATAAAAGCTGAAAATGAAGAATTCATAGGACGTATAGCAGGGAGTTTTTATCCAGTACAGTTTCTCATGAATTTTGATTCTTTCTTAGCCTTTACATCATATGTGATTTAATGATCTC
The DNA here is from genome assembly GCF_000327345.1 of Myotis davidii. Lineage (NCBI taxonomy): Eukaryota > Metazoa > Chordata > Mammalia > Chiroptera > Vespertilionidae > Myotis > Myotis davidii. Next base: position 14,678 of record NW_006288624.1, read on the forward strand.
AGGATAACAAGAACAACAGTTATCAAGAAATGTTTCCATCAAACATTTGCATAACAGTAGGTAGATGTAAGAATTATCAGCCCTGATTCTGAATTTTTAAGTCATGGCCAGGAGAACTGCTTCCTCTTTTCACCAAGTTGCTACCTGGACCTGACTACCCAGGCACTTCCCTGTGCCTGCTGATGGGTGAAGTGCCTCCAGAAACTTTAGTCATAGGGAACAGATACACCTGGGCCTATTACCGGGCTCTATTATTAACCATTGTAAAAGGGAAGGGGGGAAAAACTGAGAACCTGAAATCACTTTTTCCAAAGTAGCTACATTAAATTGCTCATTGTTTTAGGGAAGTCAGGAATATACTCAACTTTTTAGGAAGTATTACAGGCAGCTTCATTCGTGTATTTGACCATACGAGGCCAGTACTCTATTACCAAGTAATTATTGGGCACTTAACATTTGAAAAGGATTTCATAATTTTAGTATATTTAAGGAGCCCCATGAGCTAAGTAATCTATATTCCTATTTTTATGAGGAATTGACTGAACATGGTGATATAAAATGCTTAGACCGCCCATCTATGTCTCTTTTTAAAACCAATGTATTAGAAAAACTTAGTGCAATCTGCCTCCTTGAGTTTTTCTCCTGTGTCCTGCTTACTATTCACACAAAACACTTCAATTCTGGTCATCTAATATGTGTAAATTTTTCCCACACTAAGCAATTCTCTGCAACACCAGCTGGGTGTCCTACAATTTAACTCAATTCTGACACTGCCTAGAGATAATGTCAGATCACACATGTTAAGGGCTTAGTCCCACAACGGTGCTCCCACACTATTTCAGATGCCAATTGTAAGTAGTCGGTCCCCAGATTAGTCCCAACTTCTGTCCAGTTTGGCTACAAATTGGATGTTACCATGATCTCTCCCTCAGGTTTAATTAATTTGCCAGAGCAGCTCACAGAACTCAGGAAAACACATTTACCAGTTTATCGAAGAATTTGAAAAAGGATAAACAGCCAGATGAAGAGACACATAGGGTGAGGTCTGGGAGGGTCCCAAGCTCAAGAGCTTCTGTCCCTGTGAAGTTGGGGTGTGTCACCCTCCTAGTGTGTATGTGTTTGCCAACCTGGAAGTTCTCTGAACCTCGTAATGTTGGGATTTATGGAAACTTTCTCACGTAGGCATGATCAGTTATTCCTTTTTCAGCTCCTCTTCTCTTTCTGAAGGATAGGGAGTGGGGCTGAAAATTCCAAGCTTCTAATCACGGCTTGTTCTTACTAGTGACCAACC
>NW_006288624.1:15995-19345 GCF_000327345.1 Myotis davidii
CCCCCGAGTTGTCTCATTAGAACAAAAGATGCTCCTAGTGCTCTTACTACTTAAGAATTTATAAGGTTTTTAGGATCCTTATGTCAGGAGCAGGTCAAAGACCAAATATTAGAACAAGAGATGCTCATAATGCTTTAATCACTTAAGAATTTACAAGGGTTTCAGGAGCTCTATGCTAGGAACCTAGTGGCTGAGACTAGGTTTTCTATTATCTTACAGGCATTTACTTGTATTCATATAGAGCTTTATAGTTTATGATATGCTTTGACCTACTTTCCAATTTGCTACTCACAACAGCTCAGTGAATTAGACAGTACAGTTCATGAAACTGCATTTACAAATGAATGAATTCATTCAAAAGAGGTCACCCAGTTAGTAGTAAATGGCAGTGCCTGCCTTGAAAACAAGGTTTTCTGAAACCTGGTGCAGAGTTCTTTCACCTACCCCGTGTTGATGTTCTCACATTCAAAAGTATTGGCCTTTGCTTTCCTCAGGTATACCTTAATTATAATGAATGAAGAAGTGCTTAATGCAGAGGACACGAGACAAGTCAAGGGCCTGAATGCTTTCCATAAATATGCGTTGTATGGCCTGTGCATGGTTTATAAATTAGAATTGGGTGCCAGTATTTCAAACATTGAAAGCTTGCAAATACAAACTAGGATACCTGTTTTAAGAATTAGAAGGTCTGGCCCTAGCTGGGTTGGCTCAATGGATAGAGCGTCGGTCTGTGGACTGAAGGGTCCTGAGTTCAATTCCAGTCAAGGGCATATGCACGGGTTGCAGGCTCGATCCCCAGTAGAGGGCATGCAGGAGGCAGTCCATCAATGATTCTCTGTCATCATTGATGTTTCTATCTCTCCCTCTCCCTCTCCCTTCCTCTCTCTGAAATCAATTTAAAAAAATATATTTTTAAAAAAGAATTAGAAGGTCTGGCAAAATGGCATGCTTTCTACATGACAACAGTAGTGGCTTGAGCTGAGTAGCTAGCAGCTACGCTGTTTGGTTGTCTATCTGCCACAATACCTGCAACTTCTTACTGTCCTTACACTCAGCCGGCTTCTCTCATTTTATTACCTGCTTCTAACCCTGTAGAGTTTGTGAACTCCTCCCAAGGCTATTATGTCACTTTGATTTAGGAAGGAGTGGGTAACCATGTCAAACTGTATAAAAATCACTCAAAATATTTTATCTTTTGTAGCAAATCCTGTTAATGTACTGCCAAATATGGTTTTTATGCTTTCATGATTATTAAATGCCATCATAGAAATGATTATGTTTTAGAGAATTTATGGTTTAAACATAATGCATGGTTATATTGATTTCACCTAATTCTCAAGAATAAGACATTTCATGGTACTTATGACCCACTTAAATCAGGATGCTCTCATCTTCGTTCTATTTTAGATTTCCTAAATTTCTCCTCTGTGACAAATTGTGCTTAGTGCTTATTTTCATTCTGGATCCTTTAAAAGTATTAGAATAGCTGCTGCCTCTGTCCTTTCATTCCTGTTTTTTAAATTGCCATGCCCTTTCTTCTTTAAATTTTATTTTCCTTGCATTTTATTGATACATCTTTTAGGATTTGGTTTATTTTTCTTTTTGAAATACATTATAACACATTCCTGAAGAAAAACAAAAAGTCCCAAGAGTAATCAGAAGATTTCCATTCATCCTTGGTTTCATTATTTCCTGTGACATAATCAACTAGTATGTCACATGCCCTGGTCACAGACCTTTTCTAGATTTAAAAAAATCAATAACCTTTGGAGTTTTTTAAAATTTGTATTTATGAAAAACCCAGTGGTTCTCAAGCTTCAAGTCATAGCTGGTGGCCAAGACATGCTAGGGACTGTACTAGGCTATCCAGATACAAGACAGTCTATATTTTTTTAGTCTATTTACTCTATTTTTGGATGACTATTTGGCACCTCCTTCTCTTTTCTTAAACCTCCAGAATTTCTTACTTTGTTCTCTCTTTCAGCTGATCACCTTGTCTCCTACGTCACTGAAAAAATAGATTCAATCAGAAGAAAACTCTCATGTGGCACTTCCAAATCTACTCACCTACCTGCATCCATGCCTATGTGCTCTCTTTTCCCTCCTACACCAGGATGCACCTGCTGCTGGCTGAGGCCAGCTCCTCCTTATTCTAGCAATGCTACCCTCTGTTTCCTCCACAGTCAGTTTTCTTTGTCTAGTGCAGTGGTTCTCAACCTTCCTAATGCCACGACCCTTTATACAGTTCCTCATGTTGTGGTGACCCCCAATTTCATTGTTACAAATTGAACATAATTAAAGCATAGTGGTTAATCACAAAAACAATATGTAATTATATATGTGTTTTCCAATGGTCTTAGGTGACCCCTGTGAAAGGGTTGTTCGACTCCCCAAAGGGGTCGCGACCCACAGGTTGAGAACCGCTGGTCTAGTGGATCATCCATTAGCATAAAACACAAACCATCCTTTGGGGAAAAAAAAAGGTATCTTCTTAGTGCTTTCAGTTCCTGCTCTCCCATCCTTTGTTAAACTCAATTAATCAGGCTTTTGCCCTCACCACTCCGCAGTTCTTCCTCTCTTCCAGTGGTCTTGTCATCCAACCCATCAGAAGCATTTGACATAGCCCATTCCTCCGCCTGCCTTGAAACACCCCAGTTCCTTGGAGTTCAGGGATCATACTCTTGTCTATTTCTTACTAGAGGCCTGGTGCACTCGGGCTGGGGGTGGGGGGGGCCCTCAGCCCAGCCTACGCCCTCTCACAGTTCAGGAGCCCTTGGGGGATGTCCCCCAAGGAGTCCTTAGTGCTGCCGTGGAGGCAGGAGAGGCTCCCAACCCCGCCACTGCACTCACCAGCCATGAGCCTGGCTTCTGGCTGAGCGGCGCTCCCCCTGTGGGAGCACACTGACCACCAGGGGGCAGCTCCTGCATTGAGTGTCTGCCCCCTGGTGGTTAGTGCACATCATAGTAACTGGTCATTCTACCATTCAGTCAGTTTTCATAGTAGCCTTTTATTATATAGGACTAGGGGCCCAGTGCACAAATTTGTGCACCTTAAAAGGAACTATGGGCCTCAAGGCTGCAGTGGGCACAGGGGTGGCTCTCAGCCCATTCTCCGCGCCCCTCCCCAGCCCCCTCCTGCCACGGCCTCAGGTCCCCTGTCTGCTGGCAGCCCCACTCCCACCACCACTGCTCCCACACGCTGATGGTGCCAGTCCCGCTGATGGCGCAGAGCAATCGGGGCCAGTGCCAGCAGCGAGTGTGAGTGGCGGCTGCTGCCCCAATCGCCCCTCAGGAGCATGGGGAGGTGGAGAAGCCCTCGGGTGATCAGGGCTGGCAGGCGCCGGCAGTGG
>NW_006288624.1:19413-19943 GCF_000327345.1 Myotis davidii
GCGGGACCGTGGAGCACGGGAGCAAAGAATTTTCAGTAACCACCAGAGACTCATCCTGATGACAGTGACTGGCACCCCGCCTTGGTCTGGCACCCCCGCACACCTCCACCCTCGCACCCTGGCCAACATCCTCTATGTTCCACACCCCCCACCCCCCGGTGGTCAGCGCATGTCATAGTGACTGGTTGTTTGGCTGTTCGGTCTGTTTGCATATTAGGGTGCGCACACACACTAATAAAAGACAAACGTCCAAATTGACTGTACCTTCGCTACGCCTTAAGCCACGCCCACCAGCCAATCAGAGCGACTATATGCAAATTAACCCAACCAAGATGGTGGCCAGCAGCCACGGAGCTGGAGCAAGCAGGAGGATTGATTGCCCTGGCGATGGAGGAAGCCAAGCTTCCTGCCTACCCTGGAACGCGGTGGCCTCTGCTCAAGACAACAAAGTTTCAATTATATAAGATAAATCCCAGATACCTGCTTCCAGCCAGCCTCCACTGGGAGCTTGGGTGGCTGGGAGGTTTGGC
>NW_006288624.1:20190-21585 GCF_000327345.1 Myotis davidii
CCCCTGCCAGAGGGACGCAGCTCACTCCACAGATGCCATTCAAGCCATGGCACCACCCCAGGTGAGGCCAGCCAAGGAGGAACCATGGGAGGTTGGCTCCAGGGTGTGTCTGGTTGGTCTAGCCCAGTCCCCCCACCCACCGGCCACCTTCTAATTAATTTCTCTTCAATGTGCATGAATCCGTGCTCTGGGTCACTAGTCCTATATAATAAAAGGGTAATATGCAAATTGCCCCTAACAGCAGAATGACTGGGAATGACTGGTCACTATGACACACAGTGACCACCAGGGGGCAGATGCTCAATGCAGGAGCTGTCTCCTGGTGGTCAGTGTGCTCCCACAGTGGGAGCTCTGCTCAGCCACAAGCCAGGCTGATGGCTGCCAGCACAGCAGTGGTGGCGGGAGCCTCTCCCGCCTCCTCAGCAATACTAAGGATGTGCAACTACAGATTAGGTCTGCTCCCTGCTGGTATGTGGACATACCCTGAGGGCTGCCGAGCTGCCAGAGGGATGTCTGACTGCTAGCTTGGGTCCAGTCTCCCAGGGAGTGGGCCTAAGCCAGCAGGTGGACATCCTCTGAGGGGTCCCAGACTGCAAGAGGGCATAGGCCAGGCTGAGGGACACCCCCCCACACACACACCCCTATGCACAAATTTTTGTGCACCGGGCCTCTAGTGTGTGTGTGTGTGTATATATATAATGCTGCCTACCTCTGTGAACTCTTCTCTAACTCTACTTCTCCTTGATGATCTCATCTCATAGTGTCATGGGTTTAAATATTGTCTCTAGTGTTGTGAGTTTGAAATTTTTATCTCCAGACATCTTCCCCAAAATCCATAGTGGTTTATATCTTAGAAGCAGTATAGCATAGAAGTCAAGGGCACAGAATCTGGGGGCCCAGATTGTTTGCATTTAATCCTGGTTCAACGACTTAATAGCTTGTAACCTTGGGAAAGGTTCTTAACTTTCTGTACCTCAGTTTTTCCACCTATGAAAAAAAAGGTAATAGCCCACCAGCATGGCTCAGTGGTTTAGCATCGACCTATGAACCAGGAGGTCACAGTTCAATTCTGGTCAGGTCACATGCCCGAGTTGCAGGCTGGATCCCTGTAGGGGACGTGCAGGGAGCAGCTGATTGGTGGTTCTTGGCATTGATGTTTCTGTCTCTCCCTTTCCCTTCCTTTCTGAAATCAATAAAAATCTATTTTTAAAAAGTGATGAAGATAAATTATAAATAGAAATTCTTTGATGTTTAAGAATTTTGAGGTTTTTGTTTTGAGACTCATGAACTCCTCCTTCTTTTAACAATTTATTGAACCTGCCTGTCGGGGCCTAATGCTTCTGAGAGACTCTGAGAAGACACTCTTGCCGTGTGGGAGCTGACCGGGTGGGGGAG
>NW_006288624.1:23449-31708 GCF_000327345.1 Myotis davidii
TCAAAAAGATTTAATAAATGTGCACTTTTCAGGGATCACAATGATTTATATCAAGTTGGCATCTGTGACACGTTACTTGTTTTGTTGAATAAAGTTTTATTGGAACAAAGCCATGTCCATTTGTTTACTATTGTCTATGGCTGCTTTTGTGCTACAGTGGCAGAGTTAAGTAGTCATGGCATAGAACGTATGGCCTGCAAAGCCTTAAATATTTATCTGGTCCTTCACATAAAAAGTTTGTCAATCTTTGATTTAAACAATTTAAAAACTTATGTCTCCAATTGGAGACCTGAAGAACTTTCCTACCTAACACCAATATGTAAAATGAAAGATCAACTGTAAGGATCTGTCAGCCTACTGAGGATATCACTAACTTGTGATCTTCATCCTTTTTCAATTTCTTTTTAAAATGGTGTCTACTGGAGATAGGTTTATAGATAGGGAGATGGCGTTTTTTATTGTAATTAGTTATTTCAATTGCCTCTTATTGTGAGTAGCTTTTAAATTTAGAGAGCGTGATCTTACAGTGAACTGAGCTTGTTTATGTTATTATTTCTGTGTTATTTTTGCAACTATGTGTTTCTTCACTGGTGTTTTCATGTTGATTGCCTGTGCATTTGTGTTGCAGTGTAAGTTTCCTGACTTAGTAAATTGTAATGGATCTACTCACTACCTGCTATAATTTCCTCCAATATCAGCCTGCTTAACTTCTGTGTTGGTTTATATCTACCCATAGTAAAAGGTATTTAAGGCAGATGATAATTTTAAAATTCTAAGTTGGATATTTAGAGAGTTGAGTGGTTATCTGAAAGTTATACTTACATTTGTCATCTTTCACTCATAGGTGAGCTTGAGCCTTCTACTCAGATTTCACCAATTAAATTTGAAGTGCTCTCCATGTTAGATTCATTTTCTTCCCTCAAAGAATAAGCAGTTTTCTTTTTGTTGTAAAACTGTGTTTTTTGTACATTGACACTAGTCAGTGTGAATTCTACCTATAACCTTGAAATTATTATTAAAATAGAAAGTGTTGGAACAGTGGTGATGAAATAATTCTGAATGTCTCTCACCTGCATTACCCCTACCTCATTGTTATTAGTTTCTGAAGTAGTAACTAGTCTTTTTTTGACCTGGCCTCTTTCTTTTTCTCTACCTGAATAAACTTATTTTATTCTCGAAAAAAAGGGGGGGGGTGTTTGCATCACTTAGATGTATGTAAATTCTACACTTTATACTTAGTTATTTTTATTTTATTTTATTGCTGTTTGGTGAGCTAGCTTGTTTTTAGCTCCTTGGGATTAGCTTAAGTGTATAGTTTTAGGACAAACGAAAGCAAAACCTTTTACCTTCTCTCTGTGACTTTTATCATTTTCTAAAAGTTTCTTAGGAATCCTAGTTTATATTATCAGAATAAAAGACTAAAGTTCACAAATAATACAGAAGCATTGCTCCTATAGACTCTGGGAGGGAAGCCTGAACTTAATTCAGCTGCAGGTTCTTTGAGCCTTAGTATCTCAGTCCCTGGTGTAAGTGGCAAACTAGAGTGACATCCGAGCACCAGCACCAGCACCGGGTGCGTGAACAAATACTACAAGACTTCATATTTGTTTTCTTCCCCTCTTCAGAGAGCTCAGAGGCCATGAAATATGACAAATACAGTGCCTAACTGATAGGTTAGCACACCACCGTCATAAAGACATCCCTCAAGCCCTGGCCAGTGTTGCTCAGTTGTTTGGAGCTTCATCCCGTACACCAGAAGGTGGTGGGTTCGATCCCTGGTCAGGGCACATACCCAGGTTGTGGGTTTGATCCAGGTGAGGTGTGTGTGGGAGGCAACCAATCAATATTTCTCTCTCTCACATCGATGTTTCTCCCTCCCTCACTTCCTTCCACTCTCTCTTAAAAAAATGAAAAAAATATCCTCCAGTGAGGATTAACAAACAACAGCAAACAAAAACAAAAACAAAACTTGCACCCTCCCTTCCTCCCTCCAAAGAAAAAGGCATGCCTCAAAAATGGACATGTTTCTATGACAGTATAATTGGGCTAAGAAAATGTTATAATTCTCTATATGTGATAAGGAGAATAAATGGAGAACAATCCCATTTTAAAATGGCCTTTTATTTTTCCCACCTTCAGCCTCCCAACTCCTTGAAGTATATCTACCGCTTGGCTCAGATATTGAATATTGCAGGCTACAATTGTTGTAATCAGTAAGAAGATGAATAAAACTTCAAATTTAAATTTCTTACACAGGATTTTCAGTGCCAGTGACAGTCTTCTGTGTCACTAATCAGCAGTTTCCTATTTCCTCCAGCAGATATTTAGCACATTTATTCCTTCAAACTCCTCCTCTGTACCAGGCATTGTCCTGAGCTCCAGGGATATAGCAGTGATGGAGAAAAGCCTGCCCTCACAGAACTTAACCTTCTAGCAGAATCCTGACTGCTACCGAAGTGCTGGTTAAATATGGGCAGTTACCGTTGGTGGGATGACGATTGTCCCAGTTTTCCTGGAACAGCCCCAATGTAACACCTGTTTCACTTTCAAAGGGTCCCAGTTTGGACAGAAATTTATATGACCCACCCTAGTTCTAAACTTTTTACATATGTTAATTCATTTAATCCTCATAAGAATCCCATGAGGTATATAAGATTATTAGCATCATTATACAGGTATGGAAACTGAAGCATAGAAAAGTGGAGTAGTTTGCCCTTGGTCATATAGTAAATGGCAGAACCAGAATTCAAACCCAGACAGCAGCCTGGTTTCAGGGTTTGTGCTCTGAGTTCCTGTGCTATACTGCCTCCAGACGGCTATTGTCAATCTTTCTCTTACTCTGCATGTCTCCCTTCCTCTCGCTAGCCAAGTAAAGCAAGTGATCTCATTTCCTTCACAGATAAATTTGTGGCTCTCTCAAGTAAACTTCCTCAATTTGCCACTCCCTCCTTTACAAATCTATCTTCATTTCTATTTAGCCTCACTCCATCTCTCCATTTCAAGGAAGGGGACATCTTTCTTTCTGTCTAAAACTTGTACTCTAGTCCCATCCCATTCCACCTCCTGGATGACTCTGTTTTCTAAATTCTTCTTCTCTTTTTCTAGGAGGGCTTTCAGTCTCCATCTTTCCACCGCTTTTCCCATTCAGCATGTAAGCATGATTTGTTGTTGAAGATATCACTCTTTCAAGAAACTTTACTGTTGGGAGGTTTTTTTTCAAGTTTATTAATAACATAATGATAAATGGCTATCAATTATTCATTATCCTGCTAAATTTCAGGTACTGCATATATCTCTGATTCTTTTACCAACCCTGCTACAGATGAAGAAATGGAAGCTCAGAAGACTACATAACTTACTGAGCTTATGAATAGTGGCACTGAATTTAGATTCATATTTTACCTTCATTCTGTTGTTGGTACATCATGCTAGTTTATCACAATTCTTAAAGACTTCCCTTGATCATGTGCCTATCCCCCCATTACCCTATACCCCTCCTTTTTGTAAATAAGCTTTTTCAAGCAGCATATTTAATACTCCAAGACTCTTCTTGCCTTTCATTTGCTTCTCAACCCATTCTAATCTGTCTTCCACCTCTGTATTAATCAGGACCTTCCAGAGACAGAGCCACCATCTCTTTCTCTCTCATATGTATTTAGATTATCTATCTCTACATATTTAGTTAGAGAGTGGGTATTGATTTTAAGAATTGGCTCATACAATTGTGGGGGCTGGCAAGTCTGAAATCTGTAGGGTAGGCCAGCGGGCTGGAAACGCAGGTAAAATTTTAGTGTTGCAGACCTCAGGCAGAATTTCTTCTGGGGGTGGGGGATGCGGGGGAGACCTCTGTTTTTACCCTTAAGGCCTTCAATTGATTGGATTAGTCCTCTTCCACCATATTATCAGGGTAATCTCCTTTACCTAAAGTCCATTGATTGTAAATGTTAATCACACCTACAAAATACCTTCACAGCAACATCTAAACTTGTGTTTGACCGAACAACTGAGCAACCATAGCCTAGCCAGTTTGACACATAAAATTAACCACACAACCTCTATCACTATATTGTGTCTTCATTGCTAAGTCAAATGGACACTTTTCACATCTTTTCAAACTTGATCACTTTGCAACATTTGACATTTTGGACCACCCCATTACTTCTTGAAACCCTTCTCCCTTCGTTTCAGTCACCCATTTTCCTGTCCTTCTGGTTATTTCTTTTCTTATATTTCAAGGACTTAACTCATCTTTTCCTACTTCTTTAATTATTGATAGTCTCTTCTAGCCTTGGCCCTTCTATTATTCCCATGATTAATGTCTCTCAAATTTAAAATTCCATCTAGAGTTCTCTATTGAGCTTCAGACCTATTTTTCAATTACCTGTTGGACATCTTCACCTTGATGTTGCCCAGACATCTCAAATTTTGCTTGTCCAAATTGAAGTCTTATTCTTCCCCTTCTCAAACTTGTTTTTACATCTCTTTTATTCTCTCTTATTAAAACATGTTTTTACTGATTTCAGAGAGAGGAAGGGAGGAGAGAGAGATAGAAACAGCAATGATGAGAGAGAATCATCAACTGACTGCTTCCTGCATGCCCCTTACGGGGGATCGAGCCTGCAGTGTGCCCTGACCTGGATCAAACCCTGACCTCCTGGTTCATGGGTCAGCACTCAACCACTGAGCCACAACAGCCAGGCTCCTTAATTCTCTTTCTTAGTTACCTCTCTAGCCAATTACCCAAGCCAGGAACCTGATAGGAATCCTCAACTTCTCCCTTACAATTACCATGTAAAACTTTCTCCTCTCTATCCCAGTCTTAATCAAAAAGGTCAACCTCATTTTCTCTCACCTGAAATCTTGTGGTCTTTTTGCCTCCTATCAGTTTCTTTCCAGCCCCTCTACCCTGCTGCCAGAGTGATGTTTTAAAAATGAAAATCTGTTTAATTGTGTTTAAATTCCTCCAATAGCTCCTAATTGCCCCCAGAATTAAGATGGAATTTTTTAGAAGGCCTACAAGGCCCTCCGTGCCTAAGCCTTTCTTACTCTTTATTTCCCACCATGTCTTGCTCACTCATCATACTTTCAAGCCAATATTTATAGAGCCCAGATTTGCCATGTCCAATATTGCTGTTTTTTCTGCCTGGTATGTCCACTACTTCTATCAGTTCCCTTCCTCCTTACCCCCATCTGGGACATCTAAAAAAATTATTTTAGTACCCAGTTCTGTCTTCTCCTTTTTGAATAACCTTCTTTGATTCCACAGATTTGACCATGCCTGCTTTCTGATAACATTATACACTAGAGCAGTGATCGTCAAATTGCAGCTTGCGAGCCAAATGCGGCTCTTTGGCCCCTTGCGTGTGGCTCTTCCTAAGCCTTAGGGGTACCTTATTAAGTTAACAATGTACCTACCTATATAGTTTAAGTTTAAAAAATTTGGCTCTCAAAAGAAATTTCAATCGTTGTACTGTTGATATTTGGTTCTGTTGACTAATGAGTTTGCTGACCACTGCGCTAGAGGCCCGACACATGGCATTTGTGCACTGGGGGTGGGGGCGGTCCCCTCAGCCCAGCCTGTGCCTTCTCACAGTCCAGGACCCCTCAGGGAATGTCCACCGAGGGGTCTGTAGCGCTGCTGCGGAGGCAGGAGAGGCTCCCACTACTGCCACTGCGCTTGCCAGCCATGAGCCCAGCTTCGGTGGGAGTGCACTGACCACTGGGGGGCAGCTCCTGCATTGAGCATCTGCCCCCTGGTGGTCAGTGCGCATCATAGCAACTGGTCATTCTGCCTTTCAGTCGATTTGCATAGTGCGGTTTTATTATATAGGATTGTTTTCAGTTCTATAGCACTCATCACTGTATTATTTATTTTTTGTTTATCTGAGTGTCACCTTTCAATGGGCTGTGTGAATTCAAGTACAGTATTTCCACTGTCTGGCATATAATAGGCTCTCCTCAGATGTGTGGTGGTGATGGAGATGATGAGTCCCGGTGGATCACACAGCTCATTCAAATAAGGCCATTCCTTCCCTACCGAGGAGTGTTGGGTTTGGACACACACACACAGGAGAATGGTAGACGTTTCTTTATCTTTCCTTGTCCCTTCTAGAAGCTGCTGCTCCAACTTTTAGTACCTGATCCCTTTTGATATATACTTTTTTTGATGTTTTGATATCTATTCTCAGCCTTCACTTTGCATTTGCTTTATTTTGCTCATATCCTTGGAGCAGTTAGAAAGAAAGAAAGCTGTTAAATTGCTATTACAAACTCCCACTCTCCTCTTTTCATTCCATCACAGGAGAAATCAGATATCAGCTTTTTCCCATGTGATTCTTATGTGCAAAAAAAATCTTTTCTTAGCAGTAAAAAGAATTCATGTTATAACAATATTTTCAACAGTTTTTTAATTCTCCTATGTCTCCAAAATGTCTCCATGCATTTAATTTCAAATTAAAAACTAAACTAGTTCTGTGTTAATCCTGGAAGAAAAAAATAATGGTTTAAAGGAAGAATGAAAAATTATTGGGTTTTTAATATGAAAATTTCAGATGATCAAGGTCCTGCTGTATACATTGGGGTCACACGGTAGTAGAATGGTCAGCATTTCAATTTAGACTCATGTATTACTTCCTACTCTAAATACACTCGTAGAAGCTACTTGTGGTGTAACTCCTTATGTATTTAAATTTATCTGACTTGTGATTTTCTTGGTTTATTTTTTAAATGAGTAAGGAATCTACTTATGAATTCTTTGCCCTTTATGGAATGTGTTATCTTGGTTTTAATATATCCCCTCCCCGTACTTACTTTTATTGTATTGTTTTGCATTGCGTTTCTAAAATAATGGCTTTGGCTTGTCTTTTCCTGAATGTTTCTGCCGTTTGGTTTGAGTATATGGCTTTGGGCACCTCTCCTGGACTCCATTTGTACATGTGAATTTTGGAAGGCAGAAGTCAGTGTTTTCTATGGAAGATGACTTTTTAAAATATACATTATATATGTGTGTCTCTCTCCTTTCTTTTTGGTTTCTCTTAAAAGACTGGAAAGAAAGCTGTTAAGGCAGTCCTGTGGGTATCAGCAGATGGACTCAGAGTTGTGGATGAAAAAACTAAGGTAAAACTTTTACAAGCTTAAATGTAACTGGTCATACGTCTTTTTAATTCCTAATGATCATTTATAGTGCCATTAAGCGGTTGTAGTCACTCTGTACCCTTCACTTTGTCCAAAGTACAATCTTCTGAGACTAGTTAATGTTTAGGAAGCCAATTAGTTACTTATTTACCTTATAAAAAATAGAATTCTCTCCGCATTTTGCCCTACATGACGCAGCATGTTTAGCCTACCAAGCATTTTCACTCAATGTTAAGATCTGAGTTCTATTTCTGTTGTTACACATTTTAAAAAAATGTTTAACCCCACAAATTTGATGTAAAAGATGATGGATCTTTTACCACAGTTTAAAAAATATTTTTAAATATGATGGACCACATTAGAAATTTCTTCTTATTCCTTAATAGAACTCTGTTTTTAGAAAGTGATATTTGAATTGATTGCTATTTAACTGAAAACCCAATTTAAATGAAATCTTAAGAAGTAGTAAATAGCTCATTAGATTAACATTTACTTAGAATTTACACAATATTTCAAATCAGAGGTAGCATTTTGCATTTGAAAGAATGTGATCCTACATACCTATAAGAATAGAGACATATGCCCTAGCATGTTAGACTCAGTGCCTAGAGCAGCCGTGGGCAAACTATGGCCCGCCGGCCGGATCTGGCCCATTTGAAATGAATAAAACTATTGAGAAAAAAGACATAACCCTTTTATGTAATGATGTTTACTTTGAATTTATATTAGTTCACACAAACACTCCATCCACGCTTTTGTTCCGGCCCTCTGGTCCAGTTTAAGAACCCATTATGGCCCTCGAGTCAAAAAGTTTGCCCACCCCTGGCCTACAGGGTCGGCCTGCAGACTGAAGGGTCCTGGTTTTGATTCTGGTCAAGGACATATAACCTTGGTTGCAAGTTCCCTGGCCCTGGTTAGTGTGCATTCAGGAGGCAACCAGATGATGTGTCTCTCTCTCTCTGTCTCTCCTTCTCCATCTACTCTCTCTAGAAATCAATGGAAAAATATCCTCGGGTGAGGATTAATAAGATTAGAGATATAGGCTCTTCCCTTAGAGAGCATATAGTGTTATATAAGTATATTAATCATTAATTTAAATTCCCTAAGAGATTTAAAGTCTGAAGA
>NW_006288624.1:31766-61332 GCF_000327345.1 Myotis davidii
TTTTTTTTATTTATTGAGTGCTTTTAGAGAGAGGGGATGAGAGAGAGAGAGAGAGAGAGAGAGAGAGAGAGAGAGAGAGAGATTTGTTGTTCCACTTATTTATGCATTCATTGATTGCTTCTTGTATGTGCCCTGACCTGGGATTCGAATTCACAACCTTGATGTATTGGGATGATGCTCTAACCAACTAAGCTACCTGGCCAGGGCCAGAGTTGCAAATTTTTAAAAAATTGACTGGCAAGTTTATGGAGCAACAGGAACTCTCAGCAATCCTTTATAAAAGCCATTTGATTTAATTTTATGTTTTACAGCCTCATCTCAGCACCTAGGGATTCTAGGCCATGAAAATATCACACAGAAGAGCCTCAGAATCTCCAGATTTTTAAGAACATTTTATGTAATGTTTATACTATGCATACACTGGGTCATTCAGCAAGTATATAAGCAGAAAGTCCTCAAAGTTTAATCATCAGTAAGTTAATAAATACATAGAAATTTTGGGACTGATGTTATTAAATAAGTTGTATGGAAATTGGATTAAATATATTGATTTACATATATTGCACATTGAACATGGGCCTACCATAATAAAATTATAATCAGCAAGCATGTTTTAGAACATGAAGATGAGGTGAGAGAGGCTTCTGGACAAAGGACTTCATGGGATCTCTCTAAGGTCAAATTCTTAGTATTCAGACTGCTGACCTCAGATCCAGCTATTCCATAGGTTCAGTGCATTAGGTGTGAGGATTCCGTATTATAAAACAAACATTCTGTGCTTTTTCTGAGAAGGTTGAATAACCTCATAATTCTCTGTTCCTTTGTGTTTCCCTTTTTCAAGGACCTCATAGTTGACCAGACAATAGAAAAAGTTTCTTTCTGTGCACCAGATAGAAACTTTGATAGGGCCTTCTCTTACATATGTCGTGATGGCACCACTCGGCGCTGGATCTGTCATTGCTTCATGGCTGTCAAGGACACGGTGAGTTCAGCCTGAATTTCATCATGACTAGCCTCAGTCAGCAAAGCTCCTTCCGGGTTGGCTCAGTCAAGCACTTTGCATTTGACAAGTACGTGCTGTTACAGTGCTTGTAAGTGCCTACACTAGTCTGCTTTCGTTCCTTTTATTCGAGTAATCCACACTCTTGGTGTGACCTTGCAACTCACGGAGCAAGATGACTGACTAGGTGAGATCCATGGTCATTAAAGGAAAGTAGAAGTATTCTGGAGAGGGTGGCTGCTACACTTTATTTGAAACTTTTCATTATTAGAACCATTTTCAAGATCTTACATGTATTTATTTGCTAAGACATCTGGGTAGATGATATTAGCATTTGAAAGGTGCTTATAAATTTATTTGCAAAGAAACTCCACTACAAATAAAAGAACTGAGTTGGAGTGTATTTCCAATTAATTAAAAAAACAGAAATACTAAATTATGGTATAATGAGTGTGCTAGAAATTGTTACATGGTAGAAATTTTTTATTTTGTTTAAAAATAGAGAATAACCTAATGTATCATCCTTCATGTAAATTACCTAAAATTCTAACATGAAAGATGTCTCTTACATGTTGATGGTGATTTTGACTATAGTTATAGTACAGCATTGAATGTATAATTTCTGAGTTTTTAAAAGTCAGACAGAATGAGGCAGAATAGCCATTCACAAAGGTTACAACTTAATACATCCTTGGCAAGGTTTAACCTTAGAGTGGTGACCATACTCTAAAATTGACCAAAAGATTTTTTTTTTCTTAAGTTCTTGGAGACAGTGGTATAAACAAATATTAAGAGCTCAGGCTCTGAATCTGATATGGGTTCCAGACCTGATTCTGGTTCTCACTAGCTGTGGGATTTGTAGCAAGTTACTTAACATTCTCTAAGTCTTAGTATCCACTGCTATAAGATGGAGATAACAGTTGCAAAAACTAACTTAGATTAATGAATTTAAGCACTCTTAGCATAGGATCTGGCCCATGGTAACTGCTCTCAATATAGTGATTGTTATTCCTAGCCAGTTTGGCTCAGTGGATAGAGTGTCAGCCTGTGGACTGGAGGGTCCCAGGTTTGATTCTGGTCAAGGGCACATGCCCGGGTTCCGGGCTCAATCCGGGGGGCGTGCAGGAGGCAGCTGATCAGTGATTCTCATCATTGATGTTTATATCTCTCTCTCCCTCTCTCTTCCTCTCTGAAATCAATAAAAAAAATTTTTAAGTAGTGACTATTATTATTAAAGCTATTTCTCCAACTGGGTCTGGGGTGGGGCTTGAGGAGGGATCTGTCTTCAAGAACTTCTGCCTGAAACCTAAAGAGAAAGAATAAGCTTCCTTGGCCTATACCTCTGTCCTTATAATAGAGCTGTGTGCAAATGCAAACGGATTTTAAGACTCCTTCGGTACTCTATCCTATTCTATGCTTTCATGCCTACCCTTATATCATCCTATTAAAAAGTTAGAAACTCACGTGGTTTCATAAAAAATAAGTCTGTCAGTCTTTAAGCAGTCATGTGAAATTTTACATTTTATAGTCACTGAAATCTTAACAGTTTATTGTCATGTGAAATCTTACAAACAAAAAGCAGTTTTTTGATTTTTATTGGAGAGAGTGGGAGGGGAGAGGAAGAGACAGAGAAACATCGACGTGAGAGAGACACATCAATTGTACGTGCTCTGACCAGGGCCTGGGATTGAGCCTGCAACTGAGGTATGTGCCCTTGACCAGAATCAAACCCAGAACCCTTCAGTCCGCAGGCTGACGCTCTATCCACTGAGCCAAACTGCTTTAACTTTTGCATGTGTGTGGTTGGGGGTAGAGTTGGGGCTAAGAGAGAGCTAGAAGAATATAGGGAAGGTATAGGAGAAAGCCTGAAAGCCCTTTGGGTCTAGAATGGAAAGGGGTGCTTGGGAATAGTATTCAGAAAAGCGGGGGAACTGAGAAAGCTAAGCTTTCCTTTGCCTGATTCTCTTTTCATCGCTGGAGTTGTATTATTTATTCAAAGTTTTAAGTTTGCACCTTTTATTCCTAGACATGTTGACAGTATATTTAAGCTCCTGAACCTTGCCCTGCCTTTCCAGTGGTTCTTAGAAATGCTTGGTAAATATTTCCATTGTTCCCCTAAATAGCAAATAGGGTTTTGCATTTCAAGACTTAGAGCTTGAAACCTTCAGCAGTATCTCCTAACCTGATGGCACAGCTACTGTGAGTGACAGAGGGAGCCTCACTAATAATCAGAAGGTCTCAGTGGCTGCTCACAAAAGCACAGGTTGCCGATGTCACTTTACCCAATGCCTGTTACAGTAAAGTATCATAGGTATTACCTAAGGTAATTTATTCATTTAAATTAATTTGGCATATTAGTATATTAAAATCTAGGTTAAGCTCCCAACATTTTGCCTTGTGTAAACAGATTTATTTGTGGTCCAAACTCATTTGTAATTGTTGGTACAGTAACTCTAAAAACGTTCTGTGAACTTTCTGTTATGTACAGGGTGAAAGATTGAGCCACGCTGTAGGCTGTGCTTTTGCGGCCTGTTTAGAACGTAAGCAGAAGAGGGAAAAGGAATGTGGAGTGACTGCTACTTTTGATGCCAGCCGGACCACTTTTACAAGAGAAGGATCATTCCGTGTCACAACAGCCACTGAGCTAGCAGAAAGAGAGGAGATTATGAAGCAAATCCAAGATGCCAAAAAAGGTACAGTCTGTTCTACTACAGTGTGTGTTTATTAAACAGTTTTCCCCAGAGGGTTAATTTTTTGAAGCTATCAGGGCTAAGCTTTCTCACAAAGAGAACTCTTAGCAATATGTGAAGAACTTAAGAACAAAGCTGGCCCTGGCCAATGTTGCTCAGTGGTTGGAGTGTCAGCCCACACACCAAGGGTTATGGGTTAAATTTTTGGTCAAGGGCATCTACCTGAGTTGCAGATTCGATCTCTGGCCCGGGTGTGGGCACTTGCAGGAGGCAAGCAGTCGATGTGTCTCTCTCACGTCAATGTTTCTGTTTCTCTTTTCCTCCTTCCCTTTTTCTCCCCTCCCTCTGTCCCTTCCACACTCTGTAAAAAATCAATGGGAAAAATATCCTGCGTTGAGGATTAATAACAACAATCAAAAGCTGAAAATCTAAACAAAGTCCTTTCCTTTAGAGTAGTTTGTTTAGTGGCTTTGAAACTGTTTACCCTTTTTATTATGTTCAGCTACCTGGGGAAGCTAAGAGTACAGTTGAATAAGCTGCAAAGACATTGCCCTCCCTGTGTTTAAAAACAAAATGGAGAAAATCTGTTTCTGGAGCAGATTTTTAATTCAGATGCATCTGATCTGTGTGAGAAGCAGATGCTGTCAGGAACCTACATCTTGCCCTAGCCGGTTTGGCTCAGTGGATAGAGAGTCGTCCCTCAGACTGATGAGTCCCAGGTTCGAGTCTGGTCAAGGGCACGTACCTTGTTGCGGTCTTCATCCCGGCCCTGGTTGGGGTCCTATGCAGGAGGCAACCACTCAGTGTGTGTCTCTCACATCCGTGTTTCTCTCGCTCTCAGTCTATTAAAAAAAAGAAAATCCTTAGGTGAGAATTAACGACAACAACAAAGAACAACCTGCATCTTAAAGGAAGAAGTACAAATCCCAGGTCCAGGCTGCAAAGGCCCTACTGACATGCTGCTGGGTGCTACTGTTCTCACTATATTATTACTGCTTGTTAGTGCTTTTGTGAAAAAAGTTCCAAATTTTGAGAAGCTAGCCCCTAGCTCTTTCTCCTATAGCCCTGTTTATTTCAGTGTGTGATTTTTGCAGAATGTTTTTTCAGGTACACATGGCAGCGTAGTGGGAATGTACACATGCCTGTATAGGCATTCAAGCTACTCAAGAGTCTGTTGCCTAAAGTTGGGTTGGGTGTATAGTGAAAGGGCTTGGTGAAATGCTTTGCATTCTTGTTTATAACTGAGGTTGAAACAAATATGGCATATTTTGGAATTAAACAATTCAGTTTAAATAAAAATTAACATAATTTTGCTATTTTTTACCATATTCTTTCAGTTCTAAACCAGCCATTTTGGGTAACTTCATTAATCTAATACTGACCCAAACAGCTCTAATTTTAAGACCAGAAAAAGATACATGTTTTTATTTGAAGCTAAATTACTCATTGTGATTACAGTGGGGGGCCTTGACTTACGAGTGTCCCGACTAACGAGTTTTTCGAGATACGAGCCGTCTCTCGGCCGATTTTTTGCTTTGAGTTGCGAGATAAAATTCGGGTTACGAGCCAGCTTCAGATATCCCACCGCTAGTTGGCACAGCGAACATCACAGTGAACGCCACAACATCAGCCCAGCATCATGTGTCTTACACGTTCACTTTTGATTTGACATACGAGTAATTTGAGTTACGAGCTCCATCACGGAACGAATTAAACTCGTAAGTCAAGGCCCCACTATAGTTCATTTCTCATAAGTATTTATGCCAATATCCTAAAGAATAAGAAATACCGTGTTATTTTTATTAGGAAATTTAATATGGGCAGCTGTTGTTTAGTGTGCTCGGTGACCTGACTGGAAGCGTGTTAACACCACCACATAATACTTCATGCTCCACACGTCAACTGCCAAAGTGGTAGCATCCCAACAGCTATAGAGGGGTTGTGAGGGGAGGAAATGCTAGAGATTTTCCACATGCAGATTGGGTCTCAGCTGGTACGTACATGGAAACAGTCTTATATTTAGTTCCAATTTAAAATTTTACTTCTGTATGCTTTTATTCAAATGAGCCATGATGCATATTGTCCACAATTGAAAGACTGCTTTATGCCATTCTGTAACATCTAATCAAACTTATACTTATTTAGACTTTTCTAACTGCCATCCCAAAGTCCTCTCCCCCAAACAAGTAAGCAAACAAACATTGGAAACCATAAACCAGCCTGGCCAGTGTGGCTCAGTGGTTGAGTGTCGACCTATGAACTAGGAGGTCATAGTTCGATTCCTGGATTGCAGGCTGAATCCCCAATGTAGGGTGTGCAGGAGGCAGCCAATCAATGATTCTCTGTCATCACTGATGTTTCTATCTCTCCCTTTCTGAAATCAATAAATGTGTATGTGTGTGTGTGTGTGTGTGTGTGTGTATTTTAAAGAAAACCATAAATCATCATTCTTTAAAGGACTTCACATTAGAAGCTCATCTGTACTATTTTTTTAAGCTTGTTCAAAGGCTTATATTATGAATCACTGCATGAAAATCAGATCTGTGTGTCTCAGTAGCTATATCATGGGACATGTAGTAGGTTAAATCTTTTATTTGTTTGAAAAATAGATCTGAGCCTTGCTTTTAACCTGTCTTTTACGAGACATTGGGAATGAGATGGGTAAAGGACCTACAAGGGTTTTTGAGTTCCTCAGTGGTGTAAGCTCCAATTATTTGAAGACATTGCTAAGGTCCTCTTTCTCTTGCTTGACCTTTAGTTGAAACAGACAAGACCGTTGTTGGTTCATCAGTGGCCCCTGGCAACACTGCCCCATCGCCGTCTTCTCCCACTTCTCCCACTTCGGACGCCACTGCCTCTCTGGAGATGAACAATCCGCACGCCATCCCGCGCCGCCATGCTCCAATTGAGCAACTTGCTCGCCAAGGCTCTTTCCGAGGATTTCCTGCTCTTAGCCAGAAGATGTCACCCTTTAAACGCCAGCTTTCCCTGCGTATCAACGACTTGCCTTCCACTATGCAGAGGAAGACTGATTTCCCCATAAAAAATGCAGGTAATGCAGCATCCACCTGACTCACTGGTGCTCTAGCACTGAAACATTATTGTCACTTCCAGTCAAAACACTAATCCCACCAACTAGCCCTCCCTTGCCCCCCAGGCTGGTTTATGGTTATATGTATCTTGTATCATTTCCCATTGGGAGAAAAACTGAGGTTCCTGGAGGGAGATGTGAAGCATTCATTTCTCTTCAACAGACAAGTAGTAGAGCCATAATGGGAATTCCTAGCCTGAGCTATAAGATTTGTGGTTTGTCCTGATGGAAGTGTACTTAACTACCTCTCAGCCAACCTGCTTCCAAACATCAAGGGTCTCGAGTTTCCATTCTTATCCTGCCATTTGG
Organism: Myotis davidii; assembly: GCF_000327345.1. Lineage (NCBI taxonomy): Eukaryota > Metazoa > Chordata > Mammalia > Chiroptera > Vespertilionidae > Myotis > Myotis davidii. The sequence goes on from NW_006288624.1 coordinate 38,857, forward strand.
GACCCAGCAGGGAATTAATTATAAAGATAAACAGCATCACTGTCAGATGTACCAGAAGAAATGGATAAGCGCTCATTGTTCTTGTGGCTGGTTGGCTCCATAGGGAGGAAACTCTAAACAGGCTTCCTGTATGAATCTAAGATCTGTTGTTCATCAGAGACAGTGGGCTTGCTCACACATATTCATTACCTTTCAGAACTGCCACACAGTCCTTTGTGTGGCCTCTGTACAGCTGAGCCAGCCCCGGTAGTTCTATCCTCATCATAAGACCCGGAGCTAAAGTGTCAGATCTGGTCAGTGCTTTTATTGGACTCTATTTCACTTCACTCTGAGACACACCCAGCCAGTGCTTCCTCAGAGCGTGAGGAAGCTTTCTCTCCATAGGCCCTCTCACTGGGGGTGGTATAAAAGTACAGAGAGTTAAGCCCTCTTGACACATGAAACTGGGCCTAAAGAATAGTTCACTAGACGATTACTGAGGGTTGGTCCAGCTCTCAGCTCCTATAAAAACGGAAACTCCAGATGCTTTCAAGTACCTGTTTTTAGTTTCATTCTGGAGCAGATAGGAAACAAAAACTAGCATTCTCTTTTCACAGTTGAGCAAATAAAGGAACAGCACACATTTATCTTCCTCAGTGACACCCAAGTATCCCGGAGTCAGCATTAAGAACAAAGCCTCAAGAGTCCTGGACCTCAGTTCACTTTTCCATGTTTTCACAGTTACTATACTTTGTACTTTGGAGGAAAATGAGAGTGGTGACATTATCATGGATTATCAGAGAGAAAAGGACTGAGCATCCACTGGTGCCCTTGACTTTAACCCATTTTCTGATAGTTACTAAATAGCTTCAGAGCTTAAATCACACCTGTGAACTGGTTGGAAGACAAACAGGTCGCTCATGTCTTCCAGAAACTTCTAGCTAACAACTTGGCACAAAAAGGAATCTGGGGATTTGCAAGGGAGGAAGATATACCTCAGCACATGAACTGTTGACATTTCATACCTCCTGACCTGAAAAGCCAATGAAATAGTGGACAGTATTTCAATAGCTGCATTTTAAGCTGCTTTTATAGCCCCACCTGTCAGTTGAGACTTTTCCTTTCACAAATAAGGGATACAGTATAAAATGCCACCTTGTACCATACTGTTATATTTGGATTATTGAGTGTTTCTGTCTGGAGCCATTTTCTATTTGTCTTGCAGTGCCAGAGGTAGAAGGGGAAGCAGAGAGTATCAGCTCCCTGTGCTCACAGATCACCAATGCCTTCAGCACACCCTCCGAGGATCCCTTCTCATCCGCCCCAATGACCAAACCAGTGACAGGGGTGGCACCACAGTCTCCTACCTTTCAAGGTTAGTGCCCTGTTAGCCTGCTCAGCTTTTCTCTCTGATACTGGCATTTTGTGATGCTGCTCACCAACTGTAAGTTGGCATCCTGAGTTTTCCGAAAGCTGGTCAGACCCCTCATTTCCCTGTTTGATGTCTCAGATGGATTCATTTCCCTGTTCAACAGTGTCCTTGCTCTTTGTTCCCCTTCCTGTTTCCTAAGATGTCTGCATTCGTCATTTTGCATGTACCTACCTATCATTCATCCTATTCTGTTAGGTGCTATATTCCCAACCGACTGCTTCATTTGCCCCTTCACTGTTAAAAGTCAGCGTATCCAGCCAGTTCTCCAGACGCAGCAGTCATCAGAGTTGGTTCTAGGTTATTCTTTCTTTAGCACAGTGGTTTTCTACCCAGGGTGATTTTACCCCTCAAGGAAAATCTGGCATTCATTGTCTGGAGACATTTTTTATTTGGGGTTTTGCAACTTGGTAAAGGGTGATTGCTAATGGCACCTGTGTAGAGGCCAGAGCTACTACTGAACATCCTTCAGTGCACAGGCTAGCCACCCTTACAGCGAAGAATTATCTGGTCCAAAATATCAATAGTGCCAAGGTTGAGAAGCCCTGGACTCATCTAGTCTCTGCCCAGTCTCACGAGGCTCCTACAGAAAAAGGTACTTCTTTTGGCTGTTCAGTTCACTGAACCTTCTGTAACAAGTGTCCTAGAATTTGACTTTGTGGCATTGAAGAGTCACTAAAAGTTGTTAAGAGTTACTGAGTTAGCAGTTACTGACTCAGAGGTCAGCAAAGAGTCTGTATTACTTAAATTACAGACTTAGAATTTGACCTCCTTATAATTGCCATTTCTTTATTTCATTTGAGAGAGAGCTCAGAAAAAGCTTTGCTGTGAGAACAGTGCTCTGCGCCTGTCAGAGTAACTGCAACATGTTCTTCCTACAAGGAGTCTCTCTTTAAAAAATAAGCCTTTATGCCTTTAAAGTCATGTGTGCCAAATAGCTTTCCATCTGACAAATATTTATAATATCAGTAATGATAGGCACAATTTATTGAGCCCTTGGTGTCTCCTGCCACATCATGGTAAGGACTCAGGCGTGTTCTCTCTCGGAATCTCCACAACAGCCCTTTGAGGTAAGCATTACAGATAAGGAAAATGAGGCTCAGAGAGCTTAAGTAAATTGCCCAACTTGCACAGCCAGGATTTAAACCCAGGTCTTTCTGAATATAGTACCTGCTACATTCTACTGACTATATGCCTCTTCACAAGGCAATGAGTATAAAACTGAATAGAACATAGTCTTTTCCCTGCCTTTCAGGGGCTCCCAGTCGAAGGGTAAGCTACTTTTTTAGACAAGCCCTGGTAAATAGTACCAAAGCCACAGCATGGTCGCCTCATCCTAAAGAGGGAATAGTGATAGTGTAGGCAGGGGAAGGTACCTGCTTTTATGCTCCATAATAAATATGAATGATAGATGGACTGAGGAGTAGCAACTGATGGAATAGATGCCCAGAGTACAGGAACAAGGTCTCAGGAGCTTTTGATAAGGGGAGACAAGAAAAGAATAGTAGGGGCTTCGAGATATTATCAACATTTCCAAGGAGGAAAAAATCTTCCAAAAAGGAAGATAAAATTAATTATGTAGTTAATTATAGATTTATTAAGCAAATGAAAACATATACCAAGTTTGATTTCTCATCTGTAATATGGGGATAATACCAGCCTTACTAGGTTTTTGAGAGAATTAAATGAGATAATGCACACGAAAGTATTAACATAGCACCTAGAACAGCGGTTCTCAACCTGTAGGTCGTGACCCCTTTGGGGGTCGAACAGCCCTTTCACAGGGGTCACCTAAGACCATCGGAAAACACATATATAATGACATATTGTTTTTGTGATTAATCACTATGCTTTAATTATGTTCAATTTGTCACAATGAAAATACATCCTGCATATCAGATATTTACATTACTATTCATAACAGTAGCAAAATTACAGTTATGCAGTAGCAACGAAAATAATGTTATGGTTGGGAGTCACCACAACATGAGGAACTGTATTAAAGGGTCACAGCATTAGGAAGTTTGAGAACCACTGACCTAGAACATAGTATGGAATCGTTATATTTATCCCATTGTTGTTACTATTGCTATAACTTGGTCTTTGGGAAAGTGATAGGAGAGGGAAATGCTTTATATACATCATTATGCCAAAGGCTATGCATTAATTTTTGCTGCTTGTAAGACAAAGCCGCTCTGTTCAATTTAATTTGAAATTGTTTTTCCAGGCTTTCATTTCCTCTCTTCCCATACACATAGTGTCCTAGAACAGACTCCAGATAGCCATTTTCATTACAACCTCTAATTCCCTCTTTGCCAAAAGGTTTGTGTATCCACTGCAAGATGGTATGGTTATCCCAACACCAACTCTTCTGCCTGTTCCATCAGTATTGCACATTGGCCTGACTGACCCAGCTCCAACAGGTCACCTGTGCACCCTGCATGAATTAACTCCATTGATGTTGTCTGCTCCCATTGTAGCTAATGGCACTGACTCAGCCTTCCATGTGCTTGCTGCTAAGCCAGCCCATACTGCTCTAGCATCCGTAGCAATGCCTGTGCGTGAAACCAACCCTTGGGCACAAGCCCTTGATGCTGTTAACAAGGGAATTGCAGCCACACATTCGGGTAAGGTGGCCACAGATGGTGGTGAGGATTCTGGGATCAGCTAAGTGACCCTGGTTTGAAAAATCAGCCATTTACCTGAGTAGGAACCAGGGAGAAGTGCTTTTAGGAAAAGTATGTTCTCTCCTGGAAATAAACTACTATTAAGAAAGGATGGAGAAGGAGAAAAAACTGAAGAGGTTAAATTGACAGTTCTTAAGACTATGGAACAGAACCACCCATAGGACTTTCATAAAGGACAGATTCCTGGGCCTACCCTGAGGGGGTCTGTCACTGGATTTGGAAATAGGTGGATAAGCCTATAGGGTGAGGGGACCCTGTCTCCCATAATGGCAGGCCCCAAAACAAGAGCTATAAAAAACATTTCATTTTTGCTTTTCTGTACTTTCTAGTTTTCCTATAATGAACATTTAACCATAAAACCAAGAGAATTTTAAACAGTAATAAAGGCAGTTCGTCAGGAAGGCAACATGTGTCAGGAAGCCAGGCAGGGCTCATGAGGTACAGAACCAAGTATTTTCTCTTCGTTCTATTAGAGTAGAAGGTGAGTCACCTTGGGCCCTTTGCGCATGTGCAAGGTGGTTTCTGTACCATAGATGAGCCACAGCATCTGGGAAGGGTTTCCTGTGCCAGCCAGCTGCCTGGTTCAGTGCAGTTGAACCATATCTAGACAGCTCCTCAACGTGGCTGAGACAGCAGCATGATCTAACACATGCTGCCACAAAACTCCTCTGCTAGTAACAGATTATTCCACTAGAGGGATTTGCTCCACGTTAGGGTCATTCAAATAACCAAGATCATCAGGTGAAGAAAAACGCTCCGAAAGACTGACTCTTTTCTCTCTCTCATGTTGGTTCCAGGGACCGAGTGGGGTCAATCTTCTGGTGCTGCCTCTCCAGGTCTCTTCCAGGCTGGTCACAGACGTACTCCCTCTGAGGCTGACCGCTGGTTAGAAGAGGTGTCCAAGAGCGTCCGGGCTCAGCAGCCCCCAGTCTCAGCTGTCCCACTGCAGCCAGCCCTCCAGCCGCCTCCACCCACTGCCATCTCCCAGCCAGCGCCACCTTTCCAAGGGAATACATTCCTCACCTCTCAGCCCGTGCCAGTGGGTGCGGTCCCGCCGCTACAGCCAGCCTTTATCCCTGCCCAGGCCTATCCTGTGGCCAATGGGATGCCCTATCCAGCCCCTAATGTGCCTGTGGTGGGCATCACTCCCTCCCAGATGGTAGCCAATGTGTTTGGTACCGCAGGCCACCCTCAGGCTGCCCATCCCCATCAGTCTCCCAGCCTGGTCAAGCAGCAGACATTCCCTCAGTATGAGACAAGCAGTGCTTGTGCCAGTCCCTTCTTTAAGCCTCCTGCTGAGCACTTCAATGGTTCTGCAGCTTTCAATGGTGTAGACGATGGTAGGTTGGCCTCAGGAGACAAGCACACAGAGGCTCCTATAGGCACTTGCCCAGTGGATCCTTTCGAAGCCCAGTGGGCTGCATTAGAGAGCAAGTCCAAGCAGCGTACTAACCCCTCCCCCACCAACCCCTTCTCCAGTGACCTACAGAAGACGTTTGAAATTGAACTTTGAGCAGTCCCCATGGCTTATGTATTTTGTCTGTATTTAGGCAAGGGCAGGGGGAGGGTGAAGGTCAAAGGAGCAAAGGAGACTTTGTGTTCCCAATAGCACACTTTTCACTAATCCCAAAGGTCCCAAGGAGCATGTCCAGGTGCGGAGTGCTGTGTGGGGTGATTTTTGAAAAAAGTGAGAAAACCATTCCTAGAAAAGAGCTGTCCTGTGAGGCTAAAGAAGTCAAGAAAATGTTGCCCTTTGTCCCCCTCCTGCCTCAGCCCCTTACAAATCTCTGACAACAGAGAGGCAGATGTATCGGAACAGGAATCTGTATTCAAAGCACATTTAATGGAATATAGAACCCAACGGGAAGCAAAACGATCTCCCTTTTTTTTTTTTTTCAGGCCATGCACCTGCCTCCTCTCAATACTGGCCCATCTTAGAGATTGAGAATAGGATGGCCTATGCTTGGGCCGAGGACAAGAGGCAGGCGGTGCTGCCAGAATCCCAGGAGGGCGCATCAGCAGCTGCCCCAGCAGAGCTATATTTTAGGGGTAAAGTTGAGCTTCCATTTTGAGTAAGAATAAATATTATAAATATATATCAAAAAAGCCAAATCTTTATTTTTATGCATTTAGAATATTTTAAATAGTTCTCAATATTAAAAAGTTGTATAAGTTGTAAGTAATCTTGCCAAAGGTAAAAGGGTTAGCTGTAAGAAATTGTACATAAGATTGATTTATCGTTGATTTCTACTGAAGTAAAAGGGGAAAAGCTGGAGGTGCAGACCGGATCCCTCGCTTATTTGGTATCAGTCATTGTAAGTAGAGTAGCACATTGCAACAACAATCATGCTTATGACCAATACAGTCACTAGGTTGTAGTTTAAATAAAGAAAATGAAAGAGTAGTATTGTCCTGGTTTTAAACCTATGGTGAAATTCTAATATTATTTTAATGGAATCAGTCTAAATATGCTCTATAGAGAATATGTATTTTCTTTTATATATTGCTGCAGTTTCCTTATGTTAATCCTTTACTTGTTTTAACACTAAGGTGACAATGACATCATATGCATAGACTGGAACGCAGGTTATTCTGTTGGTTTGTCATGTGGGTCTTGGTGGGTTTTGTTTTGTCCTTTAAGTGTGTTCCCATGAGTTTTGTGGGGATGGAGTTTCTGGTTTTATCAGGTGTGTGTGTCTCCGTGTGTGTCCTCGTCCCCCTCCCTTGTGGACAGAACATCCCGTTGCCAGTTGCAGCCACTTGACCTCTGGTAACAATGTGAGATCCCATCTCATTTTTACTTTTGAACGTTGGCCTTACAATCAAATGTAAGTTATATATATTTGTACTGATGAGAATTTATAATCTGCTTTAACAAAAATAAATGTTCGTGGTAGAAGCTTTTGCCCATAAAGGGCTGTTCTTTCCCCTTTTCTTTATTAGCAGTTGACTTAGTTCTTTCAGGTCTTGTTCCCTCTCTCCATTCTGCTATTGCTGCAGCTCTCTAGTTTGGTGGCTAGAAAATCTTTTATTTTCTAATATATTCTTTTATTATTTTTCAGAGAGAGGAAAGGAGAGAGAAAAACATCAATTGATCAGTTGCTTCCCACACGCGCAACCCTCTGGTGTGCGGGCAACACTCCAATTCTCACCGGCCAGTGCTCTGGTATATTCTTATAGTTCATATTTGTATTCATTCTTTAGGCTTTGGTTGATCCTAAATGCATCTCTAACATCATATTCTTGCTGCCTAAAGTGTGGTCTGGACAACAGCATGGACTTCACCTAGGAGCTGGTTAGAGATACAGAATCTCAGCTCCCCACCCTCCTCCAGACCTTGTAAGCAGAATCTGCATTTGAGCAAGATTCACAATCAGATGTCCAGAGCTGGAGCAGTGAGTCTCAACCTTGGATATGTATCAGAATCACTTGGGGAGCATTTAACATCCTCATGGCTGGGCAGTACTCTAGACCAATTCAATTCAAATCTCTGGAGAGTGGAACCCCTGGTTCTGTTTTTTAAAGGCTCCCTCTGTGGAAGGGGGTTGAGGACCAGTGGTTTAGATTGAGTTTTACTCTCACCTTGAACTTCAGCCCACTAGTCTGTGACTAGTTCTAAGAAGAGCTAGCTAACCTCAAACTTACCTTCTGGAAATATGTTACCAATGGGCCAAATACTGGTTTAATTAAAGAACTGGGGAGTCCAAGAAAATTAGAAATTTTCTAATTTCTATAACAAAACCAGCCATGGTAAATCAAAGGGAATGGTCCTCAATATTTTTAAATGGAAAGAAAAGATCTGTGCCTTGGCCCATGATAGGTAGACTAATAAGTATCCCTCACTCAGCCAGCATGATCATGATGAATAAAACCTTTCCCTTAGCACCTGTCTTTCCTATGTCTCTGAATAACCTGTGTCACTAGGCCCAGCCAGCCCTCTGGAGGATTTGTAAAAAGTTAAGTGGAAAGGGACTAAGAAGCCACATTGAATCCAGGGCTCTTACTTTAGCAGCAAGGAATTGGCAGTCCTGAGATGCAGAATGAGTTCCACCAACTCAAACCATTTTTGAAGCCACTTTCTTATTATTACATTGCCCTCCCCTCCATTGGGACCACCATCTTGCTGTTGCTGGTTTCTTTAAATATATGTTTTTTTAATTTACTTCAGAGAGAGGGAAGGATAGGGAGGCAGAGATAGAAACATTAATGATGAGAGGGAATCATTGATAGGTTGCTTCCTGCACACTTCCTACTGGGGATCAAGCCTGCAACCCGGGCATGTGCCCTGACCGGGAATCGAGCCTTGACCTCCTAGTTCATGGGTTGATGCTCAACCATGGGGCCACACTGGCCAGGCTGCTGTTTTTAATAATAGACTGGCTTTTATCTGGCAGCAAACACTTTGATTCACAGATTCCTACTCGAGAAGGAGTGTCTCCTTGTTGGTCGCGGTACAGAGCAGGCCCGTCGATCAGCTCCATACTGGTGTGAGGCGGTCCTCACAGCCAGCCCTTCCTGTTGGCCTCAGGAAGAGGGCTTCCGGCTCAGGCTTCCCGATGGAAGTAAGCAGCTTTTCCAGTTCCTGCATGCTCAGATAATAATGCAGCTGCCACCCTTTCATACTAAATCCCTAGGTGAGCCTTACCTCATAGTTCACTTTCCTGAGAGCTTTCACCAGTGTTATGCTGTTAACCATATGCACAGATGGGCTTGAAGCTGGTTGCTACTTACTACCTGGAAGGTTGAGAGAGGGACTAGAGCACAGGCCACTGTTTGACCCCAGATGAGATCTAGTTCTAGCAAAGCATCCTTCCCTGTCACAGCGGGAGTTAGGTAGGTGTTAACTAAAATAGTTATGCACCTCCCTATCCAGCTTCACATGAAGCGAGAACCTGGTAGCTCATTTTAAAACACAGTGAACTGCTCCTGTGTACTAGAAATTATAGAGGGAAGTTGTAAAGCAAAGCATATCCTAATCCAAACAGGTTTCTTTCCGTTGTGTCAGAGATGCTGACCTGGCCTCTGCTGAGGCTAAACGCTGGGTGGGTGGGATAGGGTGGGGAGCAGTGTCTCTAGAAGATAACTCCCTTGGCAGCCACAAAGGGGAGAGTGAGAGTCTCCCTGCCTTTCTCCCCAGCCCTACGAGTTGTTTCAGAACTGGGGCTGGAGCCAGCCTTCATCCCTGCTGCCAGACTGGCTGCGCATGAGGCTGGGCACGGGAACAGCTGGCACAGCAGAAGCTGGAGTAATACTCATTGCCACAGAGCTGGGCCTGCAGGATGAGCTCACAGTTGGCCAGCTCCGGCTGATCCATGCAATCCCTGCCGGGGTCCCTCGGCTGGGCGGCCAGTGCTGCAAAACAACAAGGGAGAAAGAAAGGGTGAGGAAGTTCTGTGCTGAAGATTCTCACCATTTCATTCCTTACAAGTGGCACGGTGGCTGTCAGAGTCCCCCAGAATGCAGTTGCTCTAACCTTTCAACACCTGTATGTACAACTACAGGAGGAATCACAGTTTCCACCCATTCTTTTTTTTTCTTCAATTACAGTTGACATGCAATATTATATTTGTTTCAGGTGTACAACATAGTGATTACACATTCATATAACTTACAGAGTCTCAATAAGTCTAGTTCCCATCTAAACCATGCATAGTTATTACAGTATTACTGACTATATATTCCCTATGCTGTACTTTACATTTCTGTGACTGTTTTTATAACTGCAATTTGTATACCTTAATCCCTTCCCCTTTTTCACCCATCCTCCTAAACTCTCTCCCCTTTGGAAATCATCAGTTTGTTCTCTGTATCTGAGTTTCTGTTTTGTTCATTTTTTTTTTTCAGATTCCACATGTAAGTGAAATCATATAGCATTTGTCTTTCTCAGTCTGACTTGTTTCACTTAACATAATACCCTCTGGGTCCATCCATATTGTTGCAAATGGCAAGGTTTCATTTTTTATGGCTGAGTAATATTTCCTTTTATATATATGTACCTCATCTTTATAAAATAATTTAGCGATAGATACTTAGGTTGCTTCCATATCTTGGCTACTAAAAATGCTACCATGAAGATAGGAATGCATATGTCTTTTCAAATTTGTGTTTTGGATTTCTTCAGATAAATACCCAGAATTGGAATTGTTGGGTCATATGGCAGTTGTATTTTTAATTTTTTGAGGAACCTCCATACTGTTTTCCATAGTGGCTGTACAATCTGCATTCCCACCAACAGTGCACGAGGGCTCCCTTTTCTTCACATCTTTGATAACACTTGTTGATTTATTGGAGATAGACATTCTGACAGGTATGAAGTGATATCTCACTGTGATTTTAATTTATATTTCCCTGATGGTTAGTGATGTTGAGCATCTTTTCATATGTCTATTGGTCACCTGTATATCCTCTGTGAAGAAATGTCTGTTTTGGACCTTTGCCCTTCTTTAATTGGATTGTTTGGGGGTTTTTTGGTGTTAAGTTTTGTGAGTTCCTCATGTATTTTGGATATTAACCCTTTATTGGATGTCTCAATGAATATCTTCTCCCATTCAGTAGGTTGTCTTTTCAGGTTTTTTATTTTTGTTTTGTTAATCCTCACCTGAGGATATTTTTCCATTGATTTTTTTTTTTTTAAGAGAGGGTGGGACGGAGGGGAAGAGACAGAGAAACATCAATGTGAGATTGGTTGCCTCCCACATGTGCCCCATCCAGGGCCGGGGAACAAGGCAGCAACCGGGGCACATGCCCTTGACCAGATTGAACCCATGACCCTTCAGTCCACAGGCCAACGCTCTACCCACTGAGCAAACTGGCTAGGGCTCTATTGTTTAAAACTCTATTTTATTTATTTGCACTCTGATCTTTATTATTTCCTCCCTTCTCACTTTGGGCTTTGTTTGTTCTTTTTTCTAGTTCCTTTATGTGCAAGGTTAGTTGTTTGAGCTTTTTATTGTTTTTTGAAGTAGGCCTGTATTGCTATTTCTCTTTCTCTTCAAACTGCTTTGGCTGTGTCCCATAGATTTTGGGTCATTGTGTTTTCCTTTACGTTTGTCTCAAGGTATCTTTTATTTTTTTATTTTTTTTAAAATATATTTTATTGATTTTTTACAGAGAGGAAGGGAGAGAGACAGAGAGTTGGAAACATCGATGAGAGAGAAACATCGATCAGCTGCCTCCACTGGGGATGTGCCCGCAACCCAAGTACATGCCCTTGACCGGAATCGAACCTGGGACCCTTCAGTCCGCAGGCCGACGCTCTATCCACTGAGCCAAACCGGTTTCAGCTCAAGGTATCTTTTAATTTCTTCCTTGATCTCATTGTCAACCCATTCATTGTTTAATAGCATGTTATTTAGCCTTCATGTGTTTTTGTCTTTTTCAGTTTTCTTGTTTTGATTTCTAGTTTAATACCATTGTGATTGGAAAAGATGCTTGATATGATTTCAGTTTTCTTAATTTATTGAGACTTCTTTTATGGCTTAACATGTTGGCTATCCTGGAAAATGTTCTGCGTGCACTTGAAAAGAATATATATTCTGCTCTAAGGTGAAATGTTCTAAAAATGTCAATTAAGTCCATCTGGTCTAATGTGTCATTTATAATTTCTTGTTGGATTAATCCCTTTATGAAATGCCCTTCTTTGTCTCTTGTTACAGCCCTTGTTTTAAAGTTGATCTTGTTTAAGTATTGCTCCCCCAGCTTTAGGGGTGGTGTCTATTAGCATGAAATATCTCCTTCCATTCCTTTACGTTGTGTGCTTGTTTTTCTAGCTGAAGTGGGTCCGTTGTGGGCAGCATACGTGTGGGTCATGTTTTTCTATCCATTCAGTCACCCAATGTCTTTTGATTGGAGCATTTAGTCCGTTTACACTTAAAGTAATTATTGATAGGTATGTAGTTATTTCCATGTTATTGTTTTTGTAGTTCTTCGCTGTTCCTTTCTTATTCTTTTGCTCTCTAACAAGTATATGTTGGTGACTTTCTGTAGTATCGTGTTTGGATTCCCTTCTCTTTATTTCTTGCATATCTCTTGTAGATTTTTGGTTTGTGGTTACCATGTGCTTCCGTATGTTTATACCAGTCTATTTTAAGTTGATGGTTGCTTAAAGTCAAATACATTATAAAATGACTATAATTTTTACTTCCTTTGTGTGTGTGTCCCTTATTTTATTACTGTAATTACACATGATCGTCCTACTTCTGCTTTTAACCTTTGTACTAGCTGTTGATCCACTGCCTTAATACTGTTTGCCTTTGTCAGTGAGAATTTTTATTTCCTATGATAGCTTTGCAGGGTAATCTTGGTTATAAGTCTGTGCTTTTCATCACTTTGAATATTTCTTGCCAATCCCTTTTGACCTGTAAAGTTTCTTGTGAGAAATCAGCTGACAGTATTATGGGACCACCTTTGTAGGTAACTAACTGCATTTTTCTTGCTGCATTTAAGATTCTCTGTTTGTCATTCACCTTTGGCATTTTAATGTGTCTTGGTGTGGCCTATCTTGTTTGGGACTCTGCACTTGTGTCTATTTCCTTTGCCAGATTGGACAAGTCCTTTGTCATTATTTCTTCAAATAGATTTTCAATCCCTTGCTCTCTTCTGCTTCGGTACCCCTACGATGCAAATGTTGGTTTATCCTGCCCTAGCCAGTTTTGCTCAGTGGATAGAGTTTTGGCCCTCGACGGAAGGGTCCTAAGTTCGATTCCGGTGAAGGGCATGTGCAGGAGGCAACCAATTGATGTGTCTGTTCCCCTCCCTTCCACTCTCTCAAAAAAAAAAAATGTTGGTTTATCCCAAAGGTCCCTTATACAAATTTTTTTTCATTCTTTTTCTTGGTTTTTCACTATCTTATTTTCCAGATCTGATTCTGTGTTTCATCTAATCTGCTGTTGATTCCCTCTAATGTAGTGTTCACTTTTGACTGGTTCTTTTTTTTTGTATGATTTCTCTTTGTTGAGGTTCTGAGTTCATCTGTTCTTCCACTGAGCTCACTGAACATCCTTATCACCAGTGTTTGAACTCTTTATCTGGTGGATTGCTTGTGCCCATTTCATTTAGTTCTTTTTCTGGAGTTTTGTCCTGTTCTTTCATTTGGAACATGGCTGTCTCTTCATTTTGGCTGATTCCCTGTGTTTGTTTCTATGTACTATGTAAGTCTGCTTTGTCTCCCAGACTTGGCAGAGTGGCCTTATGTAGCAGGTGTCCTGTGAGGCCCAGTGGAGCAGTCTCCTTATTCACCTGAGCTGGGTGTTCCAGGAGTGTCCCTTATGTGGGTTGTTTGTTCTCCTGTTGTAGTTGAGCCTGATTGCTGTTGGCATGTCAGTAGGTGAGATCGACCCTCAGGCTGACTGGCCATGACTACAGAAAAGCTGTAAGGGCTGACCCCAGGAGCAGGAGTTGCTTTAGCAGATCTCTTGTGCCAGTCAAGTCTGCTCGTCCCGTGTGTTGTTTGTGGAACTGATTGGTGATACTTTGGTGTGGTCTGAAGCTGGCCACTGTCTGTGTTGGTTCTGGAGGCTCTTGGGAAGGGCTCTGGTGCAGGCCAAGGTCAGCCGCCATCTGTGCCTAGCTTGGGGCTGCCTAATGGGAGCTACCAAGTGATTTGCGATTGGTTGCTGCTTGTGCTGGCCTTGGGGGCACCCAGGAGAGGCTAAGCTGCGAACTGAGGCCAGCTGCCACTAGTGCCATATTGTGGCCACTTAGCTGAAGCTACACTCCAGGCCAGCATGCGCTGCAGCTTATGCCAGGCTTGGGCCACATAATGGGAGCTACAGGGCACACCAAGACCAGCTGCTGTTTGTTTGGGAGATTTTATGAAAGTTTGCAGCAAGGACAGCTGCTTTTGTGGAAAAGTCACTGGAAGCGGCTTAGGTTGGCTGTGAGTTGGTTGGGGCAAACAGTGTTGGCCAGGTTAACGGAGAGCTCAGATTTGGCACCCGCCTCCCTCCTTGCTGGCTGGGTGTGGGACTTGCCCTCTCCTACCAGTCTCGTCATGGCTGCTTCTGTATATCCTTAGTTATAGGACTTCTGTTTCCTCTTCTTCAGGCGGTTCTCTAATTTAGGTATAATTTGATGTGATCGTGGGGGAAGATGAGCACAATATTTACTCTGCCATCTTGACTGGAAGTCATTTTCCGTCCATTTTTGGCCCTGCTTTAGCATGCAGTGATCCTCCTGTTATTCTTTGGCCACATCAGCACAGCCCATTGCAGACTCCCAAGTATTGACTTGACTAGATGATTAAACATCTCGAAGTTAACTCCCTACCCTTACTGTTGAGACCTGACAAGCTAAATGCCCTCTGCCTTGGCCTTTAGATTGGGAAGAAGAAAGAGTAGGATCGGCCCTAAAGAAAAATTTTGAGTTGGCAAGTGCTGTTTTGTCTTCTCTCTCACTGCTGGTTTCCTCCCGCCTCAAAGCTTTGTTTATTCAGCAGTCCCAGTTTACCTTAGTCACCTTGTTTCCCTGTTTTCCTCTCCCGCCCTGAGAAAGCAGTGCGAGTTAGTCAAGGTGATAGGAAAACGGTCTTGTGAGCAATGCTCTAATACTGAGCACAGAGCACTGGTCCCCTCCTTGGCATTTACTAGGAGTTTCTGTATCTGATAAACTGCGAGAGTTTCCGTCTGCTGCTTCACCTTAGGACCGAAGTGGCCTATCTACGTAACCTCCTTTTTCTTTCTGGAACGGGCTGTTCCCCGCTTGGCTTGGTCCCGAGTAGCACTTTCCCAAAAGTCAAACCTCTTGGACCTCGGGGAAGACTTATCCCAAAGTACAACTCAGTGACCATTGACTATAGCGGCTAAGCACACCCCCTCCAGAGCCAGACTTCTGGGGCGCAGTCCTGGCTCTCCCACTTACTTGCCAGCTGGCTCACTTTAGGCAGATACTTAAGCTCTGTTTCCCCATCTGCAATGGGCACATGAGTGTTTAACTGTGTTTTTTCTCTGTACTATTTTCTGTTTCTAAACAATATTTTAAGCAAAAAGAGTAAGTCCTCATAGTAGAAGATGTCCCTTACTCTATTACTCTAGAGCAGCTGTTCTCAACCTGTGGGTTGCAACCCCTTTGGGGGTCAAACGACCCTTTCACAGGGGTCGCCTAAGACCATCAGAAAACACATATATAATTACATACTGTTTGTGATTAATCACTATGCTTTAATTATGTTCAATTTGTAAATGAAATTGGAGGTCACCACAACATGAACTGTATTAAGGGGTCGCGCGCGGCATTAGGAAGGTTGAGAACCACTGCTCTAGAGCAAGCCTGTCAAACTCCAAGGCTAACACGGGCCAGATAAACAAGGTTTAAGTTTATGTGGGCTGCAAAAAAAACCCAAAAGCTTCAGTTTTCATAGAAGCATGCTGAATACACAGGGCTGAAATAAATGAGCAATCATTAACATAATAGAACATTTTAGTAAAATATTTTTTCTTGAACATTAACTTACCAGACACTGAAAACTGCACAAATTAATAAGTATAACGCAAATAAACCTATTTTTCTTTTTCTCCAAAAGCGAAATATTTCCTGTTGCGCACACCAAACAAGTTAGTCCAAAACTAATGATGTGGCAGTCGGCTGCTAAAATATTCACTGCTAGTATTAGTGGAGAGAAATGGTGCATGTAAGAGAAATGAATGCAACACGATTATAGTTATCAGTCATTAGTGAATATTGTAGTTTGGTAATTATGTATAACAGGATATTGTAAAAAGTTATGAAATTTGTATTAAACTGTTTCTTACATACCGTTATATTGGCTGGGCCGCATGCCCACGAGTTTGACATGCTTGCTCTAGAGGGTGACTGGTTCAAGCACCACCCCCGCCCTAATGCTAACACTAATTTCAGTGTTCGCCACCAAACCGTGACTAGGGCAAGGTGAAACCCCACCCCCACCCCCCAAAGGAAAAATGGCTGCAGCCTAATCCATGGAATGAATACAGTTAGGAGGGAGGCCACTTCTAGTAAAGAAAGATGCCCCCAAAATATCTAAGATTAGCAACACGGCAGTCCAGCACGGGTGGGAGAAAAGTGGCCGACGGAGGCCATAGTGCTGTTTCCAAGAGGCAGGTCACAGCAGACATTTCAGCATGGTGACCACACGTCATCAGGAGTCCCACCAGCCTTCGTCAAGCAAGTTTCCCATACAAAAATATCTACAGGAATCACGGCCGTCAGGGTCCTCCTAACCGCTCTCTGTCAAATAAATCTGTATTCTGGTTTGTCTCAAGTCTGGTAAGCTTGGTTATTATGTAGACAAGAGATGGATTTGCTGGGCATCATCGGAGGCGGGAAGTAGCTCCTGCAGTAGGAGGCTGTCACCAAGTATCTGAGCACCTGGTGCTGCCAAGACCTGGGCTGGACTCCGGGGACATGGGTCCCGGTCACTGTTCTAAGGAGCTCACAAACGAGGCCAAGTGTCAGTCCAACTCCCTAAGCAACACTTCCCCCAGACTGTCAGCCCCTAGCACTGACCAGTCCCCACCCTAGCCCCCCGCCCCTCTGGCTTATTTGAACACACAGCTCCTGTGAGATTGAAGATTAAACCACAAGCTGTTTCGTCAATTCTGAGATGCACTTATTTTCATATTTTAACACCTGTCAAATTGGACTGCAAATTAATTAATGGAGTCTTAGCATTGAATTGGCCTTTTTTCCTTAGTGGTATGAAAATGCATCTTAAAACATGGTATTTAGATTTAATAACAACTTAGAGCAAGAGCTAGAGAATATTAAGGCTGACATATCAACTTACTAAATAATGCAAGGAAGATTCTGCCCACTTACAGGTGTAATCGTTTAGTGAAAAGAACATTAAGTATGAGGATTAGTGCCATCTTGGCCACAAATCTGTTGCATGACCTGTGGCAGCATCCCTGGAGCTCTCCCGCTGAGTGTCTTGCTTGTAAGATGGCGGCACTAATCCCTGCCTTTCCTTTCTAGGCATATGATCAAAGGCCTTACAGGCACTTTCCAATCGTAGGACCATGTTTTGTTGCCCTAATTAGAATGGACAGATTTTAATGACCTGCCTTAAGTATTATAAACTTCCAGTCAGTCCTGTTTCTCAAAACCAGTAAATCTAAAAAATGATATTTAGCATCATCCATTAAGCTATTAGCAGATGCCTGTCATCCACTTATTTCCTTCATCCTTACTATAGCCTGTCAGGTAGTGAGGAGAGGAAGTCAGGGAGGCCAAGGCCCTGCCCGAGTCACACCTGCAAGAACAGGCAGAGTGAGTCAGGACTTGGACCAGAGTACCCGGGCCTCAGAGTCTGCTCGGAACAAGCAGCCTACCTACCTGGTGGGCCCACCTTCACCTCAGTGCTGCGGCTGACTGCCTGGCTGCCACGGTAGGTGCTGCACGTGTAGGAGCCCTGGTCCCCGGCCCGCAGGTTGTGGATCAGCAAAGTACCATCTGGAGACTGGTGGACACGGTGGCCATCGGCCCGTATCGGCAGCCCGTTCCTGGAGGGGAGGGAAGAGGACGTGAGAACTGTCCAGGGCCAAGAGGCAGGGGGAGGAGGCAATCCAAGACCTTTCCAGAGTCAGCTGCTCCCTCTGTGGACAGAGGGCCC
This sequence comes from Myotis davidii, assembly GCF_000327345.1. Classification (NCBI taxonomy): domain Eukaryota; kingdom Metazoa; phylum Chordata; class Mammalia; order Chiroptera; family Vespertilionidae; genus Myotis; species Myotis davidii. The sequence goes on from NW_006288624.1 coordinate 56,537, forward strand.
TCACCTCACAGAAGAGGTGGGACGGTACCCAAAAGAAAGGACATTATCAAAGTGAAAGAAGTCAAAAGTGACAAACACACCAACCGAGCATAGCGCTGAGGGCTGTGACTGTGCCTCTGCCCCACAGGGGAACCACATTTCATTAACGAAGGATGTAGCAGCCAGGAGGTGCCGGGCCCTGTGCTGAATGAAGCGCCTAAGCATTCCCCGCCCCCAGGCACTGGGGTGGGGGTGCAGGTGTTGGGGGGAGACTGGCCTGAGGATGAGGAGAGGGCAGCATGGGGTCTTGGGAGCTTGGAGGAAGGCCATGGCCGGGCCGCGGCTCTGGTCAGGAGAGTGGACTGGGTCCAGGGGGTAACAGGACTGACGTGGTATCTACTTTGAAAGGGTCTCTGACTGCAGTGGAGGCTGAGGGACAAGCCTGAAAACAGACCAGGTCAGAGGCTGCTGCACAGGTAGATGACACGGCAAGAAAGGGACTGGGAGGAGGGTCGGATGTGGGAGAGGAGAAATGGAGGACAGCGGTTTCTAGGCTGGGGTGCTGGGTGATGGGGGTACCCTCCACCATGGGAGACCCAGGACAGTGATGAGGGGTGAACGGTGAGGTTATTGTCCACCATTTTGCATTCGGGTGCCTGTGAGATACCAGGAGGCATCGGGTTTGAGGTCTGGACCCAGGTCATGCATCTCCACTGGGTGGTCCCGGAAACGTGTGTGTGCGTGTTTGCCGAAGGCGACGTTAGATAAACCGAAGACCAAGGCCCGACCTTGAGGGCCATTGGCGATGAGCCAGCTGGGGAAGAAGCAGGAAGGGCACAGGCCGTGTGGGGATTGGGATGTGTCCAGAGGATTTAGGAGCAGGGAAGTAGCTGGGGGCCTTGGCCAGGGGAGGAGGTGAGGCCCCCGTTCGAGGGCTGAGTGGGTGGACAGGCGGAGACATGCTCTAAACAGAGGTGCTGTGAAGAGGAAACTGCTCAAAGACCCGGATTCAGGGAAACACGGGGAGTCCTGAGCATGTTCCCACTGGGAAGAGCCGGGGGAGGCAAAGGTGAAGGTACAAGCCTCGTCCAGGGTGAGGGCCATTCCTGTCCTGGGATCACCCACTTGACCACGAACATCCTTCCCCTCCTCAGCCTTCAAGGCCCAGCCAGTCACCACACGGCCACCCCTTCCTGGATTCTCCCAGAGGGGAGGCGGCCGCGCTCTTCAGTGAGTGCGCAGACAGCGCTCAGGGGCACTGGGCATCTCCCGCCTGAGGGTATCGAGGGGCTCTGAGGATCCGGGATCCCCAAAACCAGTCTACTCGACTCTGCGAGGAGGAGGAAGCAAAAGGTGTGCGCTGAGTGAGCGAATCAGACCCACGAGTCCTAAACAGGCTACTGAAGTCCCCAAAGCTGAGGGTGGCCCAGTGGTTCTCAACCCCAGGGAAGATTGTGGCAACATTTGGAGACATTTTTTATTGTCATGACCTGTGAGGAGGTGCTACCGGCACCTAGTGGGCAATGGCCTAATGATGCTAGACACCCGACTGCACGGGATAGCCCAAAGTTACCGGGTCCAAGTTGGCACCAGTGCCGGCGTTGAGAACCCCCGGTATGGCCCAGCTAAGAGAAGAGAGCCGTCCTCTGGGCCTCACTGTGCAGGCGCCAGGCCTGGCGGCGGGAGTGGGAGAAGGGGGTGGGGACGGTGGGGACAGCAGCATCCCTGCAGAGAGGGGGACCTGTGCTCGGGCTGTGCAGCCTCAGGTGCGGGTCTGGAACGGAGCCTTACCGGGACCATCTGATGTTCACACTTTCTCCTGCCACCACACACAGCAGCCTGGCCGTGTCACCTTCCGGCACTGTCACCGTAGAGGGCAGCCCCGTGATGGTCAGCTCCCCTGGGCCCAAGGAGGGGGCATGGTTAGCCACTGTGCCAAGCCTGCGCACCCTGTGCCACCTGCCCTCCCAGGCCACTGGCCCCAGTCACCCTTCCATTCCACCTCCCCCTGCACCTTACCCAGAACTCTGAGCTGGACCCATCGCTGGTCTCGGTCCTGCCCATTGAAGGCGACACAGGCGTAGAAGCCACCATCTTCCACGGCCACTTGGCTGATGACCAGAGAGCCATCAGGCAGCTGCTGGTGTCTGGGGAACCAAGCAGAGTCGGGGGCTCCAGCCCTTGCAGATGGAGACGGGGGTGGGGGGGGCCGGTCTTCCTTTCCAGGTGGGAGTGGGTCTGACAGGGCCAGTGGGCAGCCAGCTGCCAGCACTCTCATTCACTGGAAGGTGTCTGACTCCTAACCCGGCAATAAATCATTTCACGTTTTCTGACACAAAATAATGTGTTTCCAGTTTTTGCTCCACTCATTTAGTGGGCTCACATCCTGGTCCCACCACTGAGGAGCTGTGTGGTGTTGAGCTTCTGTGTGAAAATGGGGTAGAATTACGTGGCTCTTCTGCAGACTGTGGTGGAGACCGGCCTCACGCTCACGTGGGGCCGCGTTTGCCGTTATGACAGCCAGGACTGTGCCTGCCTCCCTCCCCCAGCCACCACCTGTTCGCTGCCCTGCTCCTCTGTCCACTGACTGCTCTGCAAAGGCCCAAGGAGCCCTCTGCCCAGCAGCTCCATCTCGAGAGCCCCTGACTGGCCAGTGACTGCTGGCAGCTCCTTCCCCCACGGGCCTGCACAGGGTGGGGTGGGGCCGGCAGGGCGGGGAGAGGAGCTGACCAGACCTGGGAGAAGAGAGGGTCTGCCCGTCTCTCTGCCATTCGATGGTTGGGGGTGGGAAGCCCTCAGTGCGACAGGTCAGCCGGATCCGCTGGCCGGGATGGGCGTCCACCACTCCAGGCTGGCTCTGGTCCAGGCGTAGCCTGCAGAACAAGCACCCACAGCCCTGAGGGGGCCCCTGCTGCTGCCCCCCCATTCCCATCCATGCATGGGGTCGGGACCTCTGCACAAGCCTCATGGCCCCCTCCTTCTCCAGCCAGACTTAGCTTCCTAAAACCACCCCTCTGTTCTGCTAAGGACCCATCAACAACTACTGGGGCGAAGTCCAACGGCCACCTCCCCTACCTCCCCCCCTCCCCCCAGACTCTCAGACTGTCTCCTCCGCACCCCACACATCTGACTCTAGGTTGTTGGCCTGGGTTCCCTTTAGCCCCCTGCACCCCCTGCAAACCGTGCTCTTCTTCCAAGCTGTCCTGGGCCCTGACCCAGACTCTCTTCCCTTCCCGCAGCTCCTGCGTCCTGGGCCACAGCCCTGCCTGTTCCCACGGTTCCTCCTCAAGAGGCTGAGCTCAGGGGCCATGCTTGTCCAGTTCTCACCTCGCAGAGCCCTGAGCAGGGGCCACCAGCCTGGTCACACCCGCCTGGGGACCCGTTTGCCTTCCCTTCCCCCATCCACTGATCTCTATGGACCCTGGACCTCATGGGGGAGGCATTGCTGCCCTGTTACCTGGTCGAGGGCCGTGGGTGAGGAGAGGAGATGGCCCCCAGGCCCCCAGCATCCCTCCCTAGGCTGGAGTCCTGAGGACGGTGGCCCGGGGCGGGGTCCCTGGTCTGAGGGAAGTGCCTTGGCACGGTCGTGTCATCCCCTGTCATGAGGTCAGGAGGAGGAAGGAGTGAGCTGGGGGGGTTGGGGGGGGGGCGCGGGAGAAGGGTCGGCCATGAGGCCAGGGTGTGAACGTGGAGAAATGAGGGCCATGAGGAGCAAGCCCTCCACCCCAGCCACCTGAGTCCACGGTCCCATGCCTGGGCCCGGGGTGCCCCACTCAGGCCCTCTCAGCCAGTCCCTTCCCCCCTGGGGCCCTTGAGAACCCACTGGGGGAGGGGACAGAGACCTGTGATGCGAAGCTGGATCTTCAGAGAGTCGCGGCCTGGCCTGGCGCCACAGCTGTAGGTGCCAGCGTCCTCTGCCCTCAGGGGGCTGATGACCAGGGAGCCATCAGGCTGCGGCCTGTGTCTGAGTGAGTGGAACGGGGACTTGAGCTCTGGGCTCCTGAGGGCAGCAACGAGCCCGACGCCCCTCAGGCCTCAGTGCTCCAACCGGAGGGGACCGCAGCCCCTGCTCACCCCCATCCCAGGGGAATCCGAGGGGCTGTCCCTGGGGAGGATCCCGCACACACCTGTCAGAGGAGAGGGGCTGCCCGTCCTTCTGCCACCTGGTAGGGGTGTCCATGGAGGCGACACCCGGGCAGGAGAGCCGCACCACCCGCCCCAGGGGCGCCTGCACCAGAAAGGGCTCCGCGCCGGCCAGGCTCACCCTGGAAAGGTGGGCGGTGAGGACCTGAGCTACTGGCACACGTGCCACGACCGGGGCCCCTTCGTCAGTGGCCCATCCCCTCATGGGCACATGCGGGGCCAGGGGTGTCCTGGGAGGCCAAGCTCCAGAAGCCCATGGACTCGGGAATCTGCCCTCCCCTCCTCCCCCAGCCCCAGCACTGCCCCCCGGCCTGGCCCCCAGCAGCAGGGCGGCTCCCAGCCCAGGCGTGGGGAGGGCGGGAGGCCGCCAGGCCAGAGTCCCGCGAGGACCGACACGCTCCTGCTGCATTTTGTTTCTAATCTTCCCAAATCTCTCATCACTATGACGCAGTCCCAAGAGCAGTGAACAAGTGGAGCCCACCCGAACTGTGAGCTAGTGTCACCATTCCACAGGCAGGTCATGAAGCCCAGCTAGACAGACCCTGGGGACACTGGCAAGGTCTGCTGGTGAATCCAGGCACCGCCAGCTCCTGGCTGCCTGCGCGTCCCCAGGTGTCGAGGCCTCCAGGCAGGATGGGGAGGGAGGGCCGGCTGACCTCAGGGTTTTAGATCCA
>NW_006288624.1:61946-62148 GCF_000327345.1 Myotis davidii
CCCCCTCCACCCACAGAGCCAGAGCCTCCCAGAAAGTCAGGCCTGGGAGCTCCCGGGACCGGCTCCCCCGCGCCCCTCCCATCCCTGACCAGGCCCATGGAGTCCACACCCAGAGCCACCCGAGGGCTTGGCCCAGCCCTGAGCTCCAGGAGCCTGTGCAGATGCCCAGCGAGGGGCCACCCTGTGCCCAGGTCTCTTCGCC
>NW_006288624.1:66132-69200 GCF_000327345.1 Myotis davidii
GGCTCCCAGCCCAGGCGTGGGGAGGGCGGGAGGCCGCCAGGCCAGAGTCCCGCGAGGACCGACACGCTCCTGCTGCATTTTGTTTCTAATCTTCCCAAATCTCTCATCACTATGACGCAGTCCCAAGAGCAGTGAACAAGTGGAGCCCACCCGAACTGTGAGCTAGTGTCACCATTCCACAGGCAGGTCATGAAGCCCAGCTAGACAGACCCTGGGGACACTGGCAAGGTCTGCTGGTGAATCCAGGCACCGCCAGCTCCTGGCTGCCTGCGCGTCCCCAGGTGTCGAGGCCTCCAGGCAGGATGGGGAGGGAGGGCCGGCTGACCTCAGGGTTTTAGATCCAACGGCTGCCCCCTGGCCCGGGCCCCTCTCCCCCTCCCTGGGAAAGGCGAGGCTCACCTGGAGGAGGAGCTGTGGGCGGGTGGTGCTGGCCGCCCAGCGTCTCCGCCCAGGCCAGGGGTGCTGGACCCCAGCTCCGGGCCCCAGGGCCGTTCTGAGGTCTGGGGGTGGTGCCCGGCCCCGGGCCGGTGCTGGCCGGCCTCCCGCTGGCCTCCCGGACTGCTGCCACCACCAGCTCTGTGGGCGCTCTGGCCAGCTGCCCCGGGCTCGGGATGGCGGGGCGCGGGTTGAGCCCCCCGGCAGCTGCTCATGCACTCCTCCTCCGAGGCAAAGTTGTTGGCGTTGCCGTGGCAGCCACCATACCAGAAGCGGTTACACCGGCCCACGGAGGCGATGAAGTACCAGCGGGGGGCCCAGTCTGTGCAGGAGCCGAGGGCGCTGGGCAGCAGGCACCCCACGGGGTATGCTGAGGGCAGGAGCACGCATGTCACTCAGGCAGCAACGCGGCCCAGCAGAGCCCTGCCAAGAACCACCCACATCCCCTCGGAGACAGGAGCCCTTCCCGTCTACGGAGCAGCCTTCGCCCCTGCCCGGCCCTCACCTGGCCCTCATCCGGCGCTGGGGCAGAGTCTGTTCCCTGACCTGCCCTGGGCACAGAGCAGCCTCCGCAATCAGCCCAGCCACCTCCACCCACAGAGCCAGAGCCTCCCAGAAAGTCAGGCCTGGGAGCTCCCGGGACCGGCTCCCCCGCGCCCCTCCCATCCCTGACCAGGCCCATGGAGTCCACACCCAGAGCCACCCGAGGGCTTGGCCCAGCCCTGAGCTCCAGGAGCCTGTGCAGATGCCCAGCGAGGGGCCGTGACTGGCCCCTGCCTAAAGCCTCCTGCAGGCCCTGACCCCCAGCCTGCCTGGCCTTCAGCATCTCCGTGTGGGTCCCCAGAATCTCCATCCATGCATCCCTTGCTCCAGCCTCAATACCTCCTTCCAGGACTCGCCCCAGGCAGGGCAGGGACACCCCATCCACCGGCACTGACCCTATACCACCCCCACCTCCTCTGTGGGATCCTCTCCCCCACCCCATGGCAGCCAGGCGGCCTCAAGTGCAAACCGCTGGGAATGAGAACAGTCGGCCGTTCCCTGGCCTGGCACCTAGGAGGCTGTCGGTACATCCTGGTGGAAGAATGAACGAACCACTGAGCCCAGGGAGGTCGTTGGCGTTGAGTGGGGGCCAGCGCCTGCCCACCGGGCTGAGGAAGAGCATCCACTCACCGTAGCTGGGCTGGCCCACACAGCCTTCCCCAAAAGGGCCTGCTGCTGAGGCCACATTGTCATAGCAACAGCCAAACTGGGAGCCCCGGCACTCAGTGGGCTCACTCTGCTGGGCCTGGGGCTGGTGGGCCTGGGGCACCTGGGGAAGAAGTTGGGGATAGATCAGCTTCCTGGGGGGCTCTCAGGTGCCCGGGAGAGGATGGCAGGGAGCGGGGGAGACAATCGTGAGCCCACAGTGCAGAACCCCAGCCCCGGGGGGAGGTCAGAGGCCCGAGAACAGCAGACGAAACCCCAGCCCCAGACCATCTCTGAAGCTTGTGTCCTCGAGAGGGCGACCCAGGCCTACAGGCTTCAGAGACCTCCTCCCTCCAAGGCCAGAGCTGCAGCGTGGCACAGAGCAGGTTCCAGGCTGGGCTGGGCTCCCTCCCACACGTGAATGGGACACTCACTGTGGGGGCCACTGCTCTCGACCCCGACCTCCTCCTGTCGTCGCTGTTAGACTTTGCGCAGCCAGCTTGATGGGGCCCCTCGGCCACAGACACCCCGTCAGGGCAGCACCCATACCTAGGCAGACATCATAGCCCTCTCCTCACCACCTAGTCCCTTCCAGGGACCCTGAGCTTCCAGCACCCCCGGACTCCCTGCACTGGGGGCTGACCAGGGGAGGGTCCAGCAGGAGAGGCCGTGTCCCTGAATGCAAGGCATCCCATCGCGCATACCTACCCCAGACTCGGGCCTACCAGCCACTGAGCGGCCAGCAGGGAGGGCAACACTGACACCGTAAGCGGAGGGGCAGCCCTGACAACTGGCAAATCCTCCACTCACATATCCCACCACCAGAGCGAGGAGGGGAGTGAGCCGGGCCTGCCGGACCATCGGGCCCCCAGGGGGTGTTTATCAAACAGCAGCAGAGGGAGAAGGGGAGGAAAGAGGGTCAGGACGCCAGCACGCATTTCTCCCCACAGCCAGGACTTGGGAGGGGAGGTGAAAGGAAGATCGGATGAGAGCACCTTCCCCGTGCCAGGCGCTGTGGATCGGTCTCACCCTCACAGTCACCCCAGTTAGTGGCTGTCACTGTTCCCGTTCTCAGCAGAGGAAGCCAAGATCAGAGAGGTGAAGTCACTTGTCCAAGTCACCCCGCACACAGCTAATAAGTGGCTGAGCTGGGAGTCACCCGCAGGCCGCTGGCCCCAAAGTCTGGGTCCTTAGTGCCTTAGCCCTGCGGGAGTGGGGGCCTGGTTTGGACTGAAAGCTGAAACCCAACCCCCTGCGCCTTCCCAGAGCTCCGGCGACAGCTCCAGGCTGGCCTCTGCAGAGGAAGCAGGCCCTCCACCCCGACCAGTACAGCGCGACCAGCACAGCGCGACCAGCACAGCGCGAGGAAGCAGGAAGTGCAGCCAGCGGAGGCAGTCAGGGCTGCAGCCCCCTCTGTGGTCCCATTCCTGGGCTGTCCTGCCCTC
>NW_006288624.1:69366-69796 GCF_000327345.1 Myotis davidii
GCAGCACCCGTGGGGGCTGTGCCTGCAGTCCTGGGGCCCCGGGCCAGACCACAGGGGCTGCCGTTCTGGGGACGGTTGCAGAGAAGAGGCTGGGCCTGGGGCTGGCAGGTGGGGGCCCTGGTCTCCTCTGGGGTTACCTGGAGTTGAGGGCTGCTCCCGGGGTGCCCACCACTGGTCTCTGGAATCTATAAAGACGAGGAAGCAAAGACACATGATTTGTCCACATCAGACCCCCTTCTCTCCATCCCCCCTAAACCACTCACCCCCACCCCCGACCTCCATCTCCAGGGCCCTGGGTCGGGGGCTTCTGCCAAGCTTCTCACCCAAAGCGGGGGCCTCCCGAGGGCCCAAAGACACCCAGGGGGCCCTGAAGCTGGTGTGCACGTCCTGCCTGCTGGGGGCTTCTGGGGAGCCGGCTGCGGGGTGGGGG
>NW_006288624.1:69902-77570 GCF_000327345.1 Myotis davidii
AGCGGTGCCTGTGATTTCATAAGACACCCTTCCCACGTCTTACAAGAGCCTTTGATCGCATAGAAAATGCTAATATTACGTGTTCAGCAAAAAGGAAGCCAGATATAAAGTTAGCATCTGTTTGATCCCAACTATAAAAAAAAGACAAAAAGTCATACACAATTTTTAAAAATTGGATTGTCGAAAGAACAAATAACCCAATTTAAAAACGAGCAAAGAAACTGAACAGGCATTTCCCAAAGATACGCAAATGGCCGAAAAGCACATGAGATATTCGGCATCATTGGTCATCAGGAAATGCTAAACACAGCCGAGAGGAGACACTGCTTCACACCCACTAGGGTGGCTCGAACAAAAAAACCTGAATAGCCTGGCCGGTGCTTCTGTCTCCTTCCCTCTCTCTTCCATTTCCTCTAGAATCAATACGAATATATATAAACTATATCTATATATTTTAATCTGAATAATAACTGTGGGTGAAGATGTGGACAGACTGGCCTGTCCTCATTGCTGGCGGGAATGTAAAACGGTGCAGCCACGGTGGTGACAGTCCGGCGGTTCCTCAAGAAGTTAAACGTTGGGATTACCACAGAGTCCATCAATCCCACTCCTAGGTACAAACCCGAGAGAAATGAAAACCCGTGTCCACACAGAAACGTGGACGTGAATGCTTGCAGCAGCACGACCTGACACAGCCAAAGGTGGCAATTACCCAAGCATCCACCAGCAGATGAATGGGGTAAACAAATGGTGGTGTCTCCACAGAAGAGTCATTCAGCCATAAAAAGCAATGGCATTGGGGTGGGAGGGGAGAGATTAACCGAAGACTTACATGCATATATGCACAGCCCATGGACACAGACGATAGAGTGGTGAAGGCCTGGGCGGGGCTGAGGGCTGGTTGGAGGGGAGGAGAGGGGGAGAAGTGGGGGACATCTGTAATATTGCCAATAAGAAAAAATAAATAAAAAATAAAAAGCAATGGCGTGCTGGTGCCTGCTACAACTTGGTGCACGTCCGAAGCATTCTGCCAAGTGGAAGAAGCCAGGCCCTGAAGGTGTACGGACCCTTATCCATGACACAGTCCAGAACGGGCAAATCCGCAGGCAGAAAGCAGGGCAGGTTCTGGGGAGGATGGGGGTTCACAGGACGTGATGGCTCGGCGGGTCCACCACGCTCTGCAGCGTGAGGGGCATTTCTGAAACCAGGGGGGAACTGGTGGTTGGGCTACACTGTGACGCCCCCGAACAGCCAAGTCAAACACGCTAAAGTGTTTAGCCGTATGTTATGTGAATTTTACCTCAGTGAAAAGAGTCCACATTAAAAGTAACTGGATCACTAGAGGGAAGAGTAGGAAGAGAATAATGAAAAGCAGCCCGACCCGGGGCACCTGCCTGGGTTGTGGGCTCGTCCCAGTGTGGGGTGTGCAGGAGGCAGCCGGTCAATGATTCTCTCTCATCATGGGTGTGTCTCTCTCTCCCTCTCCCTTCCTCTCTGAAATTAAAAAATATTTTTAACAGGAAAAAGAAAATATAACAAAGTATTAATTGTAGAATTTAGAATGTGGGTACACGGCTCCTCACTATACAGTTCTACGTTTCCATTTTAAAAATTTTCCCCTGTCTTGTTCAGCTGGGCAAATTTGCTAAAAATCATGAATTATATCATTAGAATGGGTGAATGTTATGGCTTATTACATTCAATCACCATGACAGCTATTCAAAATGTTTTTCATTATAAAATGTTGGAGAAAAATGCAAAAGACTAAAGAAAGCGGAAATTTTTAAAAATGATGAATAAAATGAGACAGAACACACCCCAAAGGCTCAGAGTGAACTTTTCTAAGGGCTTTGCGGGTGCGTGTGTGTGCGGGCGTGTGTGTGCGGGCGTGTGTGTGCGGGCGTGTGTGCTGGGTGGGATGGGGGGGTGGGGTCCTTCTATTTGTTAGCGTTTTTCAAATTTTCCACAATAAGCACATTATTACACAATGGGAGAAAATTTAAAAAGCAAGTGAAAATTCCATTCCCATGTGGACTGCATCTTGCCAGTCCCCAGGGAATATTTACAAAATAATAAGTCAGGGTTGGAAGACTTCAGTAGTCATGCAATAAAATCTTTGTTTTTGTGTTATTGCCCTCCCACCCAGGCCCAAACCTCTCTCCGGACTCAAATTCTCCCTCCAGTTCTGTCACTTCCCCCCCTCCCACCCCCCATTCTCTCAGACCGAATTCCCAGTCCCCAGCCAGCCTGGGACTCTGCCTGCTGTCTTGCCACCTCCAGGCGAGAGACATCTGTCCACCAAGCCCACCCTGCCTCCGCTTCCCCTGTGGACTCTCCCCATCCATCTGTTCGGGCTTCCCCTGGCGCCCAGGACCCCTCCCCACACACCCTCTGGGGCCAGGCTCTGCTGGGCCAGCACCTGCCCCTTCGCTTCTATTGCTTTTATAGCACCGGCATGTCTGCGGCCTGCTCCCCACCCGGCTCCCGCCTCCCCGCTGTCGCCCCGTCAGTCTGACCCTCGGGCAGGTGCCCAGTTTGTCCTCCCCAACAGCTTTCATGGCGTCACCGCTTCCTCCAGAACTTTCAATGGCTCCCGTGGGCTCTCCTGACCAATATAATCTGAGCCCTGAGCAGCCCGCAGCCTGAGACCTCCCGTCACCGCCCTCGCACCCTGGGCTGAGGGCAGAGTACTGAGCACTTGGAATGTGGCCAGAGTGATGGAGAACCTGCGTTTGACATTCTTTCATCAGGATTCATTTAATCTTAAATTTAAATACTGACGCTTGATTCATTCATAGGAAAACACCTCAGTATGTTTGGAACAACTTGGGTAGTCAATCTACTCTTCTGAGTGCATATTTTATGAAATCTAAACGCTGATCACCTATGCCAGTGAAATGTTAGCATCCGAACGGAGCTGTGCGGTAAGTGCAAATTATATATTGGATTCTGAAGATTTATTTTTTAAAAAATTCTCATGTAGCCCTGACCGGTTTGGCTCAATGGATAGAGCGTCGGCCTGCGGACTGAAGGGTCCCAGGTTCGATTCCGGTCAAGGGCATGTACCTCGGTTGCGGGCACATCCCCAGTGGGGAGTGTGCGGGAGGCAGCTGGTCGATGTTTCTCTCTCATCCATGTTTCTAACTCTCTATCCTTCTCCCTTCCTCTCTGTAAAAAATCAATAAAATATATATTTTTTTAAAATCTCATATAGAAAGAATGCAAAAATATCCCCTTCATAATTTTTATTTGAATCGCATGTTACGTAAAACATGTTATTAAGTATAAGTTTACTTATTTCTTTTTGTATCTGTAATGTGGCTCTCAGAAGACGTCTAACGCCGTCTGTGGCAGGCGTTCTATTGCCATTGGCGAGCACTGCTCTGGAGCCTAGAAAGAGGAGGAAGCAGAGGCTGCCGGCGTCCACTCAGGCACCCACCCTCACGGGCCTCTCTGACCCCCGACCTCCCCCTGGGCATCCGCTGTCTGCACTACAGCATCAGGTACAGCAACGGGAACCCCGCAACTCTCCACCCTCGCCATGAGCATCTATGAGGCTGGAAAAATGGTCACAACCCAAATGGCCCCAAAGGGGAAAAGCAGACAAAGCCACACACATCCCTGGGAGTAGCGAAGCCACTGTGGGCGGGACCAGAGGCGACCTAAGCTTCTCCACATAAACTATTTCTCTAATTTCTCCAGAGTCTCCACCATGAGCGCACACCACAACCACTGTGCCGGGTGGGCGGGGCAGGCTGGGAGAGGCAATGGGGGGAAGGGGACACGGGTAAGACTTTCAACAATAAAGAATTAAAAAATGATCGTGGAGGGTATTTGCCTAACAACTCAGCCTGGCCCGGACGTCTCCCTCCGCTTCCTTCCCTCTGCCTTGTGAATGCCTCTCGGGAGGCTCAGGGCCACCCCTGCGGGGAGGAGTCCAGGCCCCGGGGCCCCGAGTGGCTCTCGGGAGCTGGATCATAGGAGCCCGAGGGGCCTCCTGCTCATGCATCACAGGGGCCAGGCGGAGGCCGGAGCCTCTCCGCCACCACGGCCCACGCTTTGCTCCTGAGTTCTGTGGCGCGGGCCCTGTGCCCAGCAACTCCCCACAGCCTGGGAAGTCCCTCTTACTGACCCCATTATACAGATGGGCAAGCAGGGTCAGAGAGGAGGGGCAGCTGCCCAGGCCGCACGGTTGGTCGGCAATGGAGTGGAGATTTGAACCCGGCCCAGGTTAGCTGTGGACTCCAGGCCACTGGTTTCTGGCCTCCATGGAATCCTACCGCTTCCCATCACGGCACATGGGGTCCCCATCATGGCTCATTGGCTCACGGGGTCCCCATCACGGCTCACGGGGCCCCCATCACTAGTATGTCAGGGCCCAACACACCTCTCCTCTGCACCAGAAGGCCACCCCCACACCCCGGCCAACCTGCACTTTCCTGAATATCGCATCCTCACACCAAGCAGGTGCTCACCCCGATGACCTCCCTCCAGCAGCTCCTCACGCCTGGGACACCCTTTCCCAGTGGGGATGGTGGGGAAGGGGGGCGACAGACGCAGAAGCAGTGTGGACCCTCTCCCCTCACTGCACTCAGTCAACAAACACTGAGTACTGTCACGTGGGGCTGTAAGCAGCAATAAGGAAGGCAGAGACCCGGCCCTCAAGCAGCTTATAACTAGTAGGCCCTGCAAGTCAGATACAACCCTGCAGCCCAAGAAACTAACCTAAGGGTGATAGCAGGTGCAGTGAGCTGTGGGGTGGGCTAAGGGGCGCTCCCTCTGAGGGAAACAGGTGGCAGAGAACTGCACTGTGGGTGGCGAAGGCTGCAGCAGAGGCAGGGGTGGAGGCGGGCTGCCCAGGGGCTGACGCAGACCAAGGCCCAGAGGCAGAACGTGCTGGCTGGGTGTGCGGTGGAGTAGGGGTCCGGCCGGCCTCCACCCCGTCCTTACCCGGAGGAAGGGGGCAGGCCTGCGTGTTACAGGGCTCCACCTCTGCCGGCTTCCGCAGCTGCAGGCTCCCGCAGTGGCTGGGTGGCCCAATGGCACACACCACCTGCCGTCTCCGAATGCCCGAGCTGCAGCTCTTGGAGCACTAGGGCCCATGGGGTGAGGAGAGAGAACACCATGTGTACAGAGAGGACACTGTGCAGAGGCAGCGGGCCCCAGGTGCAGGGAGAGAGCTCGTGAGGGTACCCACAGGGGAGGGTCCCCCTGTCCTGGCTCACCATGCGCAGTGCATTCCCTCAGACCCCTCCTGTCCCCCCCTCAGTGTCCAGAGGTGCGGCTGAACATCATTTCCAACCTGGACTGCGTGAACGAGGTGATCGGCATCCGGCAGCTGTCCCAGTCCCTGCTCCCCGCCATCGTGGAACTGGCTGAGGATGCCAAGTGCATGTCAGACCCAAGGACAGGCATGTATGCGGCCACCACCAGAGACCAAGGGACCAGGATTGGGCAGCAGGTACTGGGGGCAAGTACTCACTGGACTCCAGGCGCCTACGTGCCAGGCCTGGTCACTGAGGTGGGGACAGTCGTCGTGCACACAGGGCTCAGTGAGCGGCGGCTGGTCCTTAAAGGAGCAGGCCGTGGCATGCAGCAGAGACCCCTCGTCGCCCCGGCAAGTGACACTCCTCCTCCGGATGCCGGCACCGCAGCTGACGGAGCACTGTGAGGACCAGGCTGTCAGCAGCTGCTGGTTCTCACCCCAGGAGCCACGCTGGTCAGACAGCGAAAGGCCCACCGGCCCGGCATGGAGGGTGGACAGCACCCGACGGCCCATGCCCAGCTCCCAGGACCAGAGAGGCTGAGCCACTCCCCTGAGGTCACACAGCCTGAGCCGCGCACGCTGACACCAGGCTGAGGTGCACTTTCCACCTTCCCTCATTTGCAACTTGGACACATGTAGGTGTCAGAAGCCATGGCCAACACCCCGGACTGTGCGGCCCCTCCCTTGCCCCCAAGCAACGTGCCAGCTGCCTTCCTGCCACGGCAAAGCCTTGCCCGCCCTGCCTGGACCCCGAGGAGGACAAGCAGTGGAGCAGGAAGCTAAGCACCCGCTCCTTGCCCCAGCTTTGGCCACAGCTTCCAGGCCCACCCAGCAGGTGACTTCACTGGGTCTGTTTCCACGGCAGAGAGCAAACCTCCCAGCCCCGCCCTAGGCCCAAGACCCAGCTTCTGACTTCCGCCCACCCCTGCCTGGCCCCCCTCACCTCTCCCCAGGGCTCCTCCCGCCAGGCTGCGCAGCGCTGCAGGTTGCAGGCCTGGGTGGTGGCGGGCTTGCCAGGCAGGCCTGCGCACTGGACCTCCTCCATCGCCTCCTCGCCGCCGGCCCCGTCGGACCAGACGCAGTAGACGGAGCGGGACTGGGAGCCGCCTCCGCAGGAGGCCGAGCACGGCGTCCAGGGCCCTGTCTTCCAGCTGGCAGGGAGCAGGAACCGGTGAGGCCGGCCCAGCAGCCGGGGCCGAGGCCAGGCCCGAGGGGGTGCCAGCTCTCACACACAGGAGTGGACTGGAGGCCCCCCACCCCCCCCGCCCATCCTCTGACCACCTGGGCCTGGGCAGCTGGGGGGCAGAGAGCTCCGCACAAAGGCCGATCCCGGGCCCCCTCGCCATCTCCCACCACCACGAGCTGGCCCCGCACCACGCAGCCAGGCTGCCTCCCTCAGCTCCCCTGCCCTCACCCGCACCTCCCTGGGGCCTTCTCACCAGGTCCTGTCACCCCCAGCCAGACTCCAGTCTCTCAGGGCCTGACCTTGGTTGGGGGCAGCACTCAGAGGGGCCCTGCCTGGCCCTGGGCACAAGGACCCAGGGGAAAGGGCAGCCCCACCACACATGCAAAGGCCCACCATCCGGAGAGGCCAGCTGCCACCACGGCAGGAGGGCAGCGCCAGCCCTGCGGGGGCCTGTGCCTGCAGATCACCTGTTCCCACCGGGCCCTGCAAGGCACCAGGCTCCGGGCAGGTGTGGTAAGAGGTGCTTTGTGCACGAACAAAGGCATTGCAGGCACCTTCAGGTCCTTCTGCCCGATCTCTGGCCACCCTGGGCACCTGCCAAGCCCCCTGCCGGCTCAGACAGACGGGGCCTCCAGTACCTTCCCCAGCCCTCCAGCCACCAGCCTGGACGGCCGGGCACTGTGCGGTCAGGGTAGCCGGGCCTCATGCTCAGCTCCTCCACTGCCGCCCCAAGGGACAGCTGCCTCTGCCCCCACTCCAGCCACAGCTGCGGGGAGCGCTGGATCACCCAACCTCTGTGCCCAACACCTCAAGCAGCCACGGCACCCCAATCCCTCCCACCCAAGTGCTTGGGCCCCATCATGGGTGGAGGGGCTGGCAAGGGCCTCACCGTTGGGTCTGTGGGCAGGAGTGAGGGCTGCAGGGGCGGTGGGCCGCCGGCCGTGGCTGGTGCTGGCACATGTGGTCGGGATAGACCTCATTGTTGATGGTGCAGAACACGGGGCGGGACTGGTGACCTGCAGAGCCCGGCCATGGTGGGAGCTGGTGAGGCAACAGGCACCAAACGCCCTCTCTGGGCCAGGCCCACGCCGGCCATCTTGATCAAGCCTCAGATGACCGGGGTAAATGCCGTCATCATCTCCAATTTACAGGTGAGGAAACTGAGGCTCAGAGTTTTAGCTACGAGTGACCGAGCACCACGCCCCCCCCCCCCCCC
>NW_006288624.1:77598-78035 GCF_000327345.1 Myotis davidii
GCTGGTCATGGACTCCAGGCTCGGCCTCTACTGCCATGGAACCTTCTCCTAAGAGATCTGGTTCTCCTAGCTTAGGTGGGGGCCCTTTGTGGGCCTCCCTGACCCCAGGGTTTCCCCAAGGAGCCCCAGGACCTGCAGATGTCTCAGGTACTTGTCCCCCTCCCCCTGCAGGGCTGGACGTGAGGAGAGGACAGCCTGTCCCCTGGGCCGTGGCCTCACCTCCGCCACACTCAGCACTGCAGTCGCTCCAGGAGCCGTGGCTCCAGCTGAAGCCGGGCCGGCGGGTGCTCAGGGGCAGGTGGTACTCATAGCGCACACCGGGGCTGGACTCCTGGCTGATGAGCTGCACAGGGCGGTCCCCCTTGAGGCCCATCACCGACAGCTCCTCCCTCACCTCGTTCCCACACCCTCCTGCCGGCCCAGGCCCGAGGGACCTG
>NW_006288624.1:78166-78497 GCF_000327345.1 Myotis davidii
GCCGCAGGTCTGCCACGGCCTCCAGGGGACCGGGTGCCCTCTTCACCCCAGAGGTCTCTCCTGCCAGCCCTGCTCACCTCGATGACCAGGGGCTCCGAGGTGGGGCCGCGGGCATGGAGCCGCTCCGGTGCCAGGTCCCCCTCGGCACCCCGCTCGTAGTGCAGGGTGGTGCTGGCCACGGGCAGGGCGCGGGCGGCCTCGATGGTCCAGTGCCCGTTGAGGTAGTACTCCCCCTGGATGCTCTTCACCGCTGTGCAGGGCGAGCCCCCCATCAGCTGCCAGAGCCGCCAGCCCCCCTGCCAGAGCCCCCACCTCCCCCGACCCCTGTCCT
>NW_006288624.1:78562-84014 GCF_000327345.1 Myotis davidii
TGGTGGCCCCCGCAGGAACGATGAGGATCTGGTTGTAGCCTGAGGAAGCGGAGACACCACTCAAGCTAGACTGCCTGAGGGCACCATGCGCCCAGCTGCACAGACGGGGTCAGGGGAGGGCAAGCAGGAGGCCGCAGGGCTGGGCCGCCTGGGGATGAGTGTTCCCAAAGAGGAAACACCTTTGCAAAGGCCAGAGTGGGGCGGCGGGCTCGGGCACCCAGACTGACTGGAGAGGGCAGATGGGGAAGGAACGAGAGGGGGCTTGTAGGTGGCAGTAGTACAAGATCACACGGATGCGTGGGCAGAGGGTCCACGGGCTCCTGTGAAAGGGTTTGGCCTCACCCTGAGCCATGACCTTGGGCCTTTGAGGCATGACCTGAGCGCCAGGTCAGCCCCCTGTGCCATGACCCCTGCGAGCCAGAGCAGCAGGCGGGCAAGGAAGGCACAGGCAGCAGACCCAGTCCCAGTCCCAGCTGTCTGTGGCGCTCTGGAGGACCCCACCTCTGCTGAGGTCACTGACGTCAAAGGTGCCGGTGACCGGGTAGCAGGTCGTGCCGTCACCCCCACACTGCAGACACTTGTCCTCCTGCTTTGACGAATCGAGCTTGTGGTCACAGCCCACAGCCTGCCAGGCGGAGAAGGAGAGTCACCGGCACACCGGGACTCGAACCCTGGGTGCCCGGCCAGGTCAGGGAGGAGCAGTAACTACAGTAAAACAACACCGGTTGGAAGTGTGTGGGTCCACTTGTATGTGGGTCTTTTTCAATAAATATACTGAAATTTTGGGGGGATTTGCAACAGTCTGAAACACCCCCCAGATGGACCACGCAGCTTAGAACTATCAAGGGCTGAGAAGATTTGGATCTAGTCTGTGGCTGACCATCCACCTCTTTTGCCTGCTCAGCACCCATCTCCCTTCTCTGGCAGTAACACCTCATTTCCTTTGGGGACCATCTCTCCCACAGAGCTTGGACAGAGCTCCCCAACACTGGGTCTGGGCAAACCGGTGGGCTGTAAGCCTCGCTCAGAGAATGGTTGAGAGGAGCCCCAAGTTAAAACAAATCAGAGGCAACCCAGGTCACTGGAACGCCTGGGAATGGAACGACCTTTTTCCGGGGAGTCGCCGGGACAGCGGAAGCCTGGAGCTGCTGGGGGCCGTCCTCACAGCCCAGGGAAGGAGCCTGCCTAATCCTGAGGCGGAGCCGCCTGAGGGAAAGACCACAGGCAAGGAGAGAGGTTTCCGCAGGCAGCGGCGCGCGCACATGCCTGCAGCCAGCCAGCCGTCCCCTGTGGCTTTTTTTTTCTTTATTAAGATATTACAAATGTGTCCTAATCTCCCCATTGTCTCCCATCCCCCACTCACGCCCGCAGCCCCCATGTCTGTGTCCATTGCTTATGCTTATGTGCATGCATACAAGTCCTTTGGTTGATCTCTGCCCCTTAGCCGCACCCTCCCCTGCCTTCCCTCTGAGGTTTGAGCATCTGATCAATGCTTCTCTGTCTCTAGATCTATTTTTGTCTTTTAAAGTTCGCTTTAGCTGGGTTCTGTACCTTGCCATCCAGGGGTTGCTCTTACTGTGGGGCTAGAGTTTTCATAGGGCAGTGATGGCGAACCTATGACACGCGTGTCAGAGGTGACACACGAACTCATTTTTTTGGTTGATTTTTCTTTGTTAAATGGCATTTACATATATAAAATAAATATCAAAATTATAAGTCTCTGTTTTACTATGGTTGCAAATATCAAAAACTTTCTATATGTGGCACGGCACCAGAGTTAAGTTAGGGTTTTTCAAAATGCTGACACGCCGAGCTCAAAAGGTTCGCCATCACTGCCCTAGGGGAAAGGTAAGAAGGTCATAGGGCATCTGTGAGGAAAGGCAGCTGAGAAGCTAGTCTTGAGAAGACACCCCGCTCCTGAGGGCCACTGGCGCTGCAGGGGCCAGGGACACTCACCCGGCAGACGCCATCCACACAGACGTCCGGTTTGCCAGGCTCGCAGGGCGTCCCGTCCACCACGGCCTCCCTGTGCCTGTAGTAGAAGCTCTCCCCCTTGGGGATGCAGGCCAGCTCACACTTGTTCGGGGCTGGGAAAGGCACAGGGGAAGGCAGAGGTCCCAGTGAGGATCAGGCCTATCCTAGCCACAGCGGAGCATGGGCAGCGGCAGAAACACACAAACTGGGGGCTGGGGGAGCCTTGGAGCAGCCCCCACTAAAGGGCTCAGAGTCCCACTCCCCTCCCAGGGAGAGGGGATGTGCTCCACAAAACTGCTGCATCTCTGGGGCTCACGTCTAAGGGAAATCCCAGAATGAGGAAAACACTAGACACTCGAAGGGGTCTGTCTCAGCATGATCTACAATAACCGAGTGTGAGCAATCAGGGACTCTCTAAAGAATGACCTACCTGTAGAATGTACGCACATTAACAATTTTGTCCAAAATTATAAAAACTTGCCTGGCCGGCATGGCTTAGTGGTTGAGCATCAACCTATGAACCAGGAGATCATGGTTTGATTCCGGGTCAGGGCACATGCCCAGGTTGCAGGCTCAATCCCCAGTAGGGGGCAAGCAGGAGGCAGCCGATCAATGTTTCTCTCTCAGCACTGATGTTTCTCCATCTCTCTCTCTCTCTCCCTTCCTCTATGAAATCAATAAAAACACATTTTTTTAAATGTATGAAGACTTGCCCTGGCTGGGTGGCTCAGTTGGGACATTGTCCTGTACCCCAGTGGGTTCAATTCCCAGTCAGGGCACATACCTAGGGTGCAGGTTTGATCCCCCGTCAGGGTGCGGACAGGAGGCAGCCAATCAATGTTTCTCTTAGACTGATGTTTCTCTCTCTTACGCTCTCTCTAAAAATCAATAAAAAACACCCTCAGGTGAGAATTTAAAAAAATGTATGATGACTATACAAGAACGTAGGAAAATGCTTGTCACAGAATGCAAAATGGTACAAATTACAAATTAATTTCTCGATGTCATAATTACAGATATGTAAACACATGGAGAAAATGAGGTGAAAGGGCCGGAATGAAATGTTAGCAGTGACCCTAGGAAGGTGCTGGGGTTAGGGTCATTTTCTTCCTGTTTGAATTTGTACATTGATCTAGTATTTCATACGCAGTTAAAAGCCCAGACTGCTAATAGGCTTGTAATAACCTCCATAGCAAAGCAGGCGCCCCTCGGTGGCCTTTTCTCAGTCTTCCTATAACACGGAGACACTGCAATCATTTTCAACAGACCCCTCAGAACTCAGGAGGAGCAGCGAACGCAATGGCCCCACTGGGGCACCCCCTCTAGCCAAGCCCTGTCCCCACCCCAATCGCACTCAGTGACTTGGAACCCAGAGCCCAGTTTCCAGGCAGGACTGGCAGCGAGCAGGGAACTAACAGGCAGAATTACCCCGCGGTATCTTCTGAGTCATCTGAAGTGTGGTAATTACTTCCAATGTTGTTGTTGTTTCTTCCTGAACTGTATTGCTCTAAAAATTCCCAACCTACATACTTTCCTCAAAGCTACCCAGCCAGCGGGGCCCAGGGCCAAAGCGGGCGCGGCGGGCGCGGGGCCCCCCGCCCCCCCGCCACTGGCCCTGCGCCCCTCCCACGCTCAGCGCTGCTCTGTGCACAGGGCTCAGATGGCAGAGCCACGGCCGCGCTTGGTGTGAAAATGCACTGGGGGGGCGGGGGGCGGTGCCGGGCTGCGCGGGGATTTCCAACGGGGCTGACAACGGGCTCCGCTGCGGTAAGAAGCCACGAGGAACATCGCCAACAGCTGGGAGGCGCAGGAGCGCGCCAGGCGGACCGCGGCCGTACTCTCCCCCGTAGTAGGGCAGCCACTGGAACCTGCGGCCCTGGAACTCGCGGCTGTCAAACTCCCCGCACTGCTCTGCCCGGAAGTCGCGGGCACCTGGGGGGCAGCTCTGCGGGGGCAATGGGGCCAGAGAGGGGGAAGTGGGGGACCCATTGGTCCAAATACAATGCATTTCCAATTAAAATACCAAAGTAATTTGTGTGTGGTGAAACTTGAACATTGTTATTAGAAGTCAAATGGAAAAGTAAAAGGTTTCATTCTGTCAATGGGGGGGTAAGGAAGGGACTTCCGCACCCGCGGTGCACGGACAGGAGGCACCCTGGGCCGGGATGTCTTGGGGGGAGGGGGTCTGGGAAGCTGGCCCCCCTCCCGCGTGGGCTTTACCTCGATGTGGCACAAGCGGTGTCTGCGAGTGGGGCCCACGCAGCTGGAGCCCCCATCTCTCCTGTGGGACAAGAGCACCAGTAACCCAGCACCCCAATCCTCCTGGGCTCTCCTGCAGCCCCAGCCTCTGTGGGACTCCTCTGCGGGCCAGAGAGGGCAAGTCCGTGAAGAGGGGGGGCGGGGGGCTGCCCACACACATAAACCCCTCAGGAGGTGCACTGAGCCCCTCCTCTGTATTTGGGAGGAGACTTAGAGCCCAGACATCCTGGAGTTTGACTAACGGGGGCCACTCTGCCTCTGGAGGTAAATTTCCAGAGAAGCCCCAAGTTCTGCTCTTGGAGGTGAAACGGGGTGTAAATGCCCCCACCTGGTTAGGTGATTCTGCCGCGAAAGGAGAACCAGGCACCTGGAATAGCATCTCACTTTGGTCTTCACACAGGTTCTCAGAGTGACTTAAACCCACTGACAGGCGAGGTGTCATCGCCCCTTCTTTTGTGCCCACCCTCTATGGCACAGGACACATAGTAGGTCTTAAGTCACGTGAAGGGAAAGATCTATACAAAGGCTGAAGGTAGAGACACTGCACGGGTTAGCATGGTTGAAGATGAATTTGACGGGAATTTACTGCACCTGCCGTGAGCCCTCACTGCATTGGGGGCAAGAGACTCAGGGGTGGATGAAGCAGCTTGGCTCCAGCCCCCCAAAATACAGCTGATAATGGAAGCCAAGTGGAAGTACCGGAAATGATGGGTTTCAAGTACTCCATCCATGCTGCACCCAGGACAAAGCTACGGCATGGGGGGTTCTGCCCAGGTGACCCAGGACCCCGATGATCCCTGCCCTGCTTTCACAGGCTGCCCTACCTCTGCGAGTAGCAGAAGCGCTCCCTGAAGCTGATGCCCCCTCCGCAGGTCCGGCTGCAGGGGCTCCAGTCACCCCAGGGGCCCCAGGTGTCACTCTGCCGCCTCACCTTGGGAGCCTGGAGGAGAAGACACGCTCAGGAACCCGAGTCAGCACTCAAGGTCCCCATCAGGGCACCCCGAGGCTCACACAGCCCTGCCCACAAACAGCACTCCCCACCCCCGCGGGCCTCAGGGGCGCTCTTCCTCCTGGAGCTGCTCTTGGGGACCCAGCAGCACCGCCTGGCGTCCGGCATAGTCCACCACCAGCCACCTTTCCCCAGGAGCCGGAGCAGGTCCTCCCTCTGTCCCAGCAGCCACCGCGGCTGCTCTGCTCCGTGCCAGGCACCGTGCTCCCT
>NW_006288624.1:84101-85402 GCF_000327345.1 Myotis davidii
TGACAGTCGATCTGCAAACTGCCTG
Organism: Myotis davidii; assembly: GCF_000327345.1. Taxonomy (NCBI): domain Eukaryota; kingdom Metazoa; phylum Chordata; class Mammalia; order Chiroptera; family Vespertilionidae; genus Myotis; species Myotis davidii. The sequence continues at coordinate 84,127 of NW_006288624.1, forward strand.
CGGGGAGCCCCTGGCCAGCAGAGCAGACTTTCCCAGGGCGGAGACGTCAAAGGGCAGCAAGATAGGCGGCCTGTGCAGGTGTCGCCCGCAGGCAGGGCCATGCTTCCCCGGCACCCAGCGTGGAGCAGCCACACCGCGCCTGTTGCACTTGTTCCTGCCCCGTGTGGTGGCCTCCCTCAGGAAGGGTCTGTGGTTCTGGCTATTGAAATAAGTTAATCTACTTCTAGGGGGGGTTGGGGGGGAGGTTGTGGTTCCTTCCGGCCACTCTGGGCAGACTCCCCGGAGTTCCCCAGCGTCCACCTTCCCCTTCTCCCACGGTGAGAGAATCCTTGGCTCGTAGCTGGACATCGGGCTGCTCCCCCCACCCCCCCATTTCCCAGACTTCCTGCCGCTATCGTGGCTACATCAGTATTTCTCATCAATGAGATGCACGTGTTGGGCAGCAGCCCCCAGCAATCTCAAGAGACAGCTTGCACGTGCGTTTGTCCTTCTTTCTCCTGTGCTCCTCCCTGTTGCTTGGCAAGCAGGTGGGATGGCTGGAGTCGGAGCAGCCTTTTACACTAGGAGGTAACTCAGGAATAGAGGCTTCAAACTGTGCAGCAAAGATAGAAGGATCCTCCGCAGGTCTGGCTCCAGGGGCTCCAGTCACCCCAGGTTTGTGAGACCAAACAAACCTGGACTTCCGACCTCTGGGTATTTCAGTGGGGGAGGGATCTCCTCTCTCTCGTTGAAGGACTGTTATTGGCGACTCCATAACAAGAATATATCCTCAGAGATACAGTTTCCCACCAGAAAGATCTGACACCCTGCAGCTGCACTCGGAAGTCCACATGCGACACACATGTTCTCTCGTTTAATCCTCAGAGCAACCTGACATCTGGGCACCCGCTGCGAGGAGGTACAAGGCTACTCGGTGTTTCTAAGGGAGAAAGTCCCTGGTAGGACCCAGGCACTCAGGGAACCCTGATGTCATCGCACAGCCAGCTGGGGTGGGGGGGGTAGTATTCCCCCAGTGCCTGGATAAGGAGGCAGAGAGGAGCCACGCATAAACAAGCCGACGCAACAGCACATCTGCTTCGCCCCAGGCCTCCGTCCCACCTCCCTCACGTGAGACACAGATGAGCCCTAAGGAGCTGGGCAGGGGATGGGCTGACCACTGCTTGCCAGGAGGCAGAGGTTATGTCCTATTTGCTGGACGGGACTTTATTTTAGGGCATCACCACCTATGAACCTCTAGGGGGGAATCACTCCCAATTTCCAGAGAAAGAACTCAAGG
>NW_006288624.1:85572-87434 GCF_000327345.1 Myotis davidii
GCTCCCAGGAGCACAGGGTCTCAGGCGAGTTCATGCACCCGCAGTTCACCCACAGCTCAGCTCTAACACCCCTGGTGCTGGCCGCCGAGTGATCCTGGCTTTACAGTAGAACCAGCACCGAGTCACAACAAACCACACGGATGTGCGAACCACACACCAAACCAAGAAGGAAGGGCCGGCCAGACCAAAGGTCTTGGGTTTCACGCTTCAAACTCTTTATCCTCAGTTCTGGCTGGGGCGGAATGGCCAGGCTCCTGAAAACCAGTGAACCAGAACAGCCAGGTGTTCGCTCAATGAAATTTAAACTGGAATTCACTTGGTCAAGTTTCTATCTTAAAGGGGAAGACGCTGAGTGTCGAGGGTGGAAGGTGACTTTCCAGGGCCGACCAGCGCGCGCGCACGCGTGCACACACACACACACACACACACACTCACACTCACTCACACACACACTCACTCACACACACACACACACTCACACATGCGCAGCCTCACCAACACATTCTAAGCTGCGGCCACGGGGACTGCGCTTTCTCATCCCGCTGGCCTGGCCGTGGTCTGGTTACTAATTACCCGCTGCCACGGCCTGTCTGCATGCCAGTCTCGCTCCTGAAGCACAGCCCCTAAGCCTCTCCAACCCACCTTCCCCGGGGCAGGGCTGGGCTGACTGTGCGGACAAGGCAACAGGGACGCCTCTGCCACCAGCCACCTGTGGGGGCCAGGATGGGGTGGGGGGAGGACTGGCCTGAACACGGGGCTTTCTAAACACCAAGCCTCCCAAGCATCCCCTGGCCTCACCCCCGGCACCTGTGAGGCAGGCATCCACCTCATTGGGGGACCCAGCTTGCCAGATCGGGGCTGTGCCTGTCCACTACGCCACACTGACTCTGAGGGAAGAATGCACATTCAGCCAGGAGGGGCACGGGTGCATTTTGTTTCCCTGTAATTACCCAAACCACACGCTGAGCTGACTTGGGAAGCCAAAGTGAGCTGGTCCAGTCCGCCCTCACCTGGCCTGTCCTCACCTGCCTCCTGCTGCTCTCAGCACCCCGCCCACTCCTGCAACTCCTACCTGGGCAAGGAGCCCCCCTTTCCCAGGGGGACCGGCTGCCCACAGGGAACAGGAGTGAGGGTATGAGAGAGGAGGTGTGTGGGGGAGTCCAGGGGGCTGGGAATCCATGGCCTCAGGAAGCCTCCCGCACCCGGTTGGGGGAGGGGGCGAAGGGGCGTGGGGGCACAGCCACTCTCTGCTCCGTCCCTTCCTATCCTCTACTCACTGTTGAAGCTGACCCCTGCCAGCACTAGAGCAGCCCGAGAACGGCTGGGGGACCGTGGTGGATCGAGCCCCAGCCAGAACCAGAACCAGGGTCCGCAGAGCAGTGAGCCTGGCCCATACCCTCCCCCAGACAGTGGAGGAGGGGGCAGGAGAGTGCTCGGGCCCGCAGGCCCAGCCCAGCTGAGCTCACCCACTGCTGAGCAGGTCGGCGACGGGCTAATCAGGGGTTCCTAAGGGCGAGAGCACCTAATAGCGCCCAGGACTCTGGGAACCCTCACTCATTTCATCTGCGGGCAGCCTGCGTGCGGGCATGATTACCCCAAATTGAAGGAATCTGGCTGATGATTTGCCGTTAGTGGGTGTCTCTGCCTTGGGGTTTGAGGCTGGTGCCGCGGACCCTTCCACTGAGCTGTGCCTTCATGCACCCGGCACCAGGAGGAGCCCCCCAAGGACCGGACGTGGCACTTAGGGAGCAAGGACCAGGCAGACTTGACTGTGGGAACCTGGCAGGTGGTGGAGAGGCCATGAGGAAGGAGCCCACCACGGCTGGGTGGCCTGTGCTGGATGCTGGGGCTTTGGAGGAATG
>NW_006288624.1:87534-88644 GCF_000327345.1 Myotis davidii
TGTCCACCCCCCTGCCCTTCCGGCCCTTCTCATCCTCAGCTCACACTCCCCCAGAGCGGCATCAACCGGCCCACCCCTGGCAGAACTCTCAGTCCTTCCTCTCCCTCCCGCCTCACTGAGGAAGGGCAAGGCTGAGCTCCCCAGGGCAGGCGGGGGCCTGGCTGCCCCTGTGCCTTCCACCCCGGCAATGCCAGGGAACTTGGCAGGGCCACGCCCAGCTCTGCAGACTAACTGTAGAGCAGTGAGCCTGCTCCCTACATGTAGCTCCCTCGGGTAGAAGATTCCCTTATCTCAGGATCCACGCAGGTTCTCCAGGGAGCCCTGTCCTTTGGCTCCTGTTAATGAAACAGCTACTTGGATCACCAGTTAGCTGTCTGTGCCCACTCTCTACATTTGCACCAGTGAGGTAGCCACTAGGACCGTCTGGCTATTTAAATTAATTAAAATCAAATTTAAAAATTCAGGTCCTCAGTTGCATTAGCCACTGTTCCTGTGCTCAACAGCCACGTGGACACCGTGGCTATCTTATTCGAAAGCACAGATGGAAAATATTTCCAGCATCCCAGAATGTTCTAGTGCAGCCCTGCTCCAGATGCTCACCCCCAGGGGGTGGAATGGCTGGCACCCCAAGCCCCTAGGCCCACAAGGCTGAGGGGCAGCAGGGTTTGGTCCCTGACATCTGGTGGAGGGGCCACCTAGCTCTCACCTTAGCTGGTGCCAGCATGGCCCCCCTCCTCCCACCCGGGAAGACCACCGCAAGGAGGGGTTCCCAGCATTAGCTACACCCAGCACCTTCTGAGGGGGTGATGCTGAGGGGGTGCCATTCCTGCAATTGCAAACTGCACCCCCCCCCAACCCCCGGCCAGGGGAGCAGTTCTGGGCGCCTAGGTCAGCCCTGTCCTACCTCTTTTTGAAGGAGTTCAGACTGAAAACTCACCTCCTCCCACTCCATCTCCCCGACCTTGGCCCTCTCCTGGGTTTAACGCCACCGCCAGAGGACGAGGGGGGATGGGAGGGGGCCCCGGTGGGGACCCCAGCCGACACCCATCCCCTCGCAGGGCCACCCGTCCCCTGGCAGGGCCATCCGGCCCGACAGGGCCGCACTCACCG
>NW_006288624.1:89036-90280 GCF_000327345.1 Myotis davidii
CGCCGGGGCCAGCAGCAGGGCCACGAGCAGGAGCAGGAGCAGCTGCATCTCGGCCTGCGGGAGAGGTCGGGTTGGAGCGGGCGGGGCAGAGCAGGCGCCGCCCCACCGCAGCCCCGGCCTCCGAGGCCCGTCTGGAGGGCGGGCGGGCGTCCTCTCCTTCCCGCCCCGCACAGGTGGCCGGAGACCGCGGGTAGGACGCGAGGGCAGCCCCGGATCCTCACCGCGAGGTAGGAAAGGCCCGTCTACAACCGGCTTCGGAACGTGCAAGAGTAACTCCTCTCAGGGTTTCGGAGGGAAAAGAGGCAGTTAAAAGCACTTCCTTGTTGAAAGCTCAGATTTAAAGCAATCAGATCCACTCTAACTCAGCAAGAGATGCCTCTGTAAAAAGCCATTCCACAAGCTGTTTTAAAACTCACTGATATCGGTTTTTACAAAGTCTCTTCAGGCATTTTAAAAACTAAATTTAAATGCTTTTAAAATGTTAATTGTATCTTACTTTAAACCCAGGCCAGTATTTCTCTGTACTGGGGGAGCTCCCTGGCGGGACCCTTAAGTTAAGCAGCGCGTGTGCATGTGTGGGCATTGTGGGCACGTGTGCAATATGGTGTGTGTGTGTACAGAGTGCCTGTGGATTTGTCTGTGCGCGTGTGCACGGGCAGTGGTGTGTGTGTGTGTGTGTGCGCGGAGTGCCTGTGGCTTTGTCTGTGCGCGTGTGCATGTGGTGCGTGCACGGGCAGTGTGGTGCGTGCTCCGGCTGTGCAGTGTGTGCAGTGCGCGCAGTGTGTGTGCATGTGTGTACATGTCACTGTTCTGGAGAATGAAATAATCAGTGTGTCCCGTTCAGTGCAAAACATCAAACGGGAACTGACATATATGCTTAAAATTTAAGATCTGAGTAAGTTAATTTTAAAATTAAGATCTGTAATTGTACTAATGTTCTTTTAGTTTTTAAGTACAAAGTGAGTTCAGTTTGCAAGGCTAAAACAGAGCAAACATAAGCCAATTTCAGCAGAATTGAACCTGGCACGTGTAACGACCTCCATGTTCCGTTCATTTAGCACCAACAGCGGTTCGTGTCGTCCTCCTCACAGTCAGATCAGAGAGTCCTGGGGTCGTGGGGTCGCGGGGGCGAGGCGGGCGGCGGGCTACCCCCCTGCCCTGCGCCCGCACCCACTGTAACCACAGCGCTTGGGGAGGGGAGGAGGCGGTACCGGGGAGCCTCGTTCCGGCTGAAACCGGGGAGC
>NW_006288624.1:90652-92905 GCF_000327345.1 Myotis davidii
CCTGCCCCCCGGGGAGAGGCCCCCCGCAGTGGTGCCCTTGGGCTGAGCCAAGCCTCGGCTGGTCCTGCACCCTGCGGGCACTCTGGTCCTGCACCCTGCGGGCGCCCTGGTCCTGCACCCTGTGGGCACCGGGGTTTCCTCCTGTGGACGGCGCCAGTCATCTCTCCAGTCCCATTCCCTCTGCGCCCGAGCCTTCCAGCTTTGTGCCATCGCCGTCCACACTCACCTTACATGCCACAAGTCTCGGTGCCCAGCCCCTGCGTGTCTTCTCTCCTGAGTTCTATACTCTGGCCACACCCGAGTTTTCCCACGGACACGTGCTGTTTCCCCCACCAGCTGGCTTTTCCCGCTGCCCAGAATGCACGCTGGAAACCCTCTGCCATGCAAACTCCTACTCATCCCTCAAGACCCTGGTCAACTGTCCTCTTCTCTAGAAGCCTCCCCCACCCACAGCAGGCAGAGTGCTGCCCCTGCTCTTAGTCGCAGTCCCTACCTGCTGTCGGGACATAGGGTGCATCACACGGGAGTCTGCGTCTCCCTGACTCAGCTGTTCGTCCCTCAGGGTAAAGCTTGCATCCCTATCACCTGTGCCCAGGGCACTAGTTGGGATCAAGGTAGGGGCGCAACAAATGCGATACATTTAATTTCCTCTCCTAGTTGTCCTTCTCCACCAAGGCACTCTGCCTGCCAGTCCTTTTTTGGAGCTGGAAATCACCCTCCCCACCCCCCCACCACCCCAGGAAAACAGCGCTGGCCCTGGGGCACATGGGCAGCAGGAGGTCCCTTTAACCTCCTCTTCTGCCTTCTGCCCCTTGGCTACCCCAGCCATTGCTCATTTCTCTCCGGGCCTCCACTGGGGCAGAGAAAAGTCCCCCATGGGGAGCTCACCCCCTAGGACCCCCAGCCCCTGCAGGTCCTGTCCCTAGGCCAGGACGAATGCTCAGACGAAATGCTTACTTAAAGAGAGCATTTTGAAACTGACCCAGTTCTTACCTACCAGTGGAGAGAGGAGGGGCAGCAGCTGTGTAGCAGGCCCCTGGGGACTTGTGTGAATTCTTAGGCAGAGATAAAGCTTGGCGAGAAAAGGGAGTGGAATTACCCAAAGCCTCTCTAGAAAAGGAAAAGAGTTTCTTCCGTTCAAAAAGCTCCACTCCCTGCCCCCATCAGCCTGGGATCTTCTGCACTTGGTCAAAGGTCCCCTGTCAAGTGGGAGGAAGCCGTGGGGGGCGGGCAGCCAGGCGTCTTCCCCATCTGCTCTTGTTTTTCCTCTGAGATTCCTTCTTCTGAGACACGCAGGCCCAGGACTTCTTGCTCCCCACCCAGCCATGAAGAAGACCCAGAATTGGGGGGAGCAGAACCCGCACACAGTGCTGGGGACAGCCCTGCACCCACCAGCTGGGCTCTAGCAGGCACTGGCTTGAGCAAGGACTTATCTTCAAACCTCAGATCCTGCTACCTCAGAAGGATGTAAGCACAAACCTAGCACATAATTGTTATGCACAAAAAAATGGTGTACAGAATTGGTGTAGAAAGAAGACCCCAAGAAAAAGTGTAAGACCATCCCTCCCGTTGTAGCTTCCCCTCTGCACTGACGCTGAGCCACTCACTAGCTGCGAGAGGCTCCCTTCCACTTAGGACAGCGGTTCTCAACCTGTGGGTCGCGACCCCTTTGGCGGTCGAACGGCCCTTTCACAGGGGTCGCCTAAGACCATCCTGCATATCAGATATTTACATGATGATTCATAACAGTGGCAACATTACAGTTACGAAGTAGCAACGAAAATAATTTTATGGTTGGGTCACAACATGAGGAACTGTATTTAAAGGGCCAGAAGGTTGAGAACCACTGAAGTCTTAGGCGTTAGGGGTAGCCTGGTGAGGAGCGGGAGGCAGGTAGCAGTACAGCCCTGGGAGGCAGACAGACCTGGGCTGGGAACCTGCTCTGCATCCCATTGTGTGTGAACTTGTCATGTCACCTCTTTAAGCCTCAGCTGGCTCACACAGAGGGTGACAACGTAATTGGCTCTGTAAAGTTCCTACTAAGTGCTCAGTAAAAGTTAGTTCCTCTATCCCAGTGGTTCTCAACCTTCTGGCCCTTTAAATACAGTTCCTCATGTTGTGACCCAACCATAAAATTATTTTCGTTGCTACTTCATAACTGTAATGTTGCCACTGTTATGAATCATCATGTAAATATCTGATATGCAGGATGGTCTTAGGTGACCCCTGTGAAAGGGTCGTTCGACCGCCAAA
>NW_006288624.1:92988-95588 GCF_000327345.1 Myotis davidii
TACACCTTGACCAGCTCTGCAGGTTGCAGATCCAGGCCACGGCCAGGAAGTGGCCAGATCTTTTTGTGAGATTGGGTTCGGATGGAAAGCTGGAGAGAAAAGGAAGGGGACAGAGACCCAAGAGCCTCAGGGCTCCCAGTAGGCACCTCCTCCAGGGCGCCTTCCCGATGCACGCCTCTGTGCACTTGAGAACTACTACAGTGATACATTTGTCCTCTTTCTCCCTCTAAATTGTGAACTTTCAAGGGCAGGGATCTGTCTCATCACTGCATCCTGGACCGGAGTTTATGGAGCTGCTGAAGGTATCCCTCAGGAGAGCAAGGTGTGGGACACATGGCCGATTGACAGCCTCCAGCAGCCACGCCCCAGGTCTATGTCCTGAAGGCTCTTGCTGCTCCCTCTTTATGTTCCCCGGCATTTCCCCCCACAGATCTCTGCACAGCCAACCTGACCCGACACAGGGTTCTTAATTGCAAACCACAAAAAGAACTTCATTAACCGAAACAGAAACGCTTCAGAGAGCAAGGATGCTGGGAGCTCATAGAATTGACAGGAAAATGGAGAATCAGGCACAGAAGTGGGCTGGCACCCCTGCCAAGGTCATACATAGTTCATGGCCCAGGAGCAGATCTGGTTAGGAGCTGTCCTGCTGGGCACCGGACTGCTGCAACCGCCACTGTAGGTGACACTGACCCCTGCCACCCCAGGAATGGTCCTTAGTCCTTGTGGACTCCAACTCCAGCAGGAACAGGTCTGACCCTGATGGCCAGGGCCCGAGGAAGGAGAATTGGCAGCTCCCCAGATGCTGGGCTACCCCAAAATAAGTGTCCACGCTCTCCCCGCAGCTCATTGCACACGGTTTTGGTTGAAATGAATTTAGAAAATGCTACTTCTCTTCTTCTTCTTCTTCTTCTTTCTTCTTCTTCTTCTTCTTCTTCTTCTTCTTCTTCTTCTTCTTCTTCTTCCTCTTCCTCTTCCTCTTCCTCTTCCTCTTCCTCTTCCTCTCCTCCTCCTCCTCCTCCTTCTTCTCGGTGTCTGTTCACTCATTTAGTCATTCCTTGCATATGTTTGAGTGCCCTCTGTGTGCCAGAAGCTCCCTGGGGAAAGACCCGCCCAGTAGTGGCATGTGTTTAGAAACCAGTTCTCCGCTACTGCTTGTGGCACTGACCGATTGCCAGGCGTGAGTACCCCAGGGCCGTTTTCAAGCTACAAAGATGATGTCATTAGCCAGAGAGCTGGGAAGAGATTCACCATCAGCTCTCCCAAGCTGGGGGCTCCAGCACAGACTGCCCTGCCCTGGGGGAGTTGACATTGCAGTGGGCAGTGCATGGATGTTAGTTTAGAGTAAATGACTCTTTCAATCTGAGTATCACTATTTCCACTGTGAAAGTCATAGAACCACCTGGCTGTGTGGCTCAGTGATTGAATGTCAACCCATGAACCAAGAGGTCACTAGTTAGATTCCCCGTAAGGTCATGTACCCTGGCTGTGGGCTTGATCCCCAGCAGGGGGCAGGCAGGAGGCAGCTGGTGGCTGTTTCCCTCTCAATGATGTTTCTATGTCCCTATCCCTGTCCCTCTATAATCAATAAATCATTTTTTTAAAGTCACAGAACCTATGATACAGCCCACTAGCAACCCAAAAGGAAAAAGAAACACCTCACACTTAAGGATCCTTCCATTTATCACCCCGCCTTCTCCCACCCTCCAACACGTTCCCTCGACAGTCATCCAAGGCGGGGGGCGGGGGGGGGGGGGACACTCTGCCCCTCATCTTGACGCTGAGCTTCCAGATGCCACCCGACCCTCTGTCCTGCCTCTTGCTGCCCTAAGCCAGTCAGGGCCTTGAAACACCCACAAGACCGCCAGCGCGAGGAGCGCATGCTCAGGGTACCTGACAAGGGCTGTACCAGACCAGACACCCGGCCTCAGGAGGGCAGTTAAGCCCTCAGAGCTGGGACAGCGGTGTCGCTCCGGACCCTCCTGCAGACCTGCGGCCATCCAGAGGGAAAGAACAGGATTCCTGGGATGTTTCTCAGAGGCATCGGGCCAGCTATGTACGCACCCCACCTGCCCCACCTTCAATCCAGATCCTGGGAAAGGGCGCCAGGAGGAGGGTGAGGCCTGTGAAGAAGCTGGAGTTGGGGCAGGAGGCCAGAGCCAGAGCAGCAGCGAAGGGGTAAAGGCAGGGCTTCCAGAAAACCTGACCTGGTTGGCTCCCACCCAGCAGCTGCAGCCTGAGATCTCATCCCCTCCCTTCCACATGGGTGCACGCGCGCACACATTCACGCACACATTCACGCACACACTGCATACGCACATGCACACACGCACACTGCAAGCATCTGGGCTACAATCTCCGGGGGGGTGGCGGGGGTGGGGGGAGCGAGCTGCCCTCCCTCACCCTCCACTTCCTGAATGGGAGGGGCTGGGGACCCAGGCCCCCACCAAGGTCAGTGTGAGGTGCGCCAGCCTGCAGAGCACGGGCTGAAGGGTCCCTCTCAGCTCAGGGTGGGCGCCCACAGCAAACCTGTGTCCTCGGCCGGAGGGGGTGGCGGCTTCAGGGCTCAGTTCTGTGGAAAGAAGGTCACCAATCTTGTC
>NW_006288624.1:95621-110900 GCF_000327345.1 Myotis davidii
CTCCTGCTGTTGCTGCTGCCCCCCTGGCGGTAGGGTGGGGTCCTGGATCAGGACCCCGGAGGCCAGCAATCAAGGCTTTTTGGATCCTTTCCTCCGGGCCTCTGTCCACTGCACTCCCAGGGCACTTCTCATCTCCTCTGCTCCATCTGGATAGTTCCCAGTCCAGAAACTGAGAGGCATCTCTGCCTCGTGCCAAAGGCCTGCAAACAGTACCCAGGAAGTCAGAGGACCAGCGCCTCTCGATGCGGAAACAGACTTCCCAAAGCGCAACTGGAGTGAGGGGAGCGTCCCACCAACTTCACGCCGCGGGCACCAACCTCAGCCACGGGCGCCCTGTGGTCCGGGACCGCCTTCACACAATGCCTCTTAAAACCAGGTGTAAGCTCTTCATTTTTGCAGCTTTCTTATAACTAGTATCCGATTACAATATCTACTTCCCGTTCCCTTATCAGAAGCTCTTGGGGCCAAATGTGTTTCAGAATTTTTCAGATTCTAGAAGTTTCTAAACTGTCCATGATAAACCTCCCACAGCAGGTTCCGGGATCAAAAGCAACCAACCAGAAAGTATGACAAAAAACAAACAAAAATAAAACACACACGCACACACAGCTCTGCCAAAAACACAACATCCCTCCTCAGGCTCAGTCAAGACTCCCGAGGGCCCCGCAGAGCTCAGACAGGCCCGGCTCACACAGTTATGGGAAACCTTCCAGTTTCCAAACCTTTTTTTTTTTTAATCCTCACCCAAGGTTATTTCCCCATTGATTTTTAGAGAGAGTGGGAGGGAGGGAGAGAGGGGTGGGGGAGAGAGACATTGACGTGACGTGAGAAAGACACGTCAATCGGTCCCCTCCCACATTCACCCCAACCAGGGCCCAGGGCTGGGGATGGAAGCTACAGCCCTTCTGTGCGGGGCCCAACATGTGTCCCCTGAGCACACGGCTAGGGCTTCAGCGCCTCTGACTTTCCTAGTTACCCACAGGGCTGCAGCCGGCACAGGTTTAACCGGCAGAGCCCGGAGCGCGGGGTTCTGGTGAGCAGCGTCAGCACCGCGAGCAGAGACAGCGCCCACTGAACCCCGTGGGGTGGGGGCCCTGCGCGGCGCCCCGCCCGGTGTGGGGGCAGCGGGGCTGGGGAACGCGAAGCCTGCTCACTCAGCCAGCCCTGGTTGGGGTCTGGCATTGCCCCTCGCTGGCCGGGACACCTCTGGCAAGTTTAACCTTCAGGCATGGCAGTTCCTTCATTTTCAAAAGAAGACAACAGAGTCACGTAAATAAAAATAAAGATGAGGCCCTGGCTGGGTGGCTTAGTTGGTTAGAGCTTAGTCCCGATACACCAACGTTGCAGGTCAGGGCACCTAGAAAAATCAGTCAGTGATGCCCAGTGGTTGAGCATCAACCTAAGAACCAGGAGTTCACAGTTCGATCCCGGCCTGGGCATATGCCTGGGTTTCGGGGTCAGGCTCCAACCCCAGTAGGGGCATGAAGAAGGCAGCCCATCAATTGTTCTCTCTCATCATTGATGTTTCTCTCTCTCTCTCCTTCTCCCTTCCTCTCTGAAATCAATAAAAATATATTTTTTAAAAGAATCAATGAATGCATGAATGAGTGGAATAACAAATCGATGTTTCTCTGTCTCTCTCATCAATAAATAAAAATAAAGAATACAATTTAAAATTTCCAAGACACAGTAGCAGCTTTAGTGAGATTTTTTTTTTCCCCGACTCTCCTCCCCAGCCGCCCTGCTCACCTGGCGCCAGCCCCCCGCGGGCCCCGAACCACCATGACCCAGATCCCCACCAACCCTGGAGCCTGGCTGCCCCCGCTTGGCTCGGGCAGAGTCCAAGGAACGCAGAACGCACTGCCCACCGCCACCCAGAGCGGGACGGGGCCCTGACCTTTAGTGAGAAATTTTGAGAAACATTGTCAGACTCTGCATTTTACAAAGGAGCAAATGGAGGCCCAGAGAGGTGACCCAGAAACGGGTGTCCAGCGGGGGCCCCCTCTGGAGGTAGAAAGCACAGGCTCTGGCCTCGGACCTCTCTGGGGGGGCCAGCCTCTCCCACTTTCCTGCTGTGTGTGAGTCTGGGGCTGTTACTCATCTCCTCAGCTTCCGTGTTCTCACCTGCACCGTGAGGAAACATGCCCGTACTCAAGGGTGGGGAGAAGGCGACCACGGCAATGCTTGCGGTGGGCTTACACAGTCTCTGGGGCGCATTCATGGCAGATGTTCGATGGACATTGGTCTTATGGGGCAAGTGTGTTCCTCGAGAGCTTTTCTTGGTTAAAGGAGGGGCAAGCGGAAGTATTAAGAAGTGCACTGTTCCTCTCGCGTTAGCCTGGAGACACTGACCCGGGACAAACCCATACATTTCTCAAGATGTCACAGACGTGCTCTGGGGAGGAATCCTGTTTGGATTCAGCCCTGACCGCCAGTTTATAAATCCCGGGCTCTTAAGCAGGTTAGGCCAGTGGGCTCCAGCCTCCACGCTGTCCACACAGCCTTGTAAACAAGGGCAACACTGGTTGATGTTTGTTCTTCCTGAAGGCACATTCCCACACACGGGCTGTTTATCGTCCTGCAAGGAAAGCCCCTCCCGTGGACCCAGAATCCACTGTTTCCTTCGTTTATTCACCATTGATTGAGCAACTCCTGGGATGGGATGGTGAAGACACACACCCAGCTCCCTCCGACCTCCCGGGGAAGCTGGCCCTCGCACCTCGGGGAGCAGGGCAGCCACCTGAGGGAGGGGCACCCCTCGGTCTTTGTGAGTCTGTCCTCGGGCTCCCCTCACCTGGCTCAGGGGCATCAGGGTAAACAAGACGCTTCCCTCTGCCAGCTTCCCGGGGCGGGAGCCTATTCAGGGAGCTGGTCTGCGGCCCAAGGCTGCCTTGCTCTGAGAGACACAAGGAGTGTTTGGGTTGTGGGGGAGCCTCAGGAACGCCAAACCTCAGAAAAACGGGGAGAAGCAGCAGGGTGCGGGTGGGGGGCTCCCCCGAACCAGGGACAGAATCCTGGGGCTGGGCGGTGAGAAACAGGCTGGGGTGAGTCAGGGAGGGGCTGTGGGAAGCAGCTGGGTTGGCCCAGTTCCCAGTGGGGAGATGGGGCCGGACTTGTTTCCAGCCCTGGGAGCAGGGGCCCGGCCAGGGGGCGCCAGGCCTCGCCTTCCTCCCCGCCTGCCCCACCGGCAGGATGGAGTGCTGCCAGGGAGAGACAGGCAGGGCCTTCCAAGCAGCCAGGGGCTGGTGGGGAGGGACCCAGAGCACCGCCTGCCAGGGACATGTCAGCAGGGCCTGGCACAGTGGCTGGCTGGCGGCCCCCAGACCTGGTCTGGGGTGAACTCCCACTGGGATGGGACTCTCTGGGTCAGATCACTCGCCTCCCCTCACAAAACCGTTTACCGGTGCATTTGACTTAAAAACAAAAACCCATTCACGCAACAGTGATCAAATGCTCGGAGTGCCTTGGTGAATCGTGTCTTTCATGACAAAAGGTTGCGCAATCACTTGCAACAAGTCTGTGACTTACCCTGTGGGTTTATCTATAGCACAAGGGGGGAGGATTCCGACCCTTGCCCATTGGAGAGAGTCCCCCGAAGGATGACCCGCTGCGTGTGCACAGGGCCGAGGACCGGCTCCTATCCCTCCCTGTCCCGGGGGCACTGCCATGGCCCGTCTGACACAAAATGGGCACTCTGGCTTGCAGGGCAGTTTCCTACATCACCACGGAGTCCAACAGGCTGTGCCATAGATGGCGCTTGAACCCCCAGGCAGGCTGGCTTCCCTGTGGAGACCCAACAGGGCTGAAGGCCCTCACACACCCGGGAACTCACTTCTGAACACCACTTCGGGGACCTGAGCGCCTGGCCCAGCTCTCCCAGCCCTGCCCTGGAGAGCAGACACCCTCACCCAGTGGCTCTCAACCTTCTGGCCCTTTAAATACAGTTCCTCATGTTGTGACCCAACCATAAAATTATTTTCGTTGCTACTTCATCACTGTAATGTTGCTACTGTTATGAATCGTAATGTAAATATCTGATATGCAGGATGGTCTTAGGTGACCCCTGTGAAAGGGTCGTTCGACCGCCTAAGGGGTCGCTGCCCACAGGTTGAGAACCGCTGCCCTCACCCCTCAGGTGTCCGCAGACTGTGCCCCGAGGCCCCTGCAGTTACCTAGGAAAGAAAAGCCCTTCCCCTCCACTGGGATGTTGCAGTCTTCAACCTGATGATGCTTTTCAAACAGGGTGGCCTTCTGCCTGGGTTATTCCAGAGCTGAGCCCTGAGCTGGGGGTGGGGATGGGGATGCTGGGTCAGGAGTCTCCAAACAAGGCTTCCAGGCAGGTCCCCACCATGACAATGGCAGAATGGTGCGGGGGTCCTTTTCAACATTTCAGAAAAGCTGAGGCAATCACACATTCCCATGTACCTGGCTCGGGCAAGTTAAAACCCGGTCATTGCTCTGAACAATTCACTGAGATGCTATTTCATAGCAGACATAGGAGACTCCAATTAGTGAACAGAAAAACCAATGATCACGTCAGGAGAAGCCCCAAATCTCTCCTGCTCCTTGGCAAGTGTTGGAGGCGTGGCCGTCACTATGACAGCTGTGACTGGAGGGGACGCACACCATTACAGAACTATGGAACGTGTGTAGCTATGCTCACCTGCTCCCCATGTTGTTTCCACTTTCAAATCACCCTGTACATGTGCCTTTGATTCTAGTGCAGTGGTTCTCAACTTTGGCTGCACATTAGAATTACCTGGGAATCTTTTTAAAATCCTGATTTCTGGGCCTCATCCTCCGGAAATTCTGTTTTTTTGTTACTAATGTTGTGGCCCCACCCCGTAACAAAGAAACAGAATTTCTGGAGGATGAGGCCCAGAAATCAGGATTTTCAAGATTCCCAGGTAATTCTAATGTGCAGCCAAGAATGAGAACCACTGTTCTAGTGGCTCTTGTGTGGGGCGTGGCTACAGTGTTTGGACAGGTTCAAGCCTTGGACTAATGAGAGGGCACAGTCCTCTTGTGGAGGGGCAGCGTCCCACCGAGACTCAGCTTCCATTCTCCTGTCTTTTAATCCTTTCATCGCCCCCACTCGGGTTCACCCTTGGCCGTGCTGGCGTGGCACACTCTTGACTAGGTCTGCTCCCCCCGGAAAAGGAATCACAGTCAAGTCCACCTCGAGGAATGCTGTGGGTCAAAGGGGAACAGAATCCGTCCCTCTTCTGCATGAGGAATTGACCAAGTTACTACATAATTAAAGCAAGTTTAGAAAGAAACCAACAGATGAACAGAGGGATCAAGTGTGTCACCCCTTCTCCCAAGAACTAGGCCTCTCACAAACCTGGTTTCGGAGGCTCTCCCGTCTCTCCCCTCCCAAAGGCACAGCATGCCAGGCTACAAGTGCCAGCCCAGCGAGAGGATCAGTCCTTGTCGGGCACGGCGCCTCAGTGGTGGGTCAGGTCACCGTCCTTCATGGTTCCTACAATCATTCAGAAACAGATTTGGCTTGCTAATTGCGTTTTCCTCCGAATAAACCATCTGAACTCGAACACCAATGATCCTTGGGTACCTCCCACAGATTTCTTCCTTCCTGATTTTAGTGTATGTTCTTTGCCTTTTTTGCCAATTCAGATTCTCCCCTTCTTCCCAAATTTGGTTCAAATGTTATGTTTCTGGAGAAACTCGATCTTTACCCTGTCCTTTGTGGACCTTTTACCCTGCACTCCCATTCAAACCGGCCGCTCTGGTTCAGTGTTTGAACACTGTCCAATGAACCAGGGGTCACAGTGCCCAGATTGAGGGCTCAATCCCCAGTAGAGGGTGTGCAGGAGGCAGCCAACCGATGATTCTCACTCATCATTGATGTTTCTCTCTCTCCTTCTCCCTTCCTCTCTGAAATCAGTTAAAAAATGATTTTTAAAAAATTCAATGAGTGAACATTGTGTGGCTTGTTCTCAAGTACAGTGCCATTTCACCTTTAACCAGATCCTATCCGCACCCCAGAGAAAATAGTTGGGCTACACAAAACGGTGGTACTTACCTAGTGATGCAGAAAACCCTGCTCCAGGGCATTCTTCACTCTCACCAAGAGCGCCACAGCGAGGCCCCAGAAATCAGAAACCTCGCCCAGCGATGACAAGCCGTCACGCCTCTGTGGGACCCTAGTGACACTGCCTACAAGACTCATAAAAGCATGACACCTCTGATTCCAGAGGACATGGGGGCCTTTCCTGTTTCTTGATGCCCTTAGCCACTGCCGCCAGGGACACATTCATCTTGTAAACCCTCCTTCCAAAGGCAAAGGTCGGCTTTGGTTTCTTCTGCCACAAACGTAGTTCTGATCAGTAAACCCCAACATTCTGGGTGCATTCACTGTATAGAAACAAGAGGTTTGGTGGAGTTTGGGGATGGTGATAACAATCGGTGCTCTACCAGGCCAACAAAAGTAATGTTGGTATGACTTGCTCAATGGTTTTTAAAAGATAATCCTCTGGCACATGAAGTAATTGCATTGTACTGCCACCACAAACGTGTCCTGCAAGTTCTTGTTTGGACAGTTTTTACATGAATTTGAGTTAAACATTATTTTTTAAAATATTTTTTCAGAAACTAAGTATTAAGAATAATTATGTTGAGACTTCTCATAGGCTCAACATTGCACCTTCTGAGGTGCGGCCTGCTACTACCCGCTCCACTGTGCTCCGCGGGGAGGGCAGAAACAATGCCTGTGTGTTTCAAACTGTTTCCTGATCGTCGCTGAGCGCCTCTCACACATTATACTACTTTCATGTAAGAAAACTCACACAACTGGATCCATGCAGCCTTTATTCCTCTGACAAACACAGGGAAATCTGCAACCATCTATCAAAATAACCATCTTACCAAGAACTTGAAAGGAATTTTAAAAAGATGCATCCACAGCCTGTCTGCATCACGTACAAGGCAGTGTCTGCAGGAGCAGAAAAAGTTTGTGAACACGTGGGAGTAAATGATCCGCTGAGCCCGCATCCCAGCCCCGCCAATCACACAGGACACAGAACAGGCCTGGACTTGCCCCTCCAGACAGTTGAGTTTGAAGCTGCCCTGCTGCAACAATTATTTATTTTAAAAGGAAAATTGCTTTCTGGCAAATCCTCCCTGCTACGCAGATCAGACTGAAGTGCTAACACCGCACTCCAGGGCCCTGGGGGACCCAGCTACTTCCTCAGGGCGATGTTGCAGCTGCTGGAGGCCCTGGGAAAGCTCTGACGTTCAAGTAAGGGGTTCATTTCAGCTCCGGGCTGATTTTTAACACACAAATCTGTGATGTTTCCTAGCGGAGGGGGGCGGGGACCGGGTGCCTTCAGATGACTTGGGACGCGAGCACGCTGGCAGCCTTGTTGGTACACTCGGGCTCGGCAGTTCCAAGGCTCGGCAGTTCCAACGAGGGCTGTGAAAGCTGAAATCGTTTTTCACCTTCTGTGTTTTGGGGATTTTAAAAACGGGAGAAATCACAAGATCACTTCTGGGCTCACACTTAGGATGGTGATACTGTTTCTTCCCAGAGCAAAACCAAATGTCCAATTTTCAAGTCTCTTCCTAAATCACGTCCCCTTTGTAACATCAATATTGTAAGCGCTCAACAACAGTAACCGTGAAGGGCGTTAATGACCAGTACCCGATATTTTAGAGACGTTAAAGATGGCACATACCAGAAAACGAGAGACTACAGCTGCATTCTGAGGATAGGTCTTTTTTTTTTTTTTTTTTTTAAAGTTTTTTATTCATTTCAGAGAGGGAGAGAGAACTGATTGGCTGCCTCCTGCACAGCCTCTCCTGGGGATCAAACTAAACTGTGATCTCCTGGTTCATGGGTCGACGCTCAACCACCTGAAGACGGAGCTTACTCACTGTTGCGTCTTTAGACTCCAGCGCCACGGGAGAGACTGAACAAACCTTTCGTAGTCGTGTCGGAACCTTTCCTTCCAGGGCTCGATCGCAAGTGGGGAACCTGCGAGGCTGGGCACCGGGCGCAGGTCAGAGGCCTCCTCGAGACGCCTGGCCCTGGAGGTAGCTGAACTTCTGCCTCACATTCTACAATTTATGAATAAGACGACTGTTGCTTCCATAGTGAAATCCGTAATTTGCTCACTTATGAATGTTTGAAGTTGCTCAGAAAGCTTCTGTTTTTTTTCTCATCAAGAAATTTAGTCATTCACACGGAGAGCTGTGACCCTAAGACCACACACTAACCTACCAAGAATCAAACACAGGAAAGTGAGCCCCTCCTCTCTGAAAAAACTAAACATCTTCCAAATGTGCCTGGTACTTCCACAGGCTGGTCTGTAGCTCTATGCTGTACACAAAACCTTCATTCTGCTGGCTAGACCCAGACGTTAGCAGCCACTTTTTCCTACTGTTTTCCTTCCGTTCATTGAGTGGGCTGGCCCGGCTGGCCAGGCTTTCTCATTTGTGTGGCCTGGCCTCGTGGCCACCCTCGGTTGAGTGGACTTGCTACTGTTCTCTTCAGTGACAATCGGTATTTTCCGGTGGAAGACTAGCATTTTGAAATTTCAGGAATGACTGAATTGATTCTAAAAAGATTTGAAAACAAAGTTCTGTGTCTGAGATTGGTGATTTAAAGAAGACGATGTGCTCTCTCTGTGCTGAGATGTGGTTCCATCTTGTAGAAAGTGACAGATTTATTGCAATCTTTCTACCCAGGACAGTAACAGGATCTAAACACACGCACACGCCCCCTTCTGAGAGGAGGACCCTCGCACAGATAAATTTCTCCAGATTAGGGTTCCCTCAAGGCAGCTTCAGATCAGACTGGTGCTCAGGGGGCTCTGCGGTAGCTGTTGAAAGGTGTGTCTTTCTGGAGTACCCACGACACTGCCACTTGTCTGAGGAGAAAAAGAGAATCTTGGGGAAAAGGGGCTAAACCAGCCGTGGGCAAACTATGGCCTGCAGGCCGGATCCGGCCTATTTGAAATGAATAAAACTATTGAAAAAAAAGACCGTACCCTTTTATGTAATGATGTTTACTTTGAATTTATATTAGTTCACACAAACACTCCATCCGTGCTTTTGTTCTGGCCCTCCGGTCCAGTTTAAGAACCCATTGTGGCCCTCGACAATCAAAAAGTTTGCCCACCCCTGGGCTAAACAAACAAAAACACAGGAGAGCACCTACTCCTCTCAGCCTGGCTTTCTTTGCACGGCTTGTTTTCCCCCAGTTCTCAACCGCCTAACACGAGCCAGTTTTCACTGCACTCAGGTCAGTCCCAGCGCGCTGCTGCTCAAGGCAGTTTCTGGGAGATGTCCCACGACAGGAAGCAAACACCCTACCCTCCGGGAGAAGCAGCCCAGCCCGGGCTGTACGACAGGCTGAGGGAAAGCGGCAGCAGGACGAGGAGCGCGGGTCTCTCTCCCGCCAGATGGAGGCTATGTTCCTCACAGACGCTTAGGGTCTGGTCACTGGCCCAGAGGGGCCTGCGGCAACAGAAGGTTGTGCCCTGGCAAAGCCTCGTTTAGAGGTGCCGTGTGCCCACAGGCACTGGCTCTGTTTATGTGCGTGTCCAGCTGAATGGCCTGGGCCTGACCGCACTGCCCAGTTCACACAAAGGTACACGGAGACCAAAGGCAAGGCAGAAGGGAAACCACCAAGCGCCCACTGAGAGGTTCTGAAGGAGTCACTTGGACCTCCTTATCTGCCCACAGGACATGAGCTCATCTGGTGCCACTGGCTGTGGAGGCCCCTCTATCTTCTGTCGGCACCTGGCTCTCCGCCGGCTCACTGAGGGCAATAATGGGTTCCTCATCTCCTGCTTGGCACAGACACCTGATTCCTGCCTTTCTACACCACCAGCTCCTGGCTATCGGTCTGAACTCTGACCTACTGTCAGAGACACTCGGTTGTACTAAAAAAAGAAAACCAGGACAGGAAGTGCTTCACCACCCATTTCCTCTTCTTTAATGCGACTGTCTTTGGGCACACACTGTATTTGCTACTGAGAAATTATGACAGCAAGGCTGATAGCACTGATTCATTACACATTCTGTGCACCACACAAAGGAAATCCTAGATAACGGATCGTCTGCTTCCACAACAGAGCTGTCTTATGAAAGAACCGTGTATGGGGGGAGTGAAGGGAGAGACAGGGCACAAAGAAGGCATCGAGGGCAAGCAAACCTACAAGTCTGTCTAAAAATTAGGAATATGGGGGCAAAACCAGAATTACCTAAGGATGATAGAGAATCGTTGTTATAGTTCCATTATTTCCAGAAATTACTGAACTTGGAACCTGAGGTTAACACTTTTGAGATAAAGCAACCTCAAAGAAATTCATACTGGCCTTGGGAGGAAATGGCAACCATAGATGGTAATGAGTTTCAGTGCTTGAGAACAAAAATCGTCAAAATCAACTTACACATCTGACTTGACCCAAGGTGAAAAAAAAGTCTTATTTAAAAAATGATAAGTTTGCAGCAAAAAAAGTTTGAGAGTGAAAGTCTGAACCCCTTTTCACCTTCCCATTTTGCTGCTGGTACCTGCTTTCCTCACAGTACCTCCTGAAAAGGTTTAGAGTTCCATACAGACTGATTAGGTTTACACACGTTTACGATGATGAGTCCTGTTTGGTTTAACCACTCTATTTAACACTGTGCTGATGGCAGCCCTGAGAGTCTGCAGTGCTGGTAGAATCCACCTCTGAAGCTGCTGGTGGGAGCACAGCAACTTTTTGGCCCATCGTTTTTCTTTGTCCTTGTCCCTAAAATCTGGTAGTTTTTTCCAAGGGACTCTGTCCACCACAATGATGTGTGTTCAAAACCATTTTCTGTAGACACCTCCTTCCAATGGCCAATAGTGCAGGTGGTCAGGAAGACGTGGAAGGAAGCTACAAAAAGTCCAGCTGGGAATTGTGACTTTGTTAGATGTAGACACAGGAAAATCACCGTTGTTCTTCCCAGATTTTATTATAGTCAAAGGAGAAAAATCCATGGAAGTCTCATCACAAATCTGCTAAATATAAAATTGATGGAATGCTAACTGGTCCATAAAGGGCTGCACAAGATAATCTGTGGCAAAGTAGAAAACAAGCCCAAAGGCGATGGAGATCGGAAGTGCTGGCAATGCTTTCTTGAAAATGGCGAGGAGTAATAATGTAAGGCACAAACCCTGCGGGGGAGAGAGGCCAAGACACAACCCAGACATCAGTTTGAAAGTATTTTGTGCAAAACAACTTAATCACAAGTCTCACATTTAATTTAGTTAATTGAATACAATCCTCTGAGGTTAAATTTTAGAACAAATGTTCCCATTAAACCCGGAAACAACTTTTATTTTCCTCTGCAACACAGAATTCATGATGCACACATTCTTGATTCTTCATTCCCTAATTCTAGGTTAGAAATAGAACCTGAAAATAAGTAAACTATTCTTTAAAAAATTTAAGTAATACCAAAAATTCTATCTAAAATATTGAGTTGGCTACTCCCAGTTAAGTTTAGCTGCCTAAAATCCCAGAATTGCCCTAGCTGGTTTGGCTCAGTGGATAGAGCGTCGGCCTGCAGACTGAATGGTCCTAGGTTTGATTCCAGCCAAGGGCATGTACCTTGGTTGCGGGCACATCCCCAGTAGAGGGTGTGCAGGAGGCAGCTGATTGGTGTTTCTCTCTCATCGATGTTTCTAACTATCTCTCTCCCTTCCTCTCTGTAAAAAATCAATAAAATATATTTTAAAAAATAAAATAAAATCCCAGATTTGAAAAGCATTTTTTATGCTGGGGGTGGAAGGGGGGTGGGCAAAGAGATACACAGAGTATGCCGATAAAAGTTTATAAAAGTGCCCCAGCCAGGTGGTTTGGTTGGTTGTGGGTTCGATTCCCGGTCAGGGCACATATCTAGGTTGCAGGTTTGATCCCTGGTCAGGGCCCATGGGGAAGGCAACCAATTGATCTTTCTCTTTCTCTCTCCCTCCCTCCCTGTCTCTCTAAAATCGGTAGACATATCCTCGGGTGAGGAGTTTTGTTTTTTTTAAGTTTATGAAAATTATATTGCTGCTCTCTTGGAAACAGAACAGCCCTATAATATAGTCAATTTTTACTCTAGTTATTGAGACACTAACTATAAGTTCTGGAAGCTAAGCATCATTTTAGGTTTATCCAGAATAAATACTTTTCTTCTTAAAAGATACAACACATCCAGAAAATTAACTTCAAAAGAAATAAAATACAAGAAAATTCTAACTGGTTAGATTATCACTATAAATCACAAAATAAATGCAATATAAAGGCTGTCATGTAACTTCACTCGCATATGAAACATCAAAGAGAACATCTTTAGTAAAAAAAAAACGGCAGTAAGAAATATCTTGAGTTATTTACTTAAAATCATAGTTCTGAAAGCTTCAGGATTCATGTTGTGGCTCTATGCGCAAGATCTATAGGAGATCATGCATTGTGTTAACTTTTCTCGCCTCATACCTGCTGCCCAAAGGAACTCTGTACCCTGCAGGTTGTGGATTAAATGCAAAAACCACCACCAAACTCAGGCACTAAGTGAGGATCTACTCAGCCCTTTAAAGATACAGCTAATTTCCAACATGTCTATGCTGCCTGAAGCATTGGTTCCTAATCAGAAGTACTTACAGAATTTCCTGGGGAACTTTAAAAATAAGATACACAATTGAAACAAATTAAATAAGAATATCTCAGGATGGGGACACAGTTTTAAAAGGTCTTAGGTGATTTTAATGTGTGGCCCAGTGGAGAACTACTCAGGTGAGGTCTCAGGTGAGCTTTGTTTTTGAAAAGCTCCCAGGTGATTGGAACACTCAGCCCAGCTGGGGTTAAAATGGGACTGCCTGAATCAGAGCTGAGATGAGGTGTTCTGACATGTTTTTATGAGTGTATACTTACAATTAATATGGCTACAAAACAGGCTATGGTTGTGTTCCAGTCTCCACTGGCTGTGGCGGAAGCTTTTCCGACCAGAACACTGTAGAAAATGAAATCTCCTAATCCGAGCTTTACTCCCCCTGAAAAGGAAAGATTACAAATAGAAAAAGTTTGTCACTCTTTGCTATGATTTCACAATTCAAAAATGTCACTGCTCTACTCCACCCTGAATGAGAAGTCAGTAAATGACATCACACACAATTAGGCTTGAGCTAGACCAGTGGTGGCGAACCTTTTGAGCTCGGCGTGTCAGCATTGTGAAAAACCCTAACTTAACTCTGGTGCCGTGTCACATATAGAGATTTTTTGATATTTGCAACCACAGTAAAACAAACATTTATATTTTTGATATTTATTTTATATATTTAAATGCCATTTAACAAAGAAAAATCAACCAAAAAAATGAGTTCGTGTGTCATAGGTTCGCCATCACTGAGCTAGGTTTTTTTTTCCTTTCTTTTTCTCTTTATCTTTCTTTCGTTATTTCTTTCTTTTTAACAATAGGATTTTCAGCTTCTATGTGGCCGACTCTGGGATCTTTACCAGATACTGCTGTTACATATCAAAAATAATAACAATAATTGTCATCTCTTGAACGCCTAGTTTATACCTGGCACTTGTTCTAATAAATCCTCACAAGAACCTCTATGAGAAAAGTAGCATCCTCCCTTTTAAAAACAACTTTATTGAGGTACAATTTATTTCAAAAAACTCACCTATTTGTGTAAGTGTAGAATTCAATGATTATAAAAAATTTAGAATTGTGTAACCATTTCCACAATTCCCACATTTCCAACACCCTTATAAAATACCTTGTGCATTTAGTTAATCCCCACTCCTACCCAGGTCTTAAGCAACCACTGACCTGCTCTCTCTGTAAATCTTCCTTTTCTAGACAGTTCATAGAAATGAACTCAGACATTCTGAAGTCTTTTGTGATTGGCTTCTTTCACTTAACGTTTTTGAGGTTTACCCATGCTGCTTCACGTCTGTAGTTTGTTCCTTTTTACTGATGAATACTTCCCCGTTGTATGAATATACTGTAAGTTTGTTTATCCATTTATCAGGTGATGGGCATTGGGATTGTTTTCCGTTTCGGACTATTATGAATAATGCTGCCATGAACATGACTGTACATACATATTTCTGTGGGGACAGATTATTTTCACTTCCATGGAGTCAATCCCTAAAAGTGGAATTGCTAGGTTATACGGTGAGTTTATGTGCAGCTTTTTAAGAAACTGCCAAATTCCTTGTCATACTGGCTTTGTACCACGAGCAATGCAAGAGGGTTTCAGTTTCCTCAGATGCTCACCAACACTTAGAATTACTAATTTTTATTTTTTAGTCAAGCCATTCTTACATTGAGTAGCTTTTCATGTGTTTATTGGCCATTATATTTCTCCTTTGGTGAAATGTCTATTCAAAGCATTTCCTACTTTTTACTGGATTATCTTCCTATTATGGAGTTGTAAGCATTCTTTATATATTCTTTTTTTTAATCTTTATTGTTTAGATTATTACAGTTGTTCTTCTTTTTTCCCCCCTGATAGCTCCCCTCCACCCGGTTCTCATTCCACCCTCTGCCCTTACCCCTTCCACTGTCCTCATCCACAAGTATATGATTTCTGTCCTCTCTCTTCCCACACCCCCACATCCCTTTCCCCCCGCCCGAGGATTGTCAGTCCACTCCCATTCTATGCCCCTGATTCTATTATATTCACCAGTTTATTCTGTTCATCAGATTTTTTATTCACTTGATTTTTAGATTCACTTGTTGATATGTATTTGTTGTTCATAATTTTTATCTTTACCTTTTTCTTCTTCTTCCTCTTCTTAAAAGATACCTTTCAGCATTTCAGATAATACTGGATTGTTGGTGATGAACTCCTTTAGCTTTTCCTTATCTGTGAAGCTCTTTATCTGACCGTCAATTCTGAATGATAGCTTTGCTGGATAAAGTAATCTTGGTTGTAGGTTTTTGGCATTCATCACTTTGAATGTTTCTTGCCACTCCCTTCTGGCCTGCAAAGTTTCTGTTGAGAAATCAGCTGACAGTCGTATGGGTATTCCCTTGTAGGTAACTGAGTTTCTTTCTCTTGCTGCTTTTAAAAGTCTCTCTTTGTCTGTTGCTCTTGGCATTTTATTTATGATGTGTCTTGGTGTGGTCCTCTTTGGATTCCTTTTGTTTGGGGTTCTCCGTGCTTCCTCGACTTGTAACTCTATATCTTTCACCAAGTAGGGGAAGTTTTCTGTCATTATCTCTTCAAATAGGTTTTCAATATCTTGCTCTCTCTCATCTTCTGGCACCCCTATAATTCTGATGTTGGTACGC
>NW_006288624.1:111241-116312 GCF_000327345.1 Myotis davidii
GATCTGAGGAGTTGTAATCTGGATGGTCCCACTCTGACCGCTGGGTTCAGTGGCTCTTGGATCTCTAAGGAGGTGCTAATTTAGCCTCTGCCTGAGGCTACCCAGCAGGAGCTATGAAGAGATCTGCAGGTTCCTCTTCTTTGTTTGTGATTTTGAGGTGCCCAGATGAGGCCCAGCTGTGAAGCAATGCAAGCTGCTATGGGGCCTTGGGCCTTCTTTTGGATGTTCTGGGTCTGCCTGGCCCATCTGCAGTTTGTTAGGTAATTTTCAGATTGCAAAGGGCCAGGGCATTTATATGCAAAAGCCTCTGCCGCAGCTTGGGTGGGGCGGGGTCTCAGGGGATCAACAGGGCGGAGCAAGCAGCTATGGCTGCTCCTCAGTCCTGCCCTAAGAGGTCCCGGGTCTCAGTGTCCTGGTAATCACTGCAAGAACCTCTGAGAGAAAGCTGCCCTCAAGTTCCGCCCTCTGCCAGACAGTCCAGTTTCTCCCCGTGTGAGTCTGGGTCCCCAGAGACTCGCCTGGAACTGAAGTCAGGGCTGTCGGGAGCTTGTGTCTCCCTCCCGATTGAAAAAGACAACCGTGTCCTCAGTTGCCAGCCCTTTCCGTGCGTGCCTCCGTACCTCTGCACTTTACTTCCGCACCTCCTCTGAGTCTCAGTGTGCTTTTCTCTTTCCTTCTAGTTGTGGAATTTCCACTCAGCCAGCCTTCCTGTGGTTTTGGATGATGTCCGTTTTGTCTTTTAGTTGTATTTTTGAAGTGGTTGTGCAAGGCAGCAATTTCAGGTGTTTACCTATGCCGCCATTGGGTTTCTCGCATTCTTTATATATTCTAAATACAAGTTCTTTAACAGGACTTGCAGTATGATTTGCAATATTTTCTTTTCTGTGGCTTCTTTTCCTTTTCTTCATGTTTAAAAAAAATTTAATTGTGGTAAAACACAGTTCAGTGGCATTACATACATTCACACTGCTGTGCTACCATCACCACCAGCCATCCACAGAGCTCTTTTCAGCATGTAAAACTAAAACTCTGTACCCACTAAATAGTAACTCCTTCCTCTCTCCCTCCAGTCCCCTGGCAATCATCTTTCTACTTTCTAAGTTGGACTACTCTAGGTACTTCATGTAAGTGCAATCATATAGCATTTGTGGTTTTTTAACAGGATTATTTCACTTAGCATAATGTTCTCAATGCTCATCTATGTTATAGCATGTCAGAATTTCCTTGATGCCTCGGTTACAGAACCCATTTCCAGAAGATAGGGGCTGAGGGCCCTGAGAAGTACAGTCTGTTCCACATGTGGGTGAGAAGGAAGTGGAGTGATGACTAGTAAGATCTTCCTGAGAAAAACGAGTGCTCTTAAATCATGGACACCAGAATGAAGTCTTCTTAGTGGAAAAGATAAACATCTGACCCATGACATTCGATGCTATGGGTGAGCTAGCCTTCCCAGGGTGAATACACCGATCATTACAGGGGTGCAGCTCTACTATTTAGTATTTAAGTACTTGTGTGATCCAGGGCAAGTGATTAACTTCTTCAATCCTCAAATTTCTCAGGTATAAGATAGAGATTATAAAGCTATTTCATTGTATTGTCATCAGAGTTAAAAATAATACAGGAAAAGTTCTTGCAACACACTAAACAAATGGTAGCCTTACAAAGAATTTTGATTACAAATAGTAAACACTATAAGAAACTATAAAAGAAACTTAGTTTTTCAGAGAAAGAATGCTACAGAAAAAACTTTTTAAAAATAATCCAGGCCCTGGCTGGTTTGGGTCATTGGACAGAGCATTGGCCTGTGGACTGAAGGGTCCCAGGTTTGATTCCAATCAAGGGCACGTACCCAGTTTGCGGGCTTGATCCCCAGTGGGGGCGCGTAGGAGGAAGCCAATCAGTGATTCTCTCTCATCATTGATGTTTCTTTCCCTCTCCCTTTCTCCCTGAAATCAATAAAAAGATTTAAAAAAATAATAATCCAGGGGGAGGGGAGGAATTAGCATTTATCTGATAAGGAACTTGTATCTAGAATATATAAAGAACCACTATAACTCAATAATTTGAAAAAATATATAAAAGATGGGGAAAATTTGACTAGACAGTTCTCCAAAGAAAACACAAATAACCAATAAACACACAAAAAGATACTCGACATCATTAGCTATCAGGGAAATGCTAATCAAAACCATAACCACTTTATGAAATGATTATAATAAAAAAGATAGACAAAAACAAGTGTTGGTGAGGATGTGAAAAAATTAGAACATTCACATATTGCTGGTGAGATTGTAAAATAGTATAGTTGCTTGGAAAATGGTCTGGCAGTTCCTCAAAAGATTAAACATAGAGGTACCAGATGACCCAGCAATTCCACTGCTAGGTAAATACCCAAGAGAAATAAAAACGTATATAGTACACACAAATACATTTACATGAATGTTCATAGCAACAGTTTGCATAAAAGCCAAAAACAGAAACAACCCAGATGTCCATTAACTGGAAAATAGGTAACAGTTGTGGCATATCCATACAATGGGATTGTATTTGGCTATAAAAAGTAATGAAATACTGATATATACTATAACATAGATGAGTCTTAAAACATTAAGCTAAGTGAAAGAAACCAGTACAAAGGACCACATTTTAATAAATGTCCAGAACAGGAAAACATAGTAAGACAGTACACACTGGTTGGTGTTGAGGGGTGTGGAGGCTAATGAATGGGTAAAGGTTTCTTTCTGAGGTGATGAAAATGTTCTAGAATTCACTTGTGGTGATTGCCTAACTCTGATTACAATAAAAACCAATGCACTGTATACTTTAAATGGGGGGATGGAGAGGTGGCACCTAAGAAGTGTGGGTTTTATGCATGAATTGTTATAGTAAGTGAATTATATGTCAATATAGCTTTAAAAAAATAATGTATTGAATTAAGCTTAAAATTATGGCCTGACATTTTTTTCACTTAAAGTCTTGTGTAAATAATAGCAATATTATGATAAATGCTATAGTAATACTTCACAGAATTCATTTTAATGAAGCGATAACTATAGGTATATTTTATTAGCAAAATTAAAATAGAGAAAGAAGCCTGGCTGGCATGGCTCAGAGGTTAAACATCGACCTACGAACTAGGAGGTCACGGTTCGATTCCTGGTCGGAGCACATGTCCGGGTAACAGGCTCAATCGCTAGTGTGCAGTGTACAAGAGGTAGCTGATCAATGGTTCTTTCTCACCATTGATGTTTCTAACTCTCTCTCCCTCTCCTTTCCTCTCTGAAATCAGTAATAAAAATATATTTAAAATAAAATAAAAGAAAGAAAGAAAACAAAGAAGTAACCATCAATTTTTTTCTTTAGCACTTACCAAAAGGACAAATTTTATTGACCTATAACCAGAAGAAACTGAATCAGTATATAAAACTAAGAAAAATCAGTTGCTGGAAATTTGTTTTCTTTAAACAGCTCACTTTTATTTACTCAGTCAAAATAAGATATGGCTAAACAACTAAAATCACAGCCCTGGAAAATGCAGAAGTTAGACATAATGAATTAATTGTATGCTATTGCCAAGTGTGCTAAAATTGGCTGCTAGCATTTTTCTACTATTTGCTAATAATGGCAATCTAAGCCTTCTGTTGTTTTTTTGTTTTTGCCAACTCTGAAAAATAATTGTAAGTAATTATGGTATTCTTTTAATATTAAAAGGGGCATCTGATGGTCTACCAAACACAAGACATAGTAGACAATGACAGTGTCTGTTCACTTTAATTGTAAGATTTCTCTATATGACCTCCAGCAGCATATGTGCCTAGCTTAAACATAATAGCATAATGATTATTTCCTATTCTCTTTTCAATAAATATAAACATATTAAAAACTGCCTGAAACTTACTTTACCTTTATACTACTAAAATCTCTTCCTTGAAAAAATAGCAAAACCCTTCTCTCCTTCCTTGAGGTAAATAGAAAAGAACTTCCATGAGTCAACTCCCCTCTCCTGGAAACAGCAGGTACTTTCATTGCTCTGATAATTTTAAGATGAACAGTAGTGCACTGGGGATGAGCCTGCTGCCCACATGATGTTTGAAGGAAGAACATTTTTGAAATTCTATAGAAGAACAACTGCCTTCACACTGAAAATAAAAATGTTTAACATTTCTAATTGAAGGCTCTGTTTAGTTTTCTGATTAAATGTTGATTTTTAAAAGGCTGTCCTGGAAGACATATGTGTCTTTTTAGAAATCAATTTCTAGTATAAACAGAGACCGTTATCAGTAACCATAAGTCTGGTTTAAAACACTAATGTAATCAGAGTGTTTGTGTGGAGTGGATCCTAAAATGATGAAGTATTAGTTTATATTGGTCCCAGACAAAGAAAATATTAATCTGAAGTTAGGAGGAGGTTGCCAACAAAGGGAATAACAATGTAAAAGACTGAAACATTCAAACTCATTGGTCTTTGTACAGCAAAAAGTAAAAAATATTAATAAGATATTTGTAACAAGAATACTGCAGCCATGAAATCTTACTGGAAGAACAAAAAAATCTTTGACCTGCCGAAACCAGTTTGGCTCAGTGGATAGAGCGTCGGCCCGTGGACTGAAAGGTCCCAGGTTCGATTCCGGTCAAGGGCATGTACCTTGGCTGCAGGCACATCCCAGTGGGAGATATGCGGGAGGCAGCTGATCGATGTTTCTCTCTCATTGACGTTTCTAACTATCTCTCTCCCTTCCTCTCTGTAAAAAATTAATAAAATACGTATTAAAAAAAAATCTTTGACCTTACAAAACAAATGCCAAAAATCAGACTGTAAAAGGCCAATTTCAAAAACCTGAGGGGCAGAATTTGACCCATAAACAAATGATGCTATGAGAAAAGCACCGACTAGCTCAGCCGGCATGGCTCAGTGATTGGGCATCAACCTATGACCCAGGAGGTCACAGTTTGATTCCAGGTCAGGGTACATGCCTGGATTGTGGGCTCGATCCCCATTGGGGGGCATGCAGGAGGCAGCCGATCAATGATTCTCTGTCACCATTGATGATTCTATCTCACTCTTCCTCTC
>NW_006288624.1:116331-121115 GCF_000327345.1 Myotis davidii
AAAGCTGTACTGTTCTTTAGAAGTAGACTAGTGCTCTCAGTTCATTTTATTTTGGGAGGGTTTGATGCTGCAGCACCTACAGGAACCCATGACTTTCGGTTAGAGAAATGCACATACTTTCCTCTGGGTCCTCACTGGCTAGGATGCTGCTGGAAATCTCCTGTACAGCACTTCGTGACTCGGTTGTAGAGTGATGAGGTCCCAGGCGACTGTCCCGCTGGGCTTCCCACTCTTCACTGAAGCCACCATCATCGCTCTCTGTCACAGGGTTCTGTGGCTCACTCCCTGTGTCTTCAAGAAAAAACAGAAATCACAACTGTAATATTCGGAAAATTTTCTTAATACCTTTAAGAAAGTTACATGGAAACAGTAACTTGACTGTCGTCATAACTGGTTAGCTGGCTCCTACACCACAAAACATGGGCTGTAGCAGGGCCTGCTGACTGCTTACCCAATGGCCATTTCTCCCCTATTCCTGAGGGCAGTCCTGCTGTGTCTGGATTCCCACCTCTCACTCATGTGACTCAGGTGGCAAGCCCTGATCGATCCAACTCCAGCATTCCTCTTCCCAATGAAAGCTCAGAGGCTGTGGGTTTGGTACCAGTCAATGTGTGATGAGGCAAAGCCTGCTGGGAATTTGGGGGAAATTTTTCTCACTCTACTAACTGCCCCCTTTTTCCCCTGGATGTTGTCTTATCTGGATATGATGCCTGGAACTGTACTTGTTATCTTGTGACCATGAGGAGCAGTGGGCTAAGGACCAAGCCTATATTTAAGGATGGCACAGCAGGAAGACGGAAAGAACCTGGGCCCTTGATAATACTGATGAGCCACAAAATTAACCAACCCTACAAATGTCTACACCTCAGGACTCTGGTCATGTGAGAGAACACATTTCTTCTTGTTTAAAGCAAACAAGTTGGTTTTTCTGATGTTTGCAGCTGAAAGCTTTCTAACCACTCGTTTCTGAAAACTCAGCTCTGGCTTCAGTGCCTAAGTTATACAAGGAGACCACTCCTGCACGTAGGGAGGTGAGGTGGGGGGTGGGTAGAAAACGCATTCTTATGGGCTGTTCATTTTGTGATGACTGTCAGTCTGAAAATTGTGAGCATAACATGCGAGTCTTGAGAACCTTCCACATATCAAAAATATTTATAATACATTAAGTGGAGTTGATATTTTTTCTTTGTTTATAAAAGTGACAAATGTTCATAGCAGAGGTCGATTTACCATGAATAAATTAAGCCTGCACACTTCAGGCCTCTCCCTTGCATACATTTTTTCTGGGAGGGGTCCTCACAATTCTGTATTTTTTCTTAACCAGGTCACCACGAAATGGAATCTTCCCTGGTTCGGAGTTTGTGAAGTCATATAAGCATAAGGTTTATAAATAAAACAACAGTCCCTCTTCTGTCTCTTCCCTCCTCCTAATTCTCACTCCTACTTTCAAACTGCTCAGCTGTTTCCTTTGGTATTAACCTTCATAATTAATTATAAATAGCATGTTCATAGTGTTATATCTTGATGTTTTTATTTTAGGTTAAAACTCAATCACTTCCTCCAGGGAAATGAAGCATAGCTTTCCATGCACACATGGAAATTTACCTCTCCCCATATTCTCAATTCATCATAATTTTATGTTAACTTCAATTTTTATACTATCACAATGCAAAAAGTATTCACAACTAAAATACTTGGCTACAACCAGAATATACTCTAATTACATTTGCTTCTTCTGTATGACTTTTTGTTTTCTCTGGAAAACTGCCTAATTTTTTCCCCTTAACTAATTTTCTATGTATTACGACTAATTCATCCTCAAACTCTTAACAGAGTTCATAGTCAGGTAACCTCCCAGCTCTGTTCTGTTCTTTCCTTGTGTAGACATCCCTCCTGGAGGCCTATGCCCTTTTGCCCCAATGTGACTAGTTCCTCCAGTGTTTTCCCAGGGGCATTTGGAACTAACTATGCTGGAGGAGTTCTGAGTTGTAATACCTGGAAGTCACGATTAGCATTTAGTGGGTGAGGGGCCAGGAATGTCAGATATCCTGCAGTGGGAGAAGTCCCACATGACTACCAAGAACTGCCCCACCCAAAATACCAACAGCACTCCCCTGAGGACTCTGCAGCTTATCCAGCTCCTCACTTCAAGGCCCCTGCCCAGGTCGTTTCCTCTTCTGGAAAACCTTCCATTCTTCATCTAGTATCACTTCCCCAAGGAAGCCTTCCTTGACTTTCCAGAATAAATGAAATTCTTCTACCTAAACTTTCATAACAACTTAGACTTCTCCTTTATAGGACTTACCAACAACTGTATGAATTATCTGTTGAATGTTTGTGTCCCCCTAAATCAGTGGTTCTCAACCTTTTAGCCCTTTTAATACAGTTCCTCATGTTGTGACCCAACCATAAAATTATTTTCATTGCTACTTCATAACTGTAATGTTGCTACTGTTATGAATCATAATGTAAATATCTGATATGCAGGATGGTCTTAGGCGACCCCTGTGAAAGGGTCGTTCGACCGCCAAAGGGGTCGCGACCCACAGGTTGAGAACCACTGCCCTAAATAGGCTACAAGCTCCCCAGAACAGGGTATCTCGTTCAGTGCTATATCCCCAGTACCTAGCAAAATATCAGGCACAGTTAGGTGCTCAATCAACATTTATCAAAAGAATAAAATATTGACATGCCAAATAAACACACATACTCACATACATATAAACACATATACTCACAGACAACCTTTAAATTTGCTTTAGCTTAACACAGGTTAACATAATAACCAAACTTGTAGCAATTATTTCCAATATATTTCCTACTTCTCTACCAGGTCGACTGTGGGTGCAATATCACCTTGTTCCGCTGCTTTGCTCACTGCAGAATGAACCTGGAATCTTTGGGTCCCAAATAAGAATTCCCAGTTGAAAGTGTCCTCAGTTACCCAAAAGCTGAAAAAGCAGTTTTCTTGGCTCTATAAAACCTAACCCCTTCCTTTCCTGACAAACAGCAGCTCAGTGAAGGCCCTTTTCACTTCTCTCACCAACTTCTAATCTACTTCTGTTTTTCAGCTTCCTCATAAGGTTACCCGTTTGCTTTTCTTTAAAAAAAGTTTCCTTTCTTCTTGACTATTGATATTGTTTTGTTATTCAACTCTTTCTAATAACTTCTAACTTATATTCTCCTTAATCTATTCAGCAGTTTCATACGTGGGCCTATCCATCTCCCCTCTTAGGTCATCAGCCTCGTCCAGAAAGTCATGTCCTCCCAGAATGTTTTATCTTCTCAGTATAATCATGATCACATCTAAAATAAAATTACTTGTAAGTTGGTCTGGCCATGTCAAACAAGAGATTCTCATTTTCAACAGGTTTGGAGGGAAAGGCTACCTGTTCTTTTTAAAATCAGCCTCCACTTGAAACTTTCATACTGGTGTTAATGGTACGCAACGGCAGAAATTCTTAACCTAGGGTGTCTTGGCTGTACTATTGGGTTTGGACCATCTGGACTCCTTAATATTTATCTGTATTTTTACTGGGTATTACCACAGCTTTCAGGAGATTCTCAAAGGAACCAAAGAAAAAGGTTACAATCACCACTTTATAACTAATTGTTAGCCTATAAGATGACAATGACCTAAATAAACCCCAGGAAATTACCAAATAAAATTTACCTACTTTGTTCATTATAATTGGAGTTTTTGGATACCTTCCTTTGGGCTTCTGGGTCTCCTTTTGCCATATTCACCAACCACACCATGGTTGCTGTTGAGAAAGACAAAAGTCCAGGTAAGCACTGGAAACACAGAAGGGAAGTGCACGAATAGACAACAGGCCATCAGTTCTCTACACAAATCACCAATCTTTTTTTATTTTCTTTTAATCTTATTGTTGAAAGTATTACCTAGGTCATCCTTTTTCCCCATTAACCTCTTCCTACCAATCTTCTTAATGTCCCCTAAAGCATGCTTAAAAATCAGAACTAAATGCATTTTAAAAAACACAACAGGTTCTCTTTGATTCTGGCATATAAAAAATTCTGAAATTAAATGTTTACTGTAGTGTTAAAACTGCAGCTGCTATTGTAAAACTGCTCATCATCATTCACAGTCCCTGAAAAGTTACCAAAAGGAAAACTCTTCAGGCCAGCAAGATTCCACTGCAACAGTAGCTGGACTAGTTGAATTTCCTAAAATAGTGTGAATTCACGGATAAAAACTACTTCTTGGAACTAAATTAGAGGACAAAATAGAGTTCACAAGAGTATCATATTCTTATTATAATTCTAAAAGTGCATGGAATAAGTTTCCTTCATATCATGTGTCATTTCTGGGAATTTCGTTTTTTTTTAAATATATTTTATTGATTTTTTTACAGAGAGGAAGGGGGAGAGATAGAGAGTCAGAAACATCGATGAGAGAGAAACATCGATCAGCTGCCTCCTGCACATCTCCCACTGGGGATGTGCCGGCAACCCAGGTACATGCCCTTGACCGGAATCGAACCTGGGACCTTTCAGTCCGCAGGCCGATGCTCTATCCACTGAGCCAAACTGGTTTCGGCCATTTCTGGGAATTTCAATAATGCGAGCCTGTGTTACATATGCAGAATAAGAAAAAAATATATATACATAGATACATACATTCGTATCTCTGTCACATTTTAATTAAGAGATAATATCAATACTTTAAAATGGTGCTTCTCTTTAGAAAAAAAAAATAGTGCTTCTCATATATTTCATGGAACTAAAAATGGCATAGAATGGACAGACACTGGGGGGTAGGG
>NW_006288624.1:121189-129090 GCF_000327345.1 Myotis davidii
CAACCAGGGGATTGTCAAGGGCGGGGGAAAAAAGGAGACATATGTAATACCCTTTGTAATATTTTAAGCAATAAAACAATAAAAAAAATGGCATAGACCCTAATGGAGGGGAATTTGGTAACATCTAGCAAAACTACATATACATTAACCCTTCGACCCAGGAATACCACTTTTGGGAAGTTAACCTGAAAATACAACAACAGTAATATGAAAATTCATATAAACATGTACCATACAGGGCTATACCAGGAACCAAATGCCCCACCTGGTCATAGTAAGCAATTTTAAACAAGATATTTGGTGTCTGTGTGTCTCTGGCTTTTTATCATAATTTTTATCATTATATGCCTGTTCCTAATACTCTTAGGTTTCTTGAGTAACTTATGAAAAAAATACACAAAAAAGAGGCTGAAAATTCTATAATAGGCATATTTATTCATGACTTTGTTATTCTGAGGTTAAATAAGTTATACTATCCAATAACACAACTAACTGATCAAAGTCAACAAAAGCCAGGCAGGCAATGCACTGTTCAACTAATCCAAAACCAAGTAAGAGAAACAGAAGACAACCATCATGTACCAGGCTTTTGGATTTCTGTAGTCTTCTTGGCAACACAGGCAGCAGGTGTTTGATTTTCTTTCTTTATGCAAATGAGAAAATATTGCTACAAACATTTAATAGTACTACAGAAATCAGGGGTCTACCGCCTTTTCCTATAAAGGGCCAAACAGTAAACATTTCAGGCTTGTGGGTCACATCTGGTTTTTAACACATATTTTTCTTTATTCTTGTTTCTTTATTCTTCTGCTCAAGAACCTTTTATGGTTCTCCAGTGATCATGAAAAGCACAGAGAGCTAAACCAGTCACTCAAATCTACCGTTGATCTTGCTGTAATCTGCTTCTCAAAACTCTCCCTAGTATTCTCCCCATTTTGTACTCCATGTTCTAGTCAAATTAAACACTTAAAATTTGATAAAGAAGCCCCACACTTATTACCTCCAAGTCATTCTTTGTGACAAGCCCACTTATGGAACTGATTTCCCTCTGTGCTTGCTGCAATCCTACCATATCCTTAACAGATTCAATCCAAATGCTGTCTCTTCCAGGAAGCCTTCTCTGCGAACCCAGCCAGACTTCCGCCCTTTGAATTCTCTCCACTTGATGCCTCTTCTCATTCTGATCACATTCTTCCTTATGATGCTTATTTGTATACTTTCTTATCTGACCTCTAAATTGTAAGCAAATGAGCTCTGAGGGAAGGCAAAAATATCTTAATCATCTTTTTGTCCCCACAGTGCTCTATGGGAAAAGACTGTCAATGCCCAATAAATATTTACTGAATTATTAGGAAGAGGATGATTCTAAAACAAAAAAAGGCAAGCACATTCTGAAGGAACAGTGCAATTCTTTCATAAACTCTGCAATATATGTCTATAACAAGTAATCAATAACACTTGACCAGTAAGATTTTAAGTGAGAATACTGGCTCCCCAATTTCTAAATATTACTTCTATCTTGCCCTGGCCAGTGTGGCTCAGTTGGTTGAGCGTTGTCCCATGCACCAAAAGTTCTCTAGTTCAATTCCCAGTCCGGGCACATGCCCAGATTGCATGTTTATTCCCTGGTTGGGGTGAATGCAGGAGGCAGCCGATCTATGTTTCTCTCTCTCTTTCTCTCTAATATCAATAAAAACCTATTTTTTAAAAAAACTAATTATTTCTTCTCTCTCTACCATGTCAAGTGAAAGGTAATAATTTGCAAGGAAACAGAGATCTGCAGGAGTTCCATTAAAATGCTTGCATTTAAGATGAGACAAAGCACCACAATGACCTAGTCACATGTTTCAGTTCCTATAAACTTTAAGCAGCTTCCTAATTTAATACCATTCCAAAATACTTACAGGAGTAAATGAGAGCCGGAAAGAGAGTTTCATTTCTTTCCTGAGCTGTTTCAACCAGCATACGAAGTGGGCCTTTTGGACACAAAACAGCCACTAAATCTAGAAAGAGAAAAATAGAAAAAACATCTGAAAAAAATGTATTGGCTAAACTTGTAAGTAGGTGTGTTAGAGAGGAATTAGCCAATGGAGAATACTTAATTTTTTTTTGAACAAAAAGATGTGAAATGGCCCTGGCTAGTGTGGCTCAGTTGGGTGGGTGTCTTCCCGTGCACTGAAAGGTTGCTGGTTCAATTCCCAGTCAGGACACACTCTGGGGTCACTGCCTCAATCCCCAGCAGGGAACATGCAGGAGGCAGCCGATCAATGTTAGGCTATCACATTGATGTTTCTTGCTCCCTCGCCCTTCCTCTCTCTCTAAAATCAATAAACTATTTTTTTTAAAGATGTTGAATGAATATGAAATAAATAGCAGGTAAACGGGTATGGGAGGCAACCTAAACAAAACCCTACAGATCTGTGCAAATTTTATTTTGGTTCTGACGCTATTTGGTTAGTTTACAATATATCATTATTGGGTTCTAGGAATAACTCTTCCCAGTTTGAAGAAAAGAGGCAGAGATAATTGCAAGACAGAACTATTCTAGAGCAATTGTCAATGTCCAATAAGCAGAAAACAGGGAAAAGCCATTTGCAAACAAACCATACCTATGAGCCACAAATAGGAGCTTTATTCTAAGAGGAATTTAGTAGAGGGTCTTTGCTTGAACTTTTCAAAATATGAAGAGCAGACAAGAGATTAATCTTCTCTCCTTTTCAAAAATAGTATATGTACTACTTATGGGTACTTGAAATAAAAGGACAGTAAATTTAAACAAAATAAAATAATAAACTTTTCTATGAGAGAGTTTAGCATTTCTTTAGTTTTCCTGTCAAAAGCACTTCATAAATATTTAGGTCTTAGAGTATACCTGTTTTCACAAAAATAGCAACTGAGAGAGGAAGCAATATGCCTAAATTATTCTTTTTGGGGGGTCTAAATTAGTCTTGATTCTACCACCATCTCTTTCCAATAATCGCAATTGTTCTTACATTTTCTATCATGAAAATTCAGAATATGAAAAATAATTTCAAACATTTAAAAATATAAAACAGGTAGAGCTAAATTTTAAAGGAAAACTTTGATAGATTATGGTGACATTCCAATCATTCTGATGCATTTAAGTAAAACATCTCATGCCTGCAAATGGTCATGTCTTATAAACTACTACTACTACTACTACTACTACTACTACTACTAAAAATAATATAATACACACACACACACACACACAAACTGCTACTTTCACTGCTTCCACTTCAATTTGTTTTGGATAAGAAGAGAAATTTGTTGTGTTCCTAAATATTTTTTGGTGTGCCTCAGAGTTTTAGTATTATTATGTGTGTCATGAGATGAAAAAGGTTAAAAATCACTGCTCTAAATATTAGACACAAAAGTTTTGCATTTTAAAGGAACTCAAAGCTCTGTAGAGGTAATTATTTGTATCATATTTGAAGGAAATAAAGGGTTGATGGGAAAAACAGTGTAATGTAGTAGAAAAAGATACTGAACTTGGGATTCCAATTCTATATCATTCAGGGTAAGCTTGG
The DNA here is from genome assembly GCF_000327345.1 of Myotis davidii. NCBI lineage: Eukaryota > Metazoa > Chordata > Mammalia > Chiroptera > Vespertilionidae > Myotis > Myotis davidii. The sequence continues at coordinate 124,741 of NW_006288624.1, forward strand.
GCAAATACTTCACCTATATAAACTTCAGGTTTCTTAGCAAAATGTGGTTGTTGACAATGGCACTGAATAGAACATATTAGTAAAATCTTTGACTACAAAGTATTTATTAGTTACTGACTGGATGAAGTACATCACTGACATTCTTTTTTTTTTTTTTAAAAATATATTTTATTGATTTTTTACAGAGAGGAAGGGAGAGAGATAGAGAGTTAGAAACTTCGATGAGAGAGAGACATCGATCAGCTGCCTCCAGCACATCTCCTATTGGGGATGTGCCCGCAACCCAGGTACATGCCCTTGACCGGAATCGAACCTGGGACCCCTCGGTCCGCAGGCCGAGGCTCTATCCACTGAGCCAAACCGGTTTCGGCCATCACTGACATTCTTAATCATAGCTATAGAATAACTGATGAGTACTTTGCAAATCATCAAGTACTATTCTATTTTTCCTAGAGGCCTGGTTATGGATTCGTGCACCGGTGGGGTCCCTTGGACTGGCCTGTGGGGATCGGGCTGAAACTGGCTCTCCGACCGCCCCCGAGGGGTCACGGATTGCTGGAGGTAGGTTCTCAGGTGACACACAATGGAATTGGGCTCCCTCCTCTCTGTTTCCGGGTGCATCACCCTAGAACCGCAGCTGCCAAGTCACCACAGCTCCTGCATTGAGCATCTGCCCCCCTGGTGGTCAGTGCGCATCACAGCTACTGGTTGGAGCGTCTGCCCCCTGGTGGTCATTGCGTGTCATAGCTACCAGGCGAGTGGGACAGTCGGATGGTGGCTTAGGCAAGATAACCTAAAATCAGGCATAGTTTTATATGAGAACGGAACCAATCCAATTCTATTTCCATACACTTTTTCTTCGACACTCAATTTGGGATTATGAGGTTTCCTAATATAGGTCCCTTGACATTTTTAATAAGCAACTGTATAGGAATGAAAAAGCACTACCTACTTATAATGTAGAAACCACATACTGACCTCTAAAAATGGATCTCTTTTTGTGGCTTTCATGCAGGGCAATAGCCACAGAGTATACACTTGTACAGCTGCCTTGGATATTCGTGGCTAGGGCACATTCTGACTGTTCAGGACCCATGTAACACTGGTTGTTTATGAATATGAATCTCATACTGCCCAAATAAGTTTTATTTTTAAAAGAATAATTCTACCCAAGTGCCTTATAAAAAGCAGATAACCTAATTTTTATTTAAAAAATTAAGTGAGCCCAGCCAGTGTGGCTCAGGGCTTGAGCTTGACCTATGAACCAGGAGGTCACGATTTGATTCCCAATCAGTGCACATGCCCAGGTTAGGTCTCGATCCCCCATTGCAGGAGGCAGCCGATCAGTGATTCTCTCTCATCATTAATGTTTCTATCTCTCTCCCTCTCCTTTCCTCTCTGAAATCAATAAAAGTGTATATTTTTAAAAACTAGAATGAGCATTTTACGTGTTAAGCACTCTGTTAGTGCTTTTCAACATATATTCTGAACCCTTACAAATTCTGGGAAGCATTGTTCCCATTTTCCAAATGAAGCAACTGAGGCTCAAATAGGCTGAGTCACATTCCTAAGGTCACAAAGGCTGTCAGTGGCACAGATAGGATATGAATCTAAGTCTCCTGACCAGAAGTCTGTATCACTGAGTTAAACTGGAGGCAGTAATAAAATATTTTTAAAGATGTTAACCTCAAAAAATTGAAATCTTTATATGAAAAAGATGCCATAGCTAATTAATTATTTACTGAAGGGCTGTGGGATATAATCATTATCATTTTCATAAGTTAAGATAACTGGAAGAGGAAGGAAAATACACCAGGTCAGGTATCTCTGTGATAAAAAAAAAAGTCAATCCCGGGTTTTACCATATACTGAAATCACAGCCAAGATGAGCCACGCAGTCCATTCTGGGAGGTACTTGATAAATACCAGGGCCATGAGGGCACTGATCATGATGAGATACGCCTGCTGGAGTCGCAGTGGACCTTTCCAATGAATGGCAATCATTCCCACCACACCAAAATTCCAGATCAGGAGGGCAATAGTAATGTAGTCTACGGCAACATTATAGGTTTTAAACACTTCCCTGAAAAAAATGAGATATAAAAAGATTTATGTATAATAATTTTCATCAAAACACTGTTTAGAACTATGGTTCCCAATCATTAGATATTCATATCGCACCTTCATATTTTTAGCATATCTTGTATCAACTGTGCTATTATGTTAACATTTTTCTTTAAATTAATTCACTTTTCTCCTCAAGTTATTTTAATAGAAAACTGTATCATTCATATAAATGGGAAACCAGAAGCATAGACCATACCTATAAAAATAAGTACAAAAACTAAACAAGGCCATATACCACCTAAAATAACTAATTCTATAATTTGGGAAACTCTCGCTTAAAATATGTGAAATTATAACAAAGGGATGGGAGGAATGATTCATGTAGTCACCTGTAATGCTGGCTTTAATTCTGGGCAGGATTAGAGAGCGTAGAAATTTCATGAAAAAACCAGCACTTCATTTTTTAAAAAACATGTTTTCCCCCAAAATCTATGGTAGATATGTTATGGTAGAACATATGCTATCTGTTTAAATAAAATGCATTAAAATAGATAAATAAAATACCTAAAATAGACAAAAATAAAACATGAACAATTAATTTTCTAGCTAGGATGTATGATCCTATATAATAAAAGGCTAATATGCTGCCTGGCTGGTGTGGCTCAGCAGTTGAGCATCGACACAGGAACCAAGAGGTAGCCGGTTTGATTCCCGGCTACCTCAGGGCACATGCCCAGGTTTCGGGCTTGATGCCCAGTGGGGGCTGTGCAGAAGGTAGCCAATCAATGACTTTCTCATCAATGTTTCTATCTCTCTCTCCCTCTCCCTTCCTCTCTCTCTAAAAATCAATAAAAATATATATTTTTAAAAAGGCTAATATGCAAATTGCCCCCTCAACCAGGAGTTCAACTGGGAGTTTGACCAGGAGGTGGGACTCAGGAGGCAGGGCCAGCCAACCGCCCGCGTCCCTTCCCCCTGGCCGCCCCAGCCCAATCTGCCCAGATCCCACCCGTGCAGGCATTCATGCACCGGACCTCTAGTATCTTCATAAGATGAAATTTATAAATCCACTAAAAGACATACACACACACACACACACACACACACACCCCGCTGCCTAAAAAAAAAAATCTCATTTCTGAAACTGTGTGTGAGTAGGAAGAGCAATATATTGATATATATAACTCCTGAAAGGATGCAGGACTATCTATAGATGATGGAAATCTGGTAATTTTTCTATTACTTTTCTCTTTATAATTTTGTGAAATATTTTTTTTACAATGAATGTTTAGTCGTTTTTTTTTTTTAAAATGATTTCAGAGAGTGTGAGAGAGATAGAGAGATAGAAAGAGAGAGGAACATTGATTTGTTGTTCCATTCATTGGTTGGCTCTTGTATGTGCCCTGACTGAGCATCAAACCCAAAACCTTGGCGTACTGGGATGACACTCTAACCAACTGAGCAACCCAGCCAGGGCCATTTCTATAATGAAGAAAAATACTATTTTAATTGGGAGGGGAGGGGGAGGGACTCCACCATCTATAATAATAAAAGCGTAATATGCTAATTAGACTGGATATCCTTTCAGACGAAGCCAGGGCTGTGAGGGAAGCCCAGGCCCCGGGTGCCAGAGGGAAGCCGGTGCTGGCAGCTGGGAGAAGAAAGGCCTACTCTTGCACGAATTTCGTGCATCAGGTCTCTAGTCTAAAAATAAAGAAATTACATGTAAAAAAGATAGCCTGGGTAAATGAGAAAGAAAGCACCCATTTAACTGAAGCACAAACTTTGGGTTCCAGAACTATCCAGACAAATGGTTTTGAGATTTTGAAAATTAAAAAAACAAAAAAAAAACGGTTGAAATTTGTGGACAATGCAGCTATTTGTATTAAGTATTTTAGATATCCTAGCACTAAATACCCACCCCACATAAATTATTATTAATCTTTGGCTAGGTAATACATGCATAACATATAAAAATTCACATATATACTATGAAAAGTTTTCCTCCCATAGTTCCCCTCTCCAAAGGAAAGCACTATTATAATTTCATGTGCATTCTTTTATTTTTAACTAGTAGCCCGGTGCACGAAGTTCGTGCACATTAAAGGGAAAATTAGCAGAGGTATTTTAACATTGCTATTTGCCCTTTCTCTATAACAGAAGTGTGAGAGATGAACAGAAATTAGTAAAATGTATATGAATATAATATATAAATTAATAAACAGTAACAAAAGGATATAACAACAGAGGCATGATATAAAAACAACAAAAACATGATATAAA
>NW_006288624.1:130201-131562 GCF_000327345.1 Myotis davidii
AGGGTCCCAGGTTCAATTCCGGTCAAGGGCATGTACCTTGGTTGCGGGCACAACCCCAGTAGGGGGTGTGTAGGAGGCAGCTGATCAATGTTTCTCTCTCATTGATGTTTCTAACTCTCTATCCCTCTTCCTTCGTCTCTGTAAAAAAACAACAACAATAAAATATATTAAAAAAACACACTTTATACAGAGAGAACCAAGATGGCGGCATAAGGTGTGTGTGCTGTCTCCTACAACAACATTGAAACTACCAACTATAAGACAAAACAGCTATCATCCAGAACCATGGGAAAGCTGGCCCAGTGGAAGTTCTACAACTGGAAGGAAAGAAAGAAGCACACTGAGACTGAGTAGGAGGTGCAGAGGCACCAAGAACAGAGGTACGGAGTTGCACGCCAGGCAGGCTGCAACTGGATGCGTGGTTTTTTTCAATCGGAAGGAGATACAAGCTCTCGAATCCACTGAGCTTGTTTGGGGCGGGATTTTGAGGTCCCAGACCCCTAAGGGGAGAGGCAGGACTGCCTTGCAGCGGGTCGGAGAGCGAGGGTGGCTTTCTTGCAGAGCTGCTCATCGGCACTTGGGGATGCGGAGACGCGGAGAGGCGAGGAGTCGAGGAGTCGAGGAGACGCTGATGACAACCATTGCTGTTTGCTCCGCCCTGGTGATTCTCTGAGACTCTGCCCTACTCAATTTACATCCCCACCCAAGCTGTGCCATTGGCACAAAAGGAACCACCTGCGCTTTTGCAGCCTAACCCAACAAACTGCAGATTTCAACTCCTCGCATCCATAAGGGACACACTCAAGAAGCAGAATCAGGTTTGGAGGAAGCCGGAGCCAGAGCCGGACCCGGCACGGCAGCAAGCAGTCTGTGCACTTAGTAGAAAATGAAATCCAAGCAAGCATACCAGATACTCAGCCGGGAAGAATGCCTGGAGATTTTGTCCAGCAAGGAGCCTCCCAACAAAAGACAGATGCCAAACTTCGTATTGACCAGTTAAAGTATGATGTCCAGCACCTGCAGACTGCTTTCAGAAACTTACAGCATCGGCGATACGCAAGGGAGCAGCAGGAGAGATAGTAAAAGGGAGCTTCTGTCTCGCACCTTCACCCCCAACGTGGGATGCGGCGCCCCCTGCGAGGCTGCGTGAGGCCGCGACGGCCCCTGCGAGGCTCTGACGCCCCCTGAGAGGTTGCGATGGCCCCTGTGAGGCTGCGATGGCTCCTGTGAGGCTGCGACGGCCCCTGTGAGGCTGCGACGGCCCCTGGGAAGCCGAGAAAAATACCATATGATCTCACTCATTTGTGGATAATAAAGACCATTATAAACTGATGAAAAAAAAATAGATACAAAGGCAGCGC
>NW_006288624.1:132146-134564 GCF_000327345.1 Myotis davidii
TCCCTCAGGCTACATGGGAAACAGCTAGGGGAGGGCACAGCCCTTGGCAAGGCAACCCAGGACTCAGTACTTCCACGCTCCGCTCCCAGAGCGGGTTCCTGCCTGAAACTTCAACCTCCAGGAAACAACTGGGGGAGGGCGCAGCTGTTTCCAAGATGACCCCTGCAGGGCTGACTTCCTTCCGGTTGGTTGAGCTTCGGGACATGATGTTACACCCAGGGTTTTTATATAAGTAGATTTTTTAAGCATATGTTTTTATTGATTTTTATAGAGAGAGAAGGGAGAGGGAGAAACATAAATGATGAGAGAGAATCATTGATTAACTACCCCTGCATGCCCTCTACTGGGGATCGAGCCTGCAACCTGGCATGTGCCCCAACCAGGAATTGAACCAAAAACCTCTTGTTTCCTGGTTCGACACTCAACTGCTGAGCCACACCAGCCAGGCTCATGTGTATCCTTTTAGAGAGCATCTATATCATATATACACTTCTTTATTAAACACAAATGATAGCATATTATTACACTGTTCTATACCAGGCTTTTTCCTCCTAAAATAATGAAGAATTTTCCACATTAGTATATAAGAGCTGCCATATTCTTTTAATGGCTTTATTATATTGATGTACCATAATTTATTTAATCAGTTTTCTACTGATTGATATTTAGACTGATTCCATTCTTTTGCCATTAGTAACAATTCTACAATTATTATCTTTATAAATTACTAAGTTCAGTGCATATACATTGAAAATGTTAATGGCTTTGCCAAACTGCTCTTACAAGTTATACAGCAGCCTGGCTGTTATGCTCAGTGGTTGAGCACTGACACATGAACCTGGATGTCACGGTTCACAGTTTCATCCCCAGTAGGGGGTATGCAGGAGGCAGCATGTTGATTCTCTCTTATCATTGATCTTTCCCTCTCTACCTCTTCTTTAATCTCTATGAAATACATACATATTTTTTAAAAAGTTATACACCATTGTGTGTTTGTTTACTTCCCTGCAACCTTACCAGATTAGAATATTAATCCAACTATACTTAGTGATTATAACTGTCTTTTGGTTAGTTCTGAAACCAAGTAAACGATCATTTTATCTCCAAATATTGATAATTTAACCATCTTTTACAAATTCTATAGCTCTTGTTTTATTTCTCTCTCATTTAGTTGTATTTACTATTCCCTCCAGAGCAATGGCAGACAATAGCAGTGAGTAGTGATAAAGGAAATCCCCATCTTGTCCCTGACATTAATAGGAATGCCTCTACTTCCCTATGAGGTGATAATGACCTTTAGGTGAGATTCATATGTTTTATCATGGTAAAGAAGTAATCATATATTTGTTTTTTTTATAGGATTTGATCAAGAACAGGTGCTGAATTTCATCAAATGCCTTTCAGCATGTACAGATGATGGCCTAAGTAACACAGTGACTTATATTGAAATTTGCTAATAATGAAACAACCTTCAGTTCTGCAAACAAACTCCACTTGGTCATAATATATTTTCCTCCAATGTAGTTCTGAATCCTGTGTAATATTTAGTTATTCCTTTTCTATCAATAAATGGAATTGGGGGAGAAACCAAGATGGCGGCATAGGTAAACACCTGAAATTGCTGCCTTGCACAACCACTTCAAAAATACAACTAAGAGACAAAACGGACATCATCCAGAACCACAGGAAGGCTGGCTGAGTGGAAATTCTACAACTAGAAGGAAAGAGAAAAGCATACTGAGACTCAGAGGAGGTGCGGAAGTGCAGAGGTATGGAGGCACATGGCAAGGGCTGGCAACTGAGGATGCGGCTGTCTTTTTGAATCGGGAGGGAGTCACAAGCCCCGGACTGCTCTAAACTCCAGTTTTGGGTGAGTCTCTGGGGACCTAGACTCATATGGGGAGAAACTGGACTGTCTGGCAGCGGGCAGAACTCGGAACTCGAGGGCGGCTTTCTCTCAAAGGTGCTTGCAGCGATTACTGGGACACTGAGTCTCGAGGCCCCTTAGGGTAAGGCTGAGGATCAGCCATGGCTGATAGCTCCGCCCTGTTGATTCTCTGAGACCCCGCCCCACCCAAGCTGCTCAGAGGCTTTTGAATGTGAAAGGCCTGGCCCTTTGCAACCTGAAAATTACCTAACAAACTGCAGCTGGGCCACAGACCCAGAACTTCCAAGAGAAGGCCCAAGGCCCCACAGCAGCTTGCATTGCTTCACAGCTGGGACTCATCAGGGCACCTCCAAACTCCAGAAAAGGAAGGGGAATGTGCAGTCCTTTTCATAGCTCCTACTGGGTAACCTCCAAGAGCCTGTGTACCCAGTGGTCAGAGGGGGCCATCCGGATTACAACTCCTCAGACCCATAAGGGACACACCCAGAGGGCAGACTCAGTGAGCACCAAAGACCCACTGAAGCAAGTAT
>NW_006288624.1:135495-140861 GCF_000327345.1 Myotis davidii
TCTTGGGGGGGGAAACGGGTGTGGAGGATGCAGGAAGAGACTGGACAAAAATCATGCACCTCTGGATGAGGACGGGGTGGAGGGGTTAGAGGGTAGGGTGGGAACCAGGTGGAGGGGAGCTATGGGGGTAAAAGGAGGAACAACTATAATAATCTGAACAATAAAGATTTAATTTTAAAAAAATAAATAAATGGAATTGGTCTACAGTTTCCATTTACTTTATAATTTATAGGGGTTTTTTTTTGTATCAATGTTATATTGGCTTCATAAAATGATTCTGGAAGATTTTCTTCTTTTTCTATGTTTTGGAACAGTTAAAATACTATTAGAATTTTCCAGTCTTAGGTTTAATATGAAACCATTTGTGCCTGGTACTATTTTAATTGGTAGGTAGGATGGGAACCTTTTCAATAACTTTCTGCTGTTTTTTCTTACCTCTATTTAGATTTTCTACTGCTTCAGAGGCCAGTTTTGAACTTTTTTTTTCTAGAAAACCACCGAGTTCTTATAGATTCTCACATTTGTTTCTTTTGTCTGTCCTTATTCCCACTGCCTCTACCAAACTCTTAAATTTATGCATTAGTTGTTGTTTTTTTAAATCCTCACTTGAGGATATGCTTATTGACTTTAGAGAGACAGGACGGGAAAGGGGGGCAGAGAGAGAGAGGGGAGAGAGAAACATCAATCGGTTGCCTCCCTTACGTGCCCAACACAGGATCAAACTGGCAACCTAGGTATGTACCCTGACCTGGAATCAAACCTGCAACCTTTTTTTGGTGTAAGGAACAATGCTCCAACCAAGTGAGCCACCAGCCTGGGGCAATTTATGTATTAGTTTTATTGCTTCTGTTCCTAATATAAGATCTATCCCAATGACTTACAAACTTGATTCTGTCACTGGGGTTGAGAAATCTCTGAGCCTGGCAAATCTCTGAGCCTCTCTACTATTTTCGACAGATAGTTCTACTTGTTTCTATTTTACATGTGAAATTTTCAAATAAGATTTCATTTGAGAGAAAAAACAACTTATAAAACTATATAAAAAATTGAAAAGCAATTAAATCATGCATATACTTTCTTGAAATCCTTTGTTAACAATCTGATTTATAGACTTTTAAAAAATTCTTTATTAAAATAATTAGATAAGTTCTTCACTAAAAAAGACTTAGAACTGATTATAGTCTTGAGTTCTTTCAGTTCTACTTATTATAAGCAAGGATCAATAAAAGAATATTCCTATTTATATTAACTCATCATATATATACCCAAGTATGACCTACATATGGAAACAATTATAATTTAAGAGTAATTCATCAATAAAGGACATGGCTTTAAAAGATAGAGACCCCTAACAGAATTAATTTCTGAAAAATAGACCAAGTATTTCACCACTTACCCCAAATAAATGAATGAGAAAAAGAACAGCAACAATAGAGATGAAATAATAAGCCAGGCATGGATGACCTAGAAAAGAATTTCAATATAAATAAGAGAGCCCATGACCCAAATAAATTGCAAATTTCTTTCTTCAAAAATAGTATATTATTTCTGTATATGTTATTCTTTTCAAATGGTTGAACACATATGGCTTTGGGTTCAGTGCATTCTTTTTTTTTAATAATATATATACTTTTTAATTGATTTCAGAGAGGAAGGGAGAGGGACAGATAGATAGAAACACCAATGATGAGACTCATTGATCGGCTGCCTCCTGCACTTCCCCTAGTGGGGATCGAGCCTGCAACCCGGGCATGTGCCCTTGGCTGGAACTGAACCCGGGACCCTTCAGTCTGCAGGCCAACGCTCTATCCACTGAGCCAAACCAGTTAGGGCTCAGTGCATTTTTATATAGAACTCTTTGGGGCAGAACAACTCATAATGGTAAATAGAAATTTCAGCAAGACATATATAGACTCTCATTCCTTTGAAAATAGATAAAATTTTAAAAACAATGAATTCTAAAATGCCAAATTATCAATAGGGTCAACAGTTGACATTTAAACTTTAAAGCAGCAATATTTTCAGTGGAGGAAATTTTTACTGTTCCTGGAATAAATAATAAATTAAATGAAATAAGATAATTGATAAATAACATTCAATAAACTGGAAAATCAGCTATTCAGTTAGGTGACCTATGCATGTACACATTAACTGTACAGAGTAAATAGGCTTTCTAAACTACAAACCATTTGACAAAACCATTCAGATTAAGTTTCAATAAGTATTGCAATGCTTTCTACACTTATTTTCCATTACAAATGTATTATTATTATTACAAATTCTTTGAAAATCATTATCATGCAGAGTTCAGAGTCCTATATAAATATTAGTCTCTATTACTCATGTTCAGTTTATTTATGTGAGAAATCGATCAGAATTTGATTTTTATAATCTGTTACACAAGATAAAAATTTTAAATGGTAATTTTATGTAATGGGTACATTTGGGAAAATACTATACAACCTAAAAGCATGGAGTTTTTAAAAACAGAATAAGCATGATAAATTGTCAAGAACTTAGTGAAATTATTCCAAGGTGCATAGAACCATTATTTGCTTAATTTCAATGAACTTTATTACTTAATGACAGAAGGAGCTACTTAATAACATTTCCAAACATATCTCTTAACCAGAACAGATCAAATTGAACCTTGAAAAAAGGAAAGAAAACCTCCAAATTAAGAATACTGTTTTGTCTTCATTTTTTCTAAATCTCCCAAACCCTAACCTCCAGATCCAGTTGTTCAGATAATCAGACTCTAAGCTAGCAAAGTCTAGATATGATTAGGGTTTATGTTCATTTGCTCTTGTGGTTCTGTTTTGATCACCCAAGGTGATCTGTGATTATGAATTCTTTTTAAAAAATTACTTTGCCCTAGCCAGTTTGGCTCGGCGGATAGAGCATTGGCCTGAGGACTGAAGGGTCCCAGGTTCGATTCTGGTCGGGGGCACATGCCCGGGTTGCAGGCTCGATCCCCAGTGGGGGGCTTGCAGGAGGCAGCCATCAATGATTGCCTCTCATCATTGATGTTTCTCTCTCTCCCTCTTCCTTCCTCTCTGAAATAAAAAAAAAGAAAAATTACTTAATTTTACTGTCTCTATTTCTTTAAAAAACTTTATCAAATTTAACTTCTGGTGTTCTTCCACAAACATTCTATTATAAAAAATTTTGAACACAGCAAAGTTTAAAGATTTGTACAGTGAACACCCATGTACTACCTAAATTCTATACTCACGTTTTGCTATACTTGCTTTGTAACATTTCTATCCATCTCTCCTAACCTGAAGATACCTGTACATTTCTCTCTAAATACTTCTACTTTAACAAAATATTCTAAAGGAAACCCTTACTCTATTTCATCTGGAAAAAATAAAAAAAAAAAAACAACAGAACTTGAGCAGAAAGATATCTCCTTACTTTCATCGTGCCCCTTCATACTCACAAGCCTGAGCTTTGAAATAATCCAAGTTACAAAACTTAAAGAGCATACACAATATCACGGGACAGAAAAGCTTTAGCGAGTGGAAGATGTATACTGCTATTCCATATTAGGCTCCACATTAAAGGCTGGAGTAAGTATTAAAAATTGGAAATTCTCATCCTTCTTGAGAAATGCTTTTTACCTTATTATTTTGTTTTGTTTTGATTTTTAGCAAGGGAACATGAAGATGTTGTTTATTTAGAAACACAGTATTGCCCTGGCCTGGGTGGCTCAGTGGGTTGGAGCATTGATTCCCCACTCTGGTTGGGACACATGTGTGAGGCAACCAATTAATGTGTCTCTTACATCGATGTTTCTCTCTCTCACCTTCGTTCCCCTCTTCCTTCTTCCTTTCCTCCTCCCTCCCTCCCCACTTCCTTCCTTTTCCCTCCCTCCCTTCTACTACCTCTGAAAATCAATGGGAAAAATATCCTCAGATGAGGTTAACAACAACAACAAAAAATTTAAAAATCAGAACCAAGTAATAATAGTTTTACATTCTGCATTTTAATACTTTTTTGTCACAGATATATTCTGCCACCAAATATATTTTTAAATGGCAGTAATATTATATTTATATAGATGAACTGACAATTTAACCTTTTCCTTATGCATAAATTTGTCAGTGTTTTTTTCCCCAATTATAATTTGTGCTAGGATGAATATCCAGCATGCAAATATGTTCAGCATTTGTAGTTCTTTCTTCAGAATAAATCATGAAAGCAAAATTACTGAATCAAAGTCTAGAAACTTTTTCTAATCATTATTGACACACACTGGTTTAGTGACTTATAAAAAAAAAGGCTAGATTAATCTTTATCAAGTCAATAGGTAAAATATGTTAGTTATTTTAATATGTATTTTTTTGTTGTTGTTAATCCTCACCAGAGGATATTTTCCCACTGATTTTTAGAGAGAGTGGAAGGGGGGATAGAGAGAGAAACATCAATGTGAGAGACACATCGATTGCCTCCCGCACATGCTCCTGACTGAGGCTGGCAATGAACCTACGACCCAGATATGTGCCTATGATCAGGAATCGAACCTGCGACCCTTTGCAAGCTGTCACTCCAATCACTGAACCACACCAGCCAGGGTTAAGACCTTTTTCTTTACTGGACCAAGTAAAGTATAGATAGAAAACCCAATCATAAGAATATGGTGGAAAGCAAAGCGCTGTCTCTCATGCTCACCTTATAGCACCTGTATTTATATAGAGCCACCAGGAGAATAGTCATGACAACAATGACGCTGATCATGATAGCAGCATTCAGAATCGAGTGCAGGGCTCTCTGGCCCACAGTCTCGGTGTCTTCTGTGAATGGAGTATAGATTCTAGAACACAACAAAACACAAAGCCCCAAATAAGTGTTAGTGGATAGATATCCCAAGCCATATACTCTCTCCAACTTGAGTTTTGTTTCCTTGATTCAAATGATATATCACTTCTGCCCATCTCATCAACCTAGCCAAGAAGTTTTAACCTACCGTATTTGCCGGCGTATAAGACGATTTTTTGGCCCTGAAAAATATGCCTCCAAGTGGGGGGTCGTCTTATACGCCAGGTACACTTCAGATAGACTGCCCATAGTGCTTGCCCCGTGCCATAGTGGCCTCCCGATGCCCGCCCACTTCATTCCACATACCGTTCAGGCATCAGCAGCGCTGCTGGGTGTATGCTCGGCTGTTATGCAATTTTGCTGTTATGCGATTTTACCACACTCGCAAAATCGCACACAGCCGACCATACACCCAGTATGATAGCGCAAAATCACGAATCGCGATACCATACTGGGTGTATGGTTGGCTGTGTGCGATTTTGCGAGTGTGGTAAATTCGGGTTACCGTATATTTCTTTACATATGCATTGAATTTTAAAGAAGGC
>NW_006288624.1:141017-153466 GCF_000327345.1 Myotis davidii
ATCTTTCTTCTATCATTGACAGTCCCTCTAGGTTGTGGGCTGCTTGCCTGTGTTCCTGAGAAGCATCTACGGTACCAGTCTATAGAGTGTGTTTTCTTTAGTGAATTACCGGTATGTTTACCGGTAATAAACTTGCACTGTTTTATGTATATGTTTGATTACATACAGCCTTGTGACAGTTTTCCTGCATGTCATAAGCATTTGAATATAAATTAAAATGTTAAAATCAAATCTGATATTGTTTTACCTTTTATTTGGTGTGTGGAAGGTGTGCGGAAGAGGGGGTAGTCTTATACGGCGAGTATATAACAAACTCTGTATTTTGAGTGGAAATGTTAGGGGGTCGTCTTATACGCCCAGTCGTCTTATACGCCGGCAAATACGGTAAGAAAAATAGCTACTGTCAAAAATAGTGCTTCAAAATAAAAGAAGATGTCTAAGATATGGAGAGTTGTGAACCAGACCCTGACTCCATCTAGTGGATGCTTATCCTGAAACAATTACCTCATCAAATACTCTTTCTCCACAGCTTATTAGGATTTGCTAAAGAACCAGATTCTGCCACATAAACTACTGAGGACAAGAGATAGTCAGAGGAAGTAATATGGCTTATAAATATTATCTTTCATCTTCAGGGTGACTGCAACTGGGGTTGTCTTGAGATAATGTCACATATCCATTTCCCCTTGTTTCTCATTCACACAAAAACACTTGTATTCTTGGTGCCAATGTTCCCAGCTAAAAGGCTTTAGTTCTGACTCCCTTATAGTCAGGTGTGGCCATGAGACTAAGTAATGGCCAATGAGTCATAAGCAGATATATTGTGTGGAACTTCTAAGAAAGGAGTTAATTCTGCTGAGAGAGATGTTTTATGTCCTTTTCTCCCCTACTCCTTCCTGCTGTCTGAATGAAGGCTAGGGCTCCAGCACCCATAATAACCTAGAGTATAGGACCCTGAGATAACCTAGAGCAGCCGTGGGCAAACTACGGCCCGCGGGCCGGATCCAGCCCGTTTGAAATGAATAAAACTAAAAAAAAAAAAGACCGTAACCTTTTATGTAATGATGTTTACTTTGAATTTATATTAGTTCACACAAACACTCCATCCACGCTTTTGTTCCGGCCCTCCGGTCCAGTTTAAGAACCCATTGTGGCCCTCGAGTCAAAAAGTTTGCCCACCCCTTACCTAGAGTATAGCAATAAAGGAGAAAGAAAGGAGCCTGAATCCTTGATGAATGTGAACCCACTATTCCAAACTGACTGACCAGCTCTGCACTACTCCATCAGAGAGAGATAAAGCATGTATATCATTTAAACTAGCTGTTTGATTTTCTATAACAGGGTCAGCAAACTTTCTGCAAAAGACCAGAGAGTATATATTTTAAGTTTTGTGGGTGATATGGCCTCTGCTGCAACCACTCAACTCTGCCATTCTCATATAAAAGCAGGCAGAGACAATATATAAAAGAATGGACATGGTTGTGTTCCAGTAAAACTTTATTTACAAAAATAGGTGACAAGCAGAGCTGCTCTGTGGACTCTGACTTACTAATCCCTGTTCTATAATATGTAACCAAGTTAAATCTAATTTATACAGAGAATATTAATCTCTTTTAGCTATTATCTCTATTATCTGCCGTTACTCATTGTCTTAGTCTTTCTTTCAAAAATTAATAGCTTGGCTTTCAGAACCCCACGTAGTTTTTCAGGTACTTGCCACTTTCAAATTCTAAAATCCATTTAAAACTTGTTTGAGCCCCACTAGGGTCCTAGAGACAGAACTAGGTGACATAAGAATCAAGGGCTGACACCAACAGCACCAGAGAATCTACACAACAGTTCCCTAAGAGTAGAGAGTGCCAGTTTGTACGAATTCTTCATCCTTTCATTTAACAACTTTTATTACATACCTCATCCTGGAAACAAAGTGCTCTGATAACACTTACAGTACAGAAGGAAACCAGGGTGTTGAGTAAATCATGTAAATAAATTTATATTTGCATATTGTTACAAGTGAAAAAGAACAGGTTTCTATAAGAAAGTACCTAATTTTATTAGTAGGATCAGAGCCTTTGTATTTGGCATTAACATTTAAGCCAAGATCAGAAGGATGCTAGAACATAATCCACCTAAATTAGAAAAAGAAAGAACATTCCACGCAAAGAATAATGGGCTCAATGGCCCTGAGATGGGAAAGATTACTATTTAATGCTTTACTGGCTCATTACAAATAAACTCAGCCCTTAGTGACAGTATACAGGAAATGTAATTCTGTAGTTTTCATTTTCTTTGCTTAAAGCAGCAGTTCTCAACCTGTGGGTCGCGACCCCTTTGGGGTCGAACAACCTTTTCACAGGGGTTGCCTAAGACCATCGGAAAACACATATAATTACATATTGTTTTTGTGATTAATCACTATGCTTTAATTATGTTCAATTTGTAACAATGAAATTGGGGTCACCACAACATGAGGAACTGTATTAAAGGGTCGCGGCATTAGGAAGGTTGAGAACCAATGACTTAAAGCATTAAGTAATAAATAACGCCTCACTCTCAATTGCTTTTGACTGAAAGAACTCTCCGGCCTTCATGCCCCTTCAGTGCAGTGGCCTTCAAGATAACGATGACATGCAATGAAGAAAAGCTATGACGACCTTGAGAATAATAAACAAAACATTCATACATACAACTGCCCATCCTTCCGGGTATAAAAGCTGACTGATTTGATGGTAGCCACCACCACCACCATACAGAGAGTCACGGGGACGAAGAGCATGATCACATGTTTGGCGCCATATTTCAGTGTCAGCTCCTCATCTTCTTCTTCATCCTGTTCCACCACCTGCAGTGTGTTACCCTGAGGTCCTCCATTAGATAATGGCTCAGGGTTGCCCCGCCTCCGCCTTTCGTTGCTGTGCTCATGCCGTTCTCTACTGTCATTCTAAAAGCGAAAGAAAAACTTTTTCAGTAAGTCTGACTCTCAGCAGAATCAAGTTATTCTATATCAAAAACAGAAAATGTAACAGTCAGACCTGAGATGAACAACAGGGTCACAATTACTTGAGTTCTAAAAACTTGAGGTAAGAGAACCAATTTATAAGAAGTGAAGTGTGCAGTTAAGAAATCTAGATTATTTACCAAATTCCCTAAAGGAACCCAGGTCCTCCCTTTCACCCGGTTCTTGGCTTTCCTCGCTCTCTCGTTTCATTCCTAACCTAATACAATTACACTCATCCTTTGAGGATTGGCTTAAAACTGACACCTACATAAGAACTTTATTTGCTGCAGCTCAAACAGAGAAATCCCAGCTTTTCCAATTCATGAAGTGCTTTCTATCTGTGATTTTACACCAGTTATACGAAGAACTATCTCACCTCATTACCAGTAAGACTTAAAATCCTGTACTGATGTACAAGGGATCTCTCTGTAATTATTTCTTACAATTGCATGTAAATCTATAATTATCTCAAGTATGCAATTAAAAAAATCTTTACAGTGAGAAATTAGGCCTTAAACAATTATAATATCCTTGCCCAGTTCCCACTGTGCCCTGAATAGAGTCGGGGACAATAATACTTGATGAATTATGGAATGAAAGAGGACCTTTCTTAGATTCTACTTTTCTTGGACTCTTAATCCAAATACCACTGTATTACTTTTATCCTTATCCTGGGTTTCTCCGTTCTTATTCTTCAAGTTTGATTTCCTTTTTGGTATCCCTGTTCTTGTCTAAACTCAGTTGTTGTTTTTTTGTTTTTTTTTTAAATATATATTATTGATTTTTTACAGAGAGGAAGGGAGAGAGTTAGAAACATCGATGAGAGAGAAACATCGATCAGCTGCCTCCTGCACATCCCCTACTGGGGATGTGCCCGCAACCCAGGTATATGCCCTTGACCGGAATCGAACCTGCGACCTTTTAGTCCACAGGCTGACACTCTATCCACTGAGCCAAACCGGTTTTGGCTAAACTCAGTTTTTAATAAAGGGTAGAATGAATCCCAAGGACACTAACAGTAACAATAATAAAAATCTCTATATATAAAAGCCCAGTGACCAGAACGCCAGAATGACCAGAACGACCGGAATGACCAGTGGCTATGGCGCGCACTGAGGCAGCCAACCAGCCTGATCCAGGTCCCAATCAGCACCCCTCCTGGCCAGCCCAGCCCCCAACACCCCAATTGGGGGTGGGGCCAGCCGGCCAACCGCCCGTGCCCCCTCTCCCCGCAGGCCCCAGCCCGATAGGCTCCAATCAGGGAGGGCCAGCTGGACCCCACCCATGCACAAATTCTCGCTCTGGGCCTCTAGTAATAGATAACAAAAAGATAATAGATACTCTTCTCCCTCCTCATTGATAACAGAACAGGTTGATAGTCACTGTTGCTGGGAAGATGTAAATCAGCTTGGTTGAGGAAGAGCTCTCTTAGGAAAACATGCTATTCTCATACCTCATATCTGACTACAGATATACCTAATAGAGTATTACCATTATTCATTAAAAATACATTACACCCTGAATAATAACTTAAAATTATTACAGTATAGCAAGGATTGATATGTACTTGACATTTAATTCTCATACATACCCCATCATCGCCACTTTATAGGTAAGGAAACAGCCACAGCTAGTGTTACAGAGTGGGTTTGAGCCCACATATGCCTGACTTCAGAAATCAAGTTCTTAACCACCTCAATTTGCTGTTCACAAGACAACACAAGAGCTCTGCAGACTGTGAGCTGAGTTCTCTTTTACTCCACTTTCAATATATTTATCCCACAGGTAATTATGAAAATTCTATATTCCAGGTACTCTTCTGTGGCAATACAGAAGTTAGTAAGATCTAGATGCTTGCTATCCTTAAGAAGTCCCTAAGTTAGTTTCAATATAGAATAAACATTATATTAGAGATAAAAATAAAGTGCTACAGGACTATAATTCTGTGAGGTCAAGAAAGGCAACATAAAATATATGATTTTTGAACAGAAACTTCAAGAGTGAATGTAAGGTAAGTGGGCTCCAGGCAGAGACCACATGAACTGTGGCGCAGACATGTGAAAGTGCTGGACAGACAACCAGTGAGTACTCCAGAGTTGGCTGGAGAACAGGGTCTGTCAGGGCTGGTGGAAGGAAAGCTTAGGAAAGGTTGTAAAGGACCTTGTTTGCCATGCCAAGGACTTTAGACTTCGTCCTGTGGGCAATAGAAAGTCATAAAAATTATCTCAAGGTTGAGGAAGTGACACATCAGATTATGACTTATTTCTAAGAAACCTGACTGGGTGGGGATGGAAACGGATGTGTAAGGCACACTTCAGAAGCAGAATTGAAGGGCTTTGTGAATGGTCAGGAAGGAGTCAAGGATGACCCTGGAGATTTCTAGCATAAGAGAGTAGGAAGGTGATGATGACATTGACTGAGACTGGGATCCCAGATGAGCAGACTGGAGGAGGGAGATGGTAAATGTCAAGTATTCACACTCAGGCAGGAAAGTCCAAAGGCAGTTTAATAAGAATTTCAAGCTCAGAAGTTGGGGGAGGTCATTAGTTTCTATAGTTATGGAAATGAATGAACTCTCAGGGAGAGAGTGTAGATGGAAAGTAGGAACAGTATGAACTTACTGGTCATTAACGTAATACAACAGCTGTGGAAAGAAAAATATGCTAAGGATGTTATGTTTGTGACTAATGTTTGGCAATAGAATTATGCCCAACTTGACAGGTCAATTATGCACAAAATAAACTAAAATACAATTAATTATAACTCACGATATGGTACTTGATAATGTACAAAGCACTCTCACATATCTCAATCATTCTTTTCAGATGTTGAGAGGAGTTAGTAAGTGAACACTAAAACAACTTGTCCAAAAGTCTCACAGCCAGAAAGCAGCAGAGACAGAGTCAAATTCAAGTTTCTTGTTTCAAAATTTGTGTTCTTCCTATGGCACCACAGCTGTCCCATTAGGCTATATGAACAGTTTCACTGAGTAAGTCTAGCATGAAAGGCAATCATAGCATGCTCATTCACATTACTCAACTGGATGTTCTGGTTTGTAAAGAACATTAGCCAACCCCACCCTGCCCCACCCCCAGAAGCTGATATGGGAAACTAGAACACTGTTTAACACACACACACACACACACACTTCCTCTTTATAGTACTTTAGATACTATTTTTAAAAATTGACTATATGTTTTAATTTCATTTTTTAAAGTACAATTTATTTATTTAAACAGTTCATGTGGTTCTGAAATCTGAGTATAAAAAGGTGTACAATAAAAAGTTTCCCACTTAACTATCTACTTAGTTTTCTAATCTCCCAGGTTACCACTGTCATTGTTCTCTCCAAATTCTATCAGAGTTTCTTCATGTACATACAAGCAAATATAATACATAGCTTCTTCCCCCTTATCACACAAATGGTAGTAGCTGAATAAAAATGCACTGCCCTGCACTTTGCTTAACTATGTCTCCTAGAGATTTTTTTACATCAGTACACAAAGAACATCCTTATTCTTTTTTTTCGGTTATATGCAAATACACTATTTATTCTTTTTTTAAAATGCTTTTATCGATTTTAGAGAGAAAGGGAGAGGAAGAGAGAGAGACAAACATCAAACAGCTGCCTCCTGCAGGCCTCCTCCCATCCCCCCACCGGGAAATGATCCTGCAACCCAGGCATGTGCCCTTGATCGGAATAGAACCTGGGACCTTTCAGTCCGCAGGCCAATGCTCTATCCACTGAGCAAAACTGGCTAGGGCAGAACATCCTTACTCTTAAAAACAATTTTTAATCATCTATATAGCCAGTATATAAATTAATTTATTAGGCCAATCCCCTAATGACTGACATTTAATTTGCTTTGAACATTTTTGCCATTACAAACACTGCTGCAATCAGAATGCCCCCTATTAACTTATTTCATGTGTGGGGGCATATTTGTAGGATAAATTTCCTGAAGTAAAATTGCTGGGTCAAAGTACTCATGCAGTAGAGATACTGATTATTGCCAGATTACCCTCCCTATGAGTTGTATCAGTTTAAAGACTCTGCAAAATAGAAAGAGTGCCTATTTCAACAAGTCCTTAATTAAAAATCAGTGAATGCCAGGTACTAGGTGCCAAGAATATAGTATTCAACAAGACAGAAGAGGTTTCTGCTCTCATGAACTGATTTCAAGATAGAGATAGATGATAAGCAAGATAATTACAAAGTGGGATGGTACTATAGCAGGGTGATATGAGAAAGAATTCTTGGGCCCTGGCTGGGTGGCTCAGTTGACTGGAGCATTGTCCCAAGCACCAGAAGGTTGCTGGTCTGATTCCCAGTCTGGGCACATACCTAGATTGCAGGTTTGATCCCCGGTGGGGGCACGTATGGGAGGCAACCAATCAATATTTCTCTCATATTGATATTTCTCTCTCTCTCAAATCAATGAAAACAACCACATATCCTTGGATGAGGGTTTTAAAAAATTACATGGGATACTTTTCTGAGGAAGTGACATTTGATCTGAGACCTGAAGAATGAGAAGATGTGAAAAGCTTACTGTACAATAAAGGATTAACTCAGCAGGTCAGGAGTGTCCAAACCCTGCACATGACAAAGAAAGATCTGGCCTTGTTCCTGGAAGATAACCTCTAAGCCCTTTCGATATATTGCCTCTGTTTACATGAGGCCTTGGCCACATTGCTAACAATGTGATCTATGGTGGGAGTCTTAGCCCATGTGGTATCTGCTTGACTTTAGGAAGAACTAGAGAACTACGGTCAGCCATGTCTATGTGATAACCAGTAAAACTCCTGGACATTAAGGCTAAGTGCACTTCCCTGGTTGGCAATACTCCATGCAGGTGGTCACACTGTTCCTGGGAGAATTAAACACTGTTCCCATGACTCCACTGGGAGAGGACAACTAGAAGCTTGTGCCTGGACCCTGCTCTATATTCCTTCTTCTGTTGCTAGTTTTAATCTGTATCCCTTCACTGTAATAAACTGGAAGAGTGAATATAACAGCCTTTCTGAGTTCTGTGAATCCTTCTAGCTAAACACTGAATCTGAGCATAATCTTGGGGAACCCCAAATATACCTGTACACTGAAAACTACAAAATACTGCTAAGAAAAATTAAAGAACAAAAGCAAAAATAGACATATGGACCACATCAAACTTTAAAACCTCTGTGCATCAAAGAAACAATCAACACTGGGCAAACTACGGAAACAGCTCACTTAAAAACACACATATTATCAGATAATTCCATTTTTA
Source organism: Myotis davidii (assembly GCF_000327345.1). Lineage (NCBI taxonomy): Eukaryota > Metazoa > Chordata > Mammalia > Chiroptera > Vespertilionidae > Myotis > Myotis davidii. Next base: position 149,286 of record NW_006288624.1, read on the forward strand.
TATGAAGTTTCAAAGAGCATAGAGGTCCCAGGTCCCCTTCACCGAGTTTCCCATAACATTGGTAGCTTCAGTGGTTCCAGGACACTACCACCCAGGACACGTGCTCAGGCACGTCTCACCGATGTGCCTCCCTGTGTCCACTCTGTATTCTGGACGCTGGATGGTCCCGTCACCATAAAGATCTTCGTGCCTTTATCTCTAACCCCAGACAACTGCTAATGAAACAATTGTGTTGGGAAAAAAAAAAAAAAAAAGAAACAAACAATCAACAGAGTGAAGTCAACCATGGAATGGGAGAAAAATATGTATAAATCATATACAGTAGGGCCTTGACTTACGAGTGTCCCGACTAACGAGTTTTTCAAGATACGAGCCATCTCTCAGCCGATTTTTTGCTTTGTGTTGTGAGCTAAAATTCAGGTTACGAGCCAGCTTCAAATACCCCACCGCTAGTTGGCGCAGTGAACGTCACAGTGAACGCCGCAAATTCAGCCCAGCATCATGTGTCTCACTTGTTCACTTTTTGATTTGACATACGAGTAATTTGAGTTACAAGCTCTGTCACGGAACAAATTAAACTCGTAAGTCAAGGCCCGACTGTATCTAATAAGGGGTTAATATCTGAAATATATAAAGAACTCCTACAACTCAACAACAAAAAGCCAACCCAATTTTAAAATAAGCAAAACTCTTGAACAGACATTTCTCCAAAGAAAATATACAAACTAGAGGCCTGGTGCACAAAATTCTTGCACGGATAGGGTCCCTAGGCCTGGCCAGCAATGAGGGCCCCCGCCTGCACCGGCCTTGGCCTGGCGCTGCCTGCTCGCCGATCATCCCCGCCTTGGCCTAGTGCTACCCGCTCACCTGCTCCACCATCCCGCCGCTGTCCCGCTCTGGTCGGGGCCCATCAGGGCCGGCAGTGCCTCTACTGCCGCCCGCTGCCAGCGCTGCATCGCCGACGCCCGCCATGTTCCGCGCCGCCCCCTGGTGGTTAGCGCATGTCAAACTCCCAGTTAGTCGAACTCCCACCCATGGGGACAATTTGCATATTAGCCTTTTATTATATAGGATGGCTAACAAGCATCTAAAAAGATGCTCAACATTACTAATCATTAGAGAAATGCAAATCAAATTATAATGAGATACCATCTTATACCCATTAGGAATGCTACTATAAAAAACAAAAAAACAGAAAATAACAAGCGTTAGTGAGGATGCAGAAAAATTGGGACCCTTGTGCACTGTGGTTACAAATACAAAAATAGTGCAGTTGCTATAAAACAGTATGGAGTTTCCTAAAAAAAGAATTAAATGATCCTGCAACTCCACTTCTGGGTATATATCCAAAAGAATTGCTATCAGTATCTCAAAGAGGTATCTGCAAACCTGTGATCACTGCAGCATTATTCACAAGAGCTAAGAGATGGAAGCAACTCAAATGTCCATGAACACATGGATAAAGAGCCCTTGTATTTGGCTCAGTGGATAGAGCGTTGGCCTGGGGACTGAAGGGTCCCAGATTCAATTCCAGTCAAGGGCACATGCCCGGTTGCGGGCTCGATCCCCACTAGGGGGCATGCAGAAGGCAGCCAATCAATGATTCTCTCTCATCATTGATGTTTCTAGCTCTCTCTCCCTCTCCCTTCCTCTCCGAAATCAATAAAAATATATTTTAAAAAACAAAAAAACATATGGATAAAGAAAATGTGTATACAAACAGTGGAATATTATTCAGCCTTGAAAAGGAAATCTTATCACATGCTAAAACAAATAGTAAGTGCAATCTGCAAGTTACAAAAAGACATGTATGATTCTACTAATATAAAGTATCTAAAGTAGTCCAACTCTGTGGGTGGAGATGGGCAAAGGGGGATGAGGAGGAAAGACACCTATAATAATGCCAAATTAAAATTTTTAATAAAAATAAAGTAGTCCAATTCAAAAAAAATGTTGTTGGGGCTGTGGGTAAAGTGTCAGTTTTGCAAGCTGATAAAGTTCTAGAGATCTGTTGCACCACAATGTAAATATAAATTACTACTACTACCACACTGTATATTTGCCCTACTGGTGTGGCTCAGAGATTGAACATCGACCTATGAACCAAAAGTTCACAGGTTCGATTCCCGGTCAGGCACATGCCTGGGTTGCAGGTTCGATCCCCAGTAGAGGATGTGCAGGAGGCAACCAATCAATGTTTCTCTCCCATCATTTATGTTTCTATCTCCCTTCATCTATGAAATCAATAAAAAAAATATATTTAAAAAAGAAAGGATTTAAGAATGATTATAAGATTTTTTTACAAGTCAAATACACAACTCTACTCTTGGATTATATTCTACTCTCAGATATGTGAATCATATTCTACTCTTAGGTATTTACTCAAAATAAACAAACACATATGCTGACCAGCATGGCTCAGTGGAGGGCACTGACCTGTGAACCAGGAGGCACGGTTTAATTCCCAGTCAGGGCACATGCCTGGGTTGCAGGCTCGATCCCCAGTATGGAATGCAAGAGGCAGCCGATCAATGATTCTCTCTCATCATTGATGTTTCTCACTCCCCTACTCCTTTCCTCTCTAAAATCAATAAAATATATATTTTAAAAAAAAGTTTTGTAGCCATCATAAATAATTTCATTTCTGTGGCAGAGGGGAAGGATTACTCACTACATAAATGTTGTACGTTTCAGGGAGGGCGGGGCCCCACAGGAAGTGGTATGTGGGAGGCTAGCTCCTACACCATTATGTCAGAGGCATCATTTTAATTCTTTCTCTCTCCCCCTTATTCCGGAACCTGATGCAAGTTTAGGTCCAGTCACCCAAGGCATGTGAACCCTCAAGCAGGGCTAGTATTTTTCAAGCAGCAAACATTGTGGAAGTATTTTTAATACAGTGTAGTGCCTGCCTGTTTTCTTTTTTAACCTTGTTTTCTGCCTGTCTTTTAAAAGTTTATATCTGTAAATAAAAGAAATACTATAAACAAGTTTCCAAAAGCTTTTATGCTATAAACTTGTTTATAACATAGAAAGTAAGTGTTCTACTAATGTCTGCCCCACAACATGAACATAGTAAGCAATCTGATGTACCTTTAGATTTTTTCAAAGCCTTGTCATGCAATGTTTCTGTTACTTAATATATCAGATGCCAGTACATATAAATATACCTCACACTTAAATATTATAATACCAGCACAGTAATAATTATAATTATTGACCCATGTATGTGCTAGGCACTATGCTAAGCACTGAAGTTATCATTTAATCCTAAAATGCAATTTATTAATATTGTAAACTTCGTTTAACAAGTAAAGAAACTGAAGCTAAGAGAGACCGAATAATCTGCCAAAGATCACAGGGCTAAGAAGTTCTATAGCAGAGATTGTGTGTGTGTGTGTGTGTGTGTGTGAGAGAGAGAGAGAGAGAGAGAGAGAGAGAGAGAGAGAGAGAGAGAGAGAGAGAGAGAGAGAGAGAGAGAGAGAGAGAGAGAGAGAGAGAGAGAGAGAGAGAGAGAGAGAGAGAGAGAGAGAGAGAGAGAGAGAGAAAGGTATAAGATGTGAGTTGTGGAAGAAGTGAGCCAACTGGGCTGTTTGGACTCAGGAAATAAGTTACAGAGGCAAAAGAAGGGCGCTAGGAGCTTGGGGGTGGGGGAAAGCATAGAGAATGCACCTGGGGTGAGAGGGAAAGGCTTGGGTATGCCCAAGTGAGAGACAGTGTACACTCTGGGGAAAGAAGGATGTGGGGAAAGATGTGGGCTTGAGAGAAAAAGAGAAAGAGAGAAAGAGAGAGAGAGAGAGAGAGATACTAATTCAGACAGTTTAGTCAATAGATCCTATTATTAGCCATTACCTTAAATTACTGCCTGGGTAAATCCTAAGTAACATAAGTTTGAGGTTATCTCCAAATTCTTACTATTACAAATAATGCTTCAATAAATATTCTTGTCTATATTTCTTGGCACTCTTGTGGTAATGTTTCTAACTAGGATAAAATCCTAGAAGTGAATGCTAGGTCAAAAGGTACGTGCATTTTTAGATTTAATTGCCAAATTGTCTCCAAAGGGTACATGTATTTGCAGACTCAGTTGACTCCAAATACGAATTCATAAGAAGCACATGAGAATGCTTATTTTTCCATACACCTTTAGTAGCAATGGGTATCGATCCTTGCTGATAAGTGAA
>NW_006288624.1:153476-154108 GCF_000327345.1 Myotis davidii
TGGATCCTTGGATAAGTGAAAAATAAGACATTTTTCTTTTTTTGTTGTTATTAATCCTTACCCAGGATTATTTTTCCATTGATTCTCAGAGAGAGTGGAGGGGAGGGGGAGAGACAGAGGGAAACATCGATGTGAATGTGTCTCATCCACTGGTTGCCTCCGTCACGCACCCGCCTTGACCGGAATCGAATCTGAGGCCCTTCAGTCCACAGGCCAACACCCTATCCACTGAGCCAAACCGGCTAGGGCCATTTCTTTATCTGATTATTAAAAAGGCTGATCAACTAGTCTTTTGATATATTTATTGCCACTTTTGTTTCTTCTTCTGCCATATATATTACTCATATCCTTTGGTAATGTCATTGAGTTATTCACGTTCCTTTTGACTTCAGAAGACTTATTTGTATACTAGGGGCCCGGTGCACGAAATTCGTGCACTAGGGGGGGGGTGTGGAGTGTCCCTCAGCCCAGCCTGCCCCCTCTCACATACTGGGAGCCCTCAGGCGTTGACCCCCATCACCTTCCAATTGCAGGATCGGCCCCTTGCCCAGGCCTGACACCTCCTCCAGAGATGTCAGGCTTGGACAGGGGACCCCCATCTCCCCCCGATCACTGGCTCTGCACCCCCCCCC
>NW_006288624.1:154217-168781 GCF_000327345.1 Myotis davidii
CTCCCCCTGCCCAGGCCTAACGCCTCTGGCCAAGGCATTAGGCCTGGGCAGGGGACTCCCAGCTCCGTGCGATCTCCCGCTCTGCCCCTGCCCAGGCCTAACGCCTCTCTACCCCTGCCCCCGCAGGATGCCTCTGGCTGAGGCGTCCGGTCCGGACCTGCAGCTGCAGTGGCCCCGCGATCACGGGCTCCGCTTTAGGCCCAGGCAAGGGACCCCTAGCTCCTGGGACTGCCAGCTTCGACCCTGCCCAGCTCCTATTGCTGGCTCCACCCCTACTTCCTGCTATCACTGGCCAGGGCGACAAAGGCGCCCAATTCTCTGATCATGGCTGGGGGCTGCCTTTGCCCTGCCCCCTGGCTCTTAGCTCTCCCCTGGGTTTCCGATCACTGTCAGTGGCAGGGGGCTTCTTCCTGCTTTCCCTTTCGCCTCCCTGCATTGTGCCTACATATGCAAATTAACCGCCACCTTAGTTGGCAGTTAATTTGCATATCACCCTGATTGGCCTATGAAAAGGGTAGCGGTCGTACGCCAATTACCATATTTCTCTTTTATTAGTGTAGATTAAGATATATCTGTCATTATGCATTACCAGCCTTTGATCAGTTTATTTTACGACTTTGTTCATGGCAGTTTTGTCACACTTAAATTTATAATTTTGTATTGCTGAATATGAATTTAGGTGATTTTACAAAGATAACAACTTATTCTTACTATACTCCAAATTGCAATGTTTTTCAACATATACACATATGTACAGTTATAATGAATGTTCACAAAGAGTGCATCCTACTTTACTCATCTAATATTATTTCATGAATACATTCCCGTGGAGTAGCAGGCAACATTCCTAAAAAGTTACAATGTATTCCATTATGTTGATATGATAGGCTACATAGTATTACTTACTTTAAATGATTATCTATACTAATAAAAGCCTAGGTGGTCATCACCCCATGATGCCCTCAAAGCCTAGGTGGTCGTCACGCTATGATGCCCTCACGCCATCACAATCCATCACCAGGAGGCTGGTGCTGCTGGCCACCGGCCCACCTCCCGGCTCCACTCTGCAAGGAGCGGGGAGGTGGGGCCCGGAGGCTACCCTGTGCAGCGAGGCCTGAGAGTCCGCGGCTCTGCACCGCAAAGGCAGGGCCCCTGGCTCCAGCCTACCTCTTTGGGGCAATCCATCGAGGAGCCCGGATGGGTGGGCCAGGGCTCACGCACTGTGAGAGGGCACAGGCCAGGGTGGGGGACCCCCCACCCCGAGTGCACAAATTCTGTCCACCTGGCCTCTAGTTTATTTATAAATTTATAAGAAAAGTTGCAATCCCGTAAGACTTTATAGGTACTATTTGGATTTCTACAATTAGAAATGTGAGGCTCCTAAGCCTACACTGTAGAAAAAAACTATTAGAGTAGCTTAACTGAAGAACTGGCAAGTTATGTGGAAAACTTGAAAATATTAATCATAGGCAAAATGTTTCCAATGGCACACAAAATTCCATCCAGCACCTGCCCAAGCTTTTTGATTCCCTGGAGTTAGAGCTTTCACTATTACTCTAACATCAAGGAAGGCAGTCATTTCCCTGAACAGTGACTATTAACTGGTTAGAGATAATATTTAACATTTATGGGCTATTGTGGTAGGCTTGAACTAGAGTTTTTGGTTTTTTTTAACAAACTATTAAGATGTGTGCCAAGGATTTCTGACTTTATTCTGATACAAAAGCAAGCATTTTTCTCTGGAGCTCACCAAGATTGGAAGTTCTTTTTTTCCTTACTTCACTTTGACATAACTGGGAAAACAAACTCATACTATAAACAGTACAACAACACTGTCAAAGGCTGATTGGACCTATGAACCCAATTCAGTTTACATTTAGATCATTCCCTTTTTTTTCACCTCAAGATCCCAAGTACTTAATCCTCACTTTGAATAGCTTATAGGCTTGTTTTCTGTTTGATTTTATAGGATTTCTCACACTTAAAAAAAGTGACCATCATCATCTAAAATGAGGTTAGTTTTGCCAATCTATGAGTTTCTAACAAAGTTCTTTAAATTTAATGTTTTTAATTTAGAAAAAATATTGCAGATGACTTCATTTATAAAGATCAGACACACCCTGACCGGTTTGGCTTGGTGGATAGAGTGTCAGCCTGCGGACTGAAGTGTCCCGGGTTTGATTCCGGTCAAGGGCATGTATCTAGGTTGCGGGCACATCCCCAGTGGGAGGTGTGCAGGAGGCAGCTGATCGATGTTTCTCTCTCATCGATGTTTCTCTCTATCCCTCTCCCTTCCTCTCTGTAAAAAAATCAATAAAATATATTAAAAAAAAAAAGATCAGACACATTTTCATGTTGTTAATTTAGCGACTGAAGGTAATGGATTTATATAAGTGTGATTCAGCAATTGCTTTATATAGAGAATCATTATTGACCTTTCCATAAATTACTACTTTAAGGCTTCTTTTTTAGGTAACAAATGACTGATATTTTTCATTCTAAATTAAAAAGGTATTACAGCCCTAACCGGTTTTGCTCAATGGATAGAGCTTTGTCCTGCAGACTCAAGGGTCCCAGGTTCTATTGTGGTCAAGGGCATGTACCTTGGTTGCAGGCACATAACCAATGGGGAGTGTGCAGGAGGCAGCTGATCGATGTTTCTAAGTCTCTATCCCTCTCCCATCCTCTCTGTAAAAAATCAATAAAATATATATTTTTTAAAAAGGTATTACAATTTATTTCCTTACAGACTAGAAAATTTAGATCAGAATAAACTAATATGAATGAAAATACTGAGTATTCTGCCTGGCTGGTGTGGCTCAGTGGTTGAGCATCAGCCCAGGAACCAAGAGGGCACCAGTTTAATTCCTGGTCAGGGTACATGCCCAGGTTGTGAGTTTGATCCCCAGTGGGGGCCATGCAGGAGGCAGCCAATCAATGATTTCCTCTCTCATTGATGTTTCTATCTCTCTATCCCTCTCCCTTCCTTCTCTCTCTAAAAATCAATTAAAATATATTTTAAATAATTTTTTAAAAATAAAAACACTAAGTATTCAATTTATAAATCTAATAGCTTTTCTTTAATGTCAGTCCCCTTATTTCTTAACTCAAATATAGTGCTTCTTAAACTATGGTCCCTGGACCAGAAGCACTGGCAAGATCTGGCAATTGGTCAGAAATGCAAATTATGTGGCCCCATTCCATTTCTACAAAATTAGGAACTCTTCCAGGGGATTCCAATGAACACTAAGGGTTGAAAATCACTGCTCTGCCGAGACCGGTTTGGCTCAGTGGATAGAGCGTCGGCCTGCGGACTGAAAGGTCCCGGGTTCGATTCCGGTCAAGGGCATGTACCTGGGTTGCGGGCACATCCCCAGTGGGGGATGTGCAGGAGGCGACTGATCGATGGTTCTCTTTCATCGATTGTTTCTGACTCTCTATCTCTCTCCCTTCCTCTCTGTGAAAAATCAATAAAATATATTTAAAAAAAAAAAAAGAAAGAAAATCACTGCTCTAATATACAATATAAATGAATTTTAGACTTCAAAAAAATTTTTGTATCTTAGGAAAGCAAAAAGTGCTCAGCTAATCCACATAAATGATCTAAGTCTATACCAAATCAAAGGATAAGTTTTCACCATTCTGGCCCTGGTCAGTGTTGCTCAGTGGTTACAGTGTCAGCCTGCACATGGAAGAGTTGAGGGTTCAATTCCCAGTCAAGAGCACACTCATGTACCTGGGTTGCAGGTTCACTCCCACCCTCTTTTGGGTGTGTGCAGGAGGCAATCAACCCACGTGTTTCTCTCACATCAATGTTTCTCTCTCTCTCTCTCTCCCTCCCTCCCATACTCTCTCTGAAAAAGCAATGGAAAAAATATCCTCAGGTGAAGATTAACAAAAAATAATTTTTTTCCACTATTCTGAAAAATGTATTTTTAAATCCCTCTAGCTTTAGTATATTCTTGCAATGTCAGTAGAAATGAAATGGAGGCTGACTTCTGACAAAGAATTATGACAGGTCAAGGAAAAAGAACTCTACCCATCAAAATGTTGCTTCAGAAAAATACCTTACAAATAATTTTAATAGGCACAGTAAAAGTAAACAAAAGGATTATGGTAGATCACAAACTATAATATTAAAAAGGGGCCGCAATATTAAAAGATTGGGTTTTTTAAAAATATATTTTATTGATTTTTTACAGAGAGGAAGGGAGAGAGATAGAGAGTTAGAAACATCGATGAGAGAGAGACATCGATCAGCTGCCTCCTGCACATCTCTCACTGGGGATGTGCCCGCAACCCAGGTACACGCCCTTGACCGGAATTGAACCTGGGACCTTTCAGTCTGCAGACCAACGCTCTATCCACTCTATCCGCAGACCAACGCTCTATCCAAACCGGTTTCGGCAAGATTGTTCTTGTATTTAACAAATCCACTATTCAAAATGAGAAATAAAAGACTACCTTTCAATTAATCCACAAAAAACCTCATCGAGTCTAATTTAAATTTGGAACTATCCCCATCCTATATAATAAAGAGATAATATGCTAACTGACCATTATGCCCTCACAAGATGGTGACGCCCAGTCCCCCTCAGCCCCACAGCAGGGAGGGGTGGGGTTGGGGCAGGCATGCGGCACAGCCAAGGCCTGCCCCCAGGCAGGTCCTGCCGTTCCTTGGACCTGCCGCTGGAGTCCCCCACTGAATTTTCATGCAACCATTACCTTTTTAAAAAATCCTTACCCAATGATATGATTATTTCTTTTAGATCATCTGTTCTCCGGGAGCAGGCCTAAGCCAGCAGGTGGACATCCCCCAATGTCCCAGACTGTGAGAGGGTGCAGACTGGGCTGAGGGACACCCCCATGTGCATGAATTTTCATGCACCGGGCCTCTAGTTGTTTCATAAACAACCAGAGCATATACTTATACAAGGGCTGCTTTATAGCTAAAAAACTTAGTAAGATTCTTTTCTTCTTTCTTTGGATTGAAAAAAAATACACCAGTGCAAAAATGAATACATAAACTTCATATTTTTCTTTCTCAGAATTTTTTTTCACACACTATCTCCTTTCAGTATTATGATATTACACTTTTCTGATGTAAGCGACAATTTGAAGAACAGAAAGTTAACTGGAACATGTTTGGGATTAGAAAACTGAGTTTTAAGTTCCAGGTATGTCATTTAATTTTCTGTGATCTTGGACAAGCATTAAAACTGTAAAATGGGGCCCTAGCCAGTTTGGCTCAGTGGACAGAGCATTGGCCTGTGGACTAAAGGGTCCCGGGTTCGATTCTGGTCAAGGGCACATGCCTGGGTTTTGGGCTCGATCCCCAGTGGGGGTAACCGATCAATGATTCTCTCTCATCATTGATGTTTCTATCCCTCTCTCTTTCTCCCTTCCTATCTGAAATCAATAAAAATATATTAAAAGAAAAGAAACTGTAAAATGGAAATAATAACGGTCTCATGATAACTGGAAAGTATGAAATGTACAAAGATCTTTTTAAGTTACAGAATGCATTTTTTAAAAAATACATATTTTATTGATTTTTTTACAGAGAAGAAGGGAGAGGGACAGAGAGTTAGAAACATCGATGAGAGAGAAACATCGATCAGCTGCCTCCTGCACACCCCCCACTGGGTACATGCCCTTGACTGGACTCGAACCTGGGACCCTTCAGTCCACAGGCCAATGCTCTATCCACTGAGCCAAACCAGTTAGGGCACAGAATGCATTTTTAAGGAGATAAACAAAACATAAACTTATTTGACATCACATTATCAATAGCAGAGTCAAAATTAAACAAATCAGGACTGATGTTCTAGATCAATGGTTCTCAACCTTCCTGATGCCGCGACCCTTTAATACAGTTCCTCATGTTGTGGTGACCCCCAACCATAAAATTATTTTCGTTGCGACTTCATAACTGTAATTTTGCTACTGTTATGAATAGTAATGTAAATATCTGATATGCAGTAGGTATTTTCACTGTTACAAACTGAACATAATTAAAGCATAGTGATTAATCACAAAAACAATATGTAATTATATATGTGTTTTCCAATGATCTTAGGCGACCCCTGTGAAAGGGTCGTTCGACCCCCAGAGGGGTCGTGACCCACAGGTTGAGAACCACTGTTCTAGATAGTGTGCCCTAATAGACTTGGAAGGTACCACTGAGAACATTAGCACTAAAACTTGCTAAAACTAAACCATGAACACATGTAATTATCAATAAAAATCCTGTGTCAATTGTACCTCCTCTATAGCATCCTTTATTTTGAAGGAATATTTTATCAGTCGCTAAAGTATAAAGAATGGCAGAAAAATCCTATATAATAAAAGCGTAATATGCAAATCGACCTAATGGCGGAACGACCAGTCAGCAGGGGACGGGGCTGGCGCTCAGGCGGCGCCAGCCCAGCCAAAGCCCATGCCAGTGGGCAGAGGGAGGGGACGGTGATGGAGGAGGCGGCAGCGACCAGCAGTGGCAGAGGGGCTTTAGAGGGGGGGGCCATGCCGGCCCCTGAATGGCTGCCTGGTCACCTCCCACAGAGTGAAGCCAGGCTGCAGTCTGGTCGGGGGCATGCAGAAAGCAGCTGATCACACTGATGTTTCTCCTTCTTTCTCCCTCTCTCTAAAAATCAATAAAAATACCTTTAAAAAATATTTTTAAAAATCTTTAAAAAGAACATAACAGCCCTGGCTGGTGTTCTCAATGGTTAGAGCTTTGCTCACACACCAAAGGGTGTAAGGTTCAATTCCCAGTCAAGGGCACGTACCTGGATTGCAGGTTCAATCCTCGGCCTGGATTGGAATGAGTGTGGGAGGCAGCTAATCAGTGTTTCTCTCTCACATCAATCTATGTCTCTCTCCCTCCCTTCTTCCCCTCCATTCTCTTTAAAATCAATGGAAAAAATGTCCTCAAGTGAGGACTCAGCAACAACAACAAAGAACAGTGTGTGGCACTTAGTGAGCTCCCATGGTTAATGTAGTACTGTATTATTTATACCCCTCACATTCACCTTCAGGTTTTGTGGGGCTTTTATGGTATTACTAGAAACCTGGGGCATGAAAATTCGTGCACTGGGGGGTGTGTCCCTAAGCCCGGCCTGCGCCCTCTCCCAGTCCAGGAGCCCTCAGGGGATGTCTTACTGACGGCTTAGTGCCAGATGACAGGAAAGGGATTGGAGTCAAGGAAAGCAAGGCCTCACTCATAAGGTGACTCATGAGGTAACCCAAAGGAAGTGAAGTTAGCCATCTGAGAAGAGTGGGAGAATGACCCAGGGCTCAGAGGCAGAGCTGGGGAAGCAGTGAGTGAGGGAGAAGGTGCTAAGAGATTAAGAGAGAAATGATGGGGATGGAGAAGGAGAGGTTAAGACCTCAGGACCAGATTTTATTCTTAAATGAGATGCGTTTGGAGAGTTTGGGTCAAATGAGTCACATATAACTGTGTTTTTTTTCAAAACTTTTTAGTTATGGAATCTTCTGTTCAAGGGATCCACAGAAGATTAATACGTAACACAGATAAGGAAAAGGTACTTAGAAACCTGACTATGCTGTTCCCACTTTCCCTCTCGCTCCTCTCAAGTTTAAAAATGAGGAGTCTGTAAGATCCAAATGTTCATATCCTGCATCTAGAACTTCATAATCCAGGCCCATCCTAACTTTCCAAAAAGCTGTTCCTAGGGAATCGAAAAAAAAGAGTAAATCCAGCTGCTGATCCATAGTAGAGGAACAAATGTGCTGCCACAAAAATCAGTCTCTGTAATACCTCTTTATCAACCTAGTACCAAGGCACAAGATCAAAGTCCTTCACTTCCCCCCTCCTACACCTCACCACTACATGGTGATAGCTTGTGTTCCCTTTCAGGGCTTCCTTACATATTCATTTTCACTTCATTTCACTTAAACATGTTCGAGCAATACAATGTGATCTACCTCTGTTGACATTTTCTCTGGATGCAGCCTCCCTGTCAATTTATAATTTAGGGAAATTATTCCTCCCCAAGAGTTATTTCATCTATCAGTACTGACTTCCCCATTTTCACTATTCTAAGCCTATGCATCCTGGAAAGTCTACTTTGTGAAGCCATCCTCCCCACATTTTGACCTTCAACTGGAATTCCAAATCTTCAGAGTATGAAGGGAACTTCCAGGCCATGTAGTGCTCTAGTTCACTGCTCATTCCATGGACTAACCCTTGTGGGGAAGCACAGGAGTTGGTTGGAAAGTCTGTAAGGAGGATTCTCCAAAAGGTGGGGGGCCTCTTAGGGAGACCTTGCCAAAGGCGGCAGCCCCTGCCCTGACTTTTCCAAGTAAGTCTGAGCCTCCGGGTGTTTTGCTGGTATCTCTATGTTTAATCTTTAAGACCCGACCTTGTAGAAACATGTGCTTTCTCAAGGATACTTACCCTAATTGTATCTAGAGCAGTGGTTCTCAACCTTCCTAATGCCGCAACACTTTAATACAGTTCCTCATGTTGTGGTGGCCCTCAACCATAAATTATTTTTGTTGCTACTTCATAACTGTAATTTTGCTACTGTTATGAATCATAATGTAAATATCTGATATGCAGGATGTATTTTCATTGTTACAAATTGAACATAATTAAAGCATAGTGATTAATCACAAAAACAGTATGTAATTATATATGTGTTTTCCGATGGTCTTAGGCGACCCCTGTGAAAGGGTCGTTCAACCCCCAGAGGGGTCGCGACCCACAGGTTGAAAGCCACTGATCTAGAGGTTAATTTTAGTTCAAGCTGTAATTACAATAAAAGCCTAAGGAGGCAGACAATCAGGGCTGTTTTGGTGCCTCCTGCCAATCAGCCCCTTATCCTCTCTTTCACGGAAACGTGTGTCAGAGTAATCTATTCATCCATCACTCAGGGTCTACTGGTCAGTCCCGGCAAACCCTATACAGATGTGGCTGGTAGTCTTCTGGCCTTTGTGACTGCTTTTAGTGACAAGCACACACTGGCCCACAAGGCAGTCCACACCCTTTCAGACATACAGTAATTGTGAGAAAATTCTTCTTACTAACCCAGCACCTGTTTCCTGGTATCTTCCACCACTGGTTCTGCCCTCTGGTTGAATAGAGGGAAGTCTGATTCCCGGTCCTCGTGCACCCTGCCTAGCTCATAGTTGGCCTTGTGTTTCCCCCCATTCTGGCTCTGCCTCTAAAAATTCTAATTCCCCAACCATCTCACAGGTCCTCTGTGGAACCACCTTCAATCTAATGATTAGCTAATAGTCACAGACAGATTTGATGTCTCTGTATATAGCTGGTGAGGTCTCTGTGTCCCATGCCACAGATTATACCTGTTCCTCCTCCTCTTCTTTGAACTAGCTTAGGACTTCTACACTTAGCCTTGCATTCATCACCATGCACTTTGTCATGAACGTTCACTGAGCACTGTCAGGAACCATACTAGGTACTAAAAAAATAAAAGTCAATAAAATGTACTCAGCCTATAGAAGAGTAAAAGCAAGAAAGATAGAATAATAAATAGGTGAGGAAGTTGGAGAGGCTTCAATGGAAGTAGTGCTATCTGAGCCAGAGATGAACTATGCCTCACACCAATGCCTCACACAGCCTTGTGTCCCCAGTACCAAATGGAACAATGCTTTGCGCTCACTTGAAATTCAGAAAATACGTGAATGTGGTAAAATTGAGAAACCTGCTCAGCCCCCTCAGCCTCTTTTGGAGGTGAGGTAGGGTGATCAGTGAATCCACAGTCTGACAAAGGCAGTTACAGAGACTGACAATGTACCTGGCTACGTACAATATTGCTCAGGTGGTTGTCCTCGGACATCTGTGCATTCTGGAAGTAGGACAAGGGTGCAGGCAACTCTGTCATTGGAGCAACTGTACAGAAATACCTTTTCACTGAAAACAAAGCCTCTTGGGGTTCTGAAAAGGGAGACAGAAAGAAATCCTTTGTGCATTACAATTACACTTTTATTTTTAAACACTTTCATAAATTACATTAGGCAAAACCAACCTTTCTTTCATGTGTCTCCTCCAGGCGAAGCTTCCCAAGGACCTCACAGGCTGCTGTCACTTGCAGACTCCTGGATTAGGTCTGAAATAGGGTTTTATCAGGTTACCCAGAGTTGGTAATCCATTCATACCAATCAAGTACTTAAAAGACCAATTTATAAGCCATCCATTTATTAATTTGCCATGAACCGATAAACATTCTTAAAAAATATTTTTTGTTAATCCTCACCTGAGGATATTTTTCCCATTGGTTTTTTAGAAAGAGTAAAAGGTAGGGAGGGAGGGCAGAGGAAGGAAGAGAGAGGAAGAGGGAAACATTGATTCGAGAGAGACACATTAACTAGTTGCCTCTGGCAGACGCTTTGACCAGGGCCAGGATGGAACCTGCAACCCAAGTACATGCCCTTGACTGGGAATCAAACCCGAGTCCCTTTAATGCTCAGGCCAATGCTCTCACTGCTTAGCAACACTAGCCAGGGCTCAATTGACAAACCTTTATCAACTCAAGATACCTCTTTGGTAATGAGTAGATCTATTTGAGAAAAAAGTATTTTTCTTTAAAAAAATTTTTTTTGATATTTTATTGATTTTTTACAGAGAGGAAGGAAGACGAAGAGGGATAGAGAGTTAGAAACATTGATGAGAGAGAAACATCGATTCAGCTGCCTCCTGCACACTCCCTACTGGGGATGTGTGTAACCAAGGTACATGCCCTTGACCAGAATCAAACCCGGGACCCTTCAGTCCGCAGACCAACGCTCTATCCACTAAGCCAAACCGATCAGGGTGAAAAGGTATTTTTCAATCACAAAGATAATCAATGATTTCAGATTTAAAACAAAGGGAACTGAATAATCTTAAAGAATGTTCTCATCGATATTTCTTCTTTCCTTTTTTTTTTTTTTTTGAGAGACAGGAAGGGGGAGAGAGAAACATTAATGTGAGGGAAATATTGATCAACTGCCTCTGCACACCCACTAACCAGGGATCAAGCCAGCAATCCAGGAATGTGTCTTGACCAGGAATAGAACCAGCAACCTTTAGGTAAATGTGACAACATCCAACCAACTGAGCCACACTAGCCAGGGTTGTTTAGTGATTTTAATTTTGCCAAAGGCCGGGTAAAAAGGTAACATTCATATTTTTTTTATTTATCCTCACAAGAGGATCTTTTTCCATTGATTTTGTTTAGAGAGAGTGGAAGGGAGGGGTAGAGACAGACAGAAACATCAATGCGAGAGACACATCGATTGGTTGCCTCCCACAAGCACCTTGACCAGAGCTGGGGATCGAGCCTGCAACTGAGGTACATGCCCTTGACGAGAATGGAACCGGGGCCCTTCAGTCCATGGGTCAACACTCTATCTACTGAGCAAAATTCAGCTAGGGCAACATACACTTTTTATGCCTGGCCAGGGTGGCTCAGTGCTTGAGCATCAACCCATGAACTAAGAGGTCACTGGTTCAATTCCCGTCAGGTCATATACCTGCATTGTGGGGTCGGGGCATACAGGAGAAAGCTGATCGATGTTTCTATCTCTCTATCCCTCTTCCTAAAATTAATAAAATCATGTATTTTTAAAAACACATACAGCCCTAACTGGTTTGGCTCAGTGGATAGAGCATCGGCCTGCGGACTGAAGGGTCACAGGTTCGATTCCAGTCAAGGGCATGTATCTTGGTTGTGGGCACATCCCAAGTCGGGGGTGTGCAGGAGGCAGCTGATCGAGGTTTCTAACTCTCTATCCCTCTCCCTTCCTCTCTGTAAAAAATCAATAAAAGATATTAAAAAAAGAAAACAAACACATACATATTTTTAAAAAGCAGAAGGGGCCCAAGTTCAGTGACTTGGTTAAAAATCACAATTGGTCAGATCAGGATAAAAATTAAAAGATTTCTCACTCCCAGCCTCTCCTTTGTATCCAAGTATAGCCTTCTTTACATGTATCATTCTGTCCCAGAGTTCACCCTTCTGAGGGACACATTCCTATTTGCCTGTCTGCCTTAATCTCCATCAGCCAATTCTTTATTTTAACTTTTCTTTTCATAGAAAATCTTCAGAAATGTAAAAGGAAAAAAAATCTGTTTGCAAACCTAAGCAGAACTCATTAATTCATATATAGTATCTATAACATTACCATGTACATATTTACAAGAAAGCATTTTGTCAACATCTGGTTTCATTTCCACTTTTCAGGATCCTCTACTTCCTAAATTCTCCACTACTTTTATTATAATGAGTTTTCATAAAAAAACACATTAAAGTAACTTTTTCTTCTAGTAAAGGTATCAAGTTCAAATTAACCCTTCGTTACCTATATTTGGCTCACTCAAAACATGACAAATTTTTTGTGGTGTTGTTAATCCTCACCTGAGGATATTTCTTCCACTGAATTTTAGAGAGAGTGGAAGGGAGGGAGGGAAAGTGAAGGAGAGAAATATCGATGTGAGAGACACATCCATTGGGTGCCTCCCGAATGTGCCCTGACCAGGGCTGGAAATCAAACCTGCAATCCAGGTATGTGCTCTTGACCGGGAATCAAACCTGAGATCCTTCAGGGATTGTGTGCTCTAACTATTGCGCACACTGACCAGGGCATGACGAACTTTTAATGAAGATATCCTTTCCCTTCTATCCTATATGCTTCCATGTATCCATGCCTATCTTTCTCCTCCCCTCCAATTTTGGCCCACAGTTAGCTGGCCTGGGATCAGGGGATTGCAAATTAATGTTAACTTAATATGACATAACTAATGTAAATTTCCTTTAAAATAAATAAAAATAGACATAATGGTTACTTTTATGAGGGTTATTCACTGGAAGGGGATAGAAACTTTGGAGGAGACTGTTAGTGTTTTGTTTCTTGATCTGAGTGGTAGTTACACAGGGGTTTCAGTCTGTGAAATGCACTAAGCTGTACACAATTATAATCTGTGAGCACATTTCTATATACTCCAATTAAAAACTTAAATTGACCTTGGCCCGCATGGCTGTGTTTAGAGCATCAGCCTGCGCACTGAAGGGTCATGGGTTCAAATCCCAGTCAAGGGTGCATACCTGGTTGCAGGTGTCGGGGCGCATGCAGGAGGCAACCAGTTGATGTGTCTCTCTCACATCAATGTCTCTCTCTGTTTCTCCCCTTCTCTGTTTATGGCTGATCTTTTTATAGTCAGCATATAAGTGGCTTTTTTTTCAATGTATTTCATTTCAGTAAAAGAAAGGGGACATAATTATTTGCCCCCCGCCCCCTGCCCTCCCTTCCACTCTCTCTGGGGGGAAAAAATCAATGGGAAATTTTTTTTTGTAATTGATTTTTGTGGGAATAAACCTATATCTAGGGTTACTCACACTATTGGTCCTGTCTTTTAAAATAAGTAAAATTAGGAATTAGCAATATGTATGCTAGTTTACTCAAAAGACAGGTGGATTCCAACAGAACAGTTATATTTTCTAAGTACTCAAAGTAAATGTTCTGAACTATGCTTCTAGATTTTTAAAACTTAATTATCAACCAAAGGACTTGTATGCATGCATATAAGCATAACCAATGGACATAAGACACTGGGGGGTAGGGGAGGCCACGGGATTGTCAAGGGCAGGGAAAAAAGGAGACATATGTAATACTCTTTGTAATACTTTAAGCAATAAAACAATTTAAAAAAAATCAATATAAAAAAAGTATGAGCAAAAATTCTGAATAAACATTTATCCACTGAAAATATACAAGTGGCCATAAACATATGAAAAAATGCTCAACATCATTAGCCACCAGGTAAATGCAAACAAAACCACCATAGATACCACTTCACACCCACTAGGATGAAAAAAAAAAGTTAATTATCTAATTAAAATTTTAATATGAATGTAATAATGATCAGCAAACAGAGCATATATTATTCCCTTCTTTTCCACTATACATTTGTACAGCACCCACCAACTCAGCTAACCCACAAATGCCAGAGGATGGCAAAGAGAAAAAGTTGCAATTGATTACCTCCACTGACGGTTCTGAAGACTATATCAAATCTTTGAAAATATAGCTCTATTACAGAAAAATCCTTAGAAATCTGTCATTAATATTCTCATATGATCCTTCAGAAACAAATCAAGTAAATAAGACACTGTTAGCCAATGAAAGTAAAGGGCAAGAAAGAGCAATGCACAAAAGTAAATAAAGTGTATTACATTTACACGTAAAAATGAGAAGAAAAGTCCAGCTGGTGTTGCTGAGTGGTTGAGCACTGACCTATGAACCAAGAGGTGATTCAATTCCCAGTCAGGGCACATGCCCAGGTCGTGGGCTCGATCCCCAGTGTGGGGTGTGCAGAAAGCAGCCGATCAATGATTGTCTTATCATTGATGTTTCTCTCTCTTCCTCTCCCTAAAATAAAGAATTGGCTGATGGAGATATTTCTTCCACTGAATTTTAGAGAGAGTGGAAGGGAGGGAGGGAAAGTGAGGGAGAGAAATATCTCGAAGGGAGGAGAGAGAAACATCAATGTGAGAGAGATACATCAGTTGTTGATTTTTAAACATGCCCTGATTGGGTCC
>NW_006288624.1:169170-173953 GCF_000327345.1 Myotis davidii
GCGAGAAGAAAAGTGATTATCCATTCACTAAATAGCCGTTTACTGGCTATCTACTTTTATCAAAACTGGAAGACAGACACTGAGATTTAATTATTTATGTTCACTTTACCCAGTCCACATAGGAAAACAGTGTGCTACACAGAAGTTAGATCCCTGGTCGGGGCATGTATGGGAGGCAACAGATCAATGTTTCTCTCTCACATTGATTTCTTTCTTTCAATCTCTCTCTCTTCCTCTCTTTAAGGTCAATAAACATATCCTTAGGTGAGACTTAAAAAAAAAGTTAAGCTATAATGAGAATATAGTCATTTTATTTTTTATTGTATTTTCATTTATTTGTTAGTTTTAGAGAGAGGGGAAGGGAAAGGGAGAGATACATAGAAACATCATCAGCTATCTCCTTCATGCCCCCTGCCGGGGATCAAGCCCAAACCTGGAATCAAACTCATGATCTCCTGGTTCATGGACCGACACGCAACTACTGAACCACACCAGCTGGTCAAAACATGGTTGTTTGAAGAAGTTTCCATTAGCCTTATGCTTATAGGATCTTTTCAGCTATTAGAAGAAACCATACAAACTGATTATCATACTGGAGCTTTCTCAGACAAATCTTGCAAAAATCAACAATACAGTAATCACTTTAGCATATCCCAATACTATTTTCAAAGGCACATCCATCACATTTACATGTGAAAAACTAAGGCTCAGGAAAGGTAAAAGAATTTGCCAGTGCATGATTATGGAGGAAATAACACCGGTTCCAGAACCCAGGTCTTCTGATGCCCAGTCCAGGTCTTTTCCAGTTCACCCAGAGAAAGCTCAGGCTTCCACTAATGCTTTGAAGATCAAAACACTACAAGGCAACCCTCCCCGGAAGAGCTGCTCTGTACATGGAGCTCAATATGAAGAAGAGACAGGCAACAGGGTCAAGCTAGGTCTTCACTCAGGCCTGGCGAACAAACGAACACTGTTGGTACAAAGAAAGGAGCAGGCAGAGGCAGATTTGATTCTGGTCCAGTAACAGCTGGAAACAATTGATGACTCCATGGAGAAGGCCAATGACCCCACTGTTAAAGCAGCGTGGCAGAAGACACTAGTGGACTTTCTAACATTCTTAGCAGTGCCCTGAGAACAAGAAAAGATAGTTGTTGGGAATGAGAATATTTCATGTGACCTGGATTGCAGAGGGAGTGGCAGTGGGGACAGAAGTGGATTTTGGTGTTTTCTCTCTCTGGCCACCTGCTAAAGATTTTCTGAGACTGATAGAGCATATTTGAATTCACTGCCATCCATTTCCTTTTCCTTAAGACACTGTTCAATCAGATAAAGGAAAAAGAAATCCTTTTCTAGCCCTAACCGGTTTGGCTCAGTGCATAGAGCGTCGGCCTGCGGACTGAAGGGTCCCAGGTTTGATTCTGGTCAAGGGCATGTGCCTTGGTTGCGGGCACATCCCCAGTGGGAGGTGTGCAGGAAGCAGCTGATCGATGTTTCTAACTCTCGATCCTTCTCCCTTCCTCTCTGTAAAAAAATCAATAAAATATCCTATATAATAAAAGCCTAATAAGCAAATTGTCCCCTCGGGCGGTCGTTCGACCGGGAGTTCAAACAGGAGTTTGACTGCTCACTATCACGTGCGCTGACCACCAATGGGCGGCACGGAACATGGCAGGCATTGGCAACATGGCGCAGGCAGCAATGGAGGCACTGCCAGCCCCAACGAGAGCAGGACCGCAGCGGGATGGCGGAGCAGGTGAGCAGGCAGCACCAGGCCAAGGCCGGTGTGAGCAGGGGCCTGACTGCCCTGCAGACAGTAACCAGCAGCAATGGCAGGGGGTGGGGCTGCCACCCAGCTCCCAGGTGCTGAGGGAGCCAGGTTGGGGGCCTGATCCTGATCGATCACCCTGCAGGCAGGATGATAGAGCAGGAGAGAGAGCAGCGCAAGGCCAAGGCAGGGTGCCAGGCGGGGCAGCCGTGCGGTGGTGCAGTGAGGCAGTGAGGCTGAGAGGCTGGGGCATGAGCCCAATCTCCACAGGCCACCCTGAGGGACCCCACCTGTGCACGAATTCGTGCACTGGGCCTCTAGTGTATAAAATAAAAAAAAGAAATCCTTTTCTGATGGGCAACTATAATTTCTATATACGAAGAGACTAAAAACAAGAGGATACAAATAATATTGAAACTTAGATGTGCTCAACAGAAAAACTTAACCAGAAAATCTTCTATCCATGAGCACCTGAAAAAGTATCACAGGAGTAATGTTTAGAATCGAGAATAAGTTTATAAAAAAAATCCCATTTAAGGAAGCACCAACAGAAAGTGCATTTCTTTCACTACATCCTCGTAACAACTAAACCTCAAACTCTTATAGCATGTTTACTTAATTACTGATATCATCTTCTTCCTTTACTCTCAGTGATAAATGTAAACAAAACTTGTAATTCACAGAAACAAATATCTTCATGGAAACATTTTATCATGATCTTCTCAAGAGCAAAGGGCTTGTGGCTTGTTTTAATGATTCTAGCCACTTGATTGGTTCCTCCTTCACTTAGAAAATGACCAAAGCTATTTTTTAGAAGTGTCTTTGTATTGTAATGCTCAGAAGTTTTCAAATGTCAAATAAGCTTGTGATTTATTCTTTTTCCACACAAGTACTTAATCAGCCTTAATGTTTGTTAATTTGATTACTTAATATTTTTAAATAGATTTTGAGAGAGAGAGAAAGGGAGAGGGCGAAAGAGAAATATGGATGAGAAACATGGATCAGCTGCCTCCTGGCACACCTTGTACTGGGGACCTGAGCCCACAACCGGGCGTGTGCTTGCTCTGACTGTGAATCAAACTGGCAACCTCTGGGTTCATGGGACGACGCTCAACCAACTGCGCAACACTAGCCAGAGCTTAATTTTACTTTGACAGCTTCTTCCTGGACAAGCAGCCCAAGTTCTGATTATATGGATGGGTTTGGAGACCTTGTATTTGTTTTTAAAAGCACGCATCCAACAATAAATGCAACCAATCTCCAAAATTTATGAAACTAATTCGAAATTAATTTCAAGTTTTAGGAATGCATCCTGAAAAGCCTCCTCTGAATTTTAAGAGCAAATAATTTCCCCATGCCTACAAGAGGCTTTGTGAAAATGGTAGACTCTAAAAAGAGCAAGGATAGTGATATAGACTATTTGGTGATTTTTTTCCTCCTTCCATCCCACTCCACTTCTGTGAACCATCTGTGGTAGATTAGACTATTATTTAGCAAATATTCACTCCAGCATCTCCAAGAGAAAAATATACTTCCCCTCTCCAGTGATGTTAGGCTTGGCTCTGTGTCTTGCTTTGGCCTCAAGCTGGGTATAGTATACTACCTACCCATGCCTTTGGGCACAATCATAATGATACTGTTGTAAATAACCTGGTTATTAATTAGCAGGGAAGGAGCAAAGGAAAGGCCAAATAGACACATGCCTAGTAAAGTCTGGATGAAATAGGGAAGGTACCTGTCAGTCAGTCCCACCTGGGAAGTCATTGGCCATAGTAAGCATGGTCACAAGTGAGGGAAGATTTCAGACATTTCAACTCCTAAACCAAAAAGGTTTACTCTCTCTTGTGTGCTGGGCTCCTGGCTCTCTTGTTGTAGAGGGCATGCTCCCCTGCATTTGTCCACATGGCCACACACAATGGACTATAACTAGCCTGGTGTTACATTGGACCCAGCTCCACAATAGAATGGACACTCTGGACACTGGCTTTGCCTCCAGCTCAGCTACAACACTTTCAGAGCTGGTTTAAGGGAAATGGGACTTTTGAAGCCCAGGGATGTAACTCTACACAAATACAGATCATTCATCCTCCCATGCCAGTTTTAGAAAATTCTTTTTCTCAAGATATCATAAGGACCTGACCGCAAGCACCCAGTGGAGAAAGGGATCTCCCACTCCCACTGGTGGACTATTTTCTATCCACTTCCATCAATAACAATATGACTTGCTTTGGTCAATGAGATTTTAGCAGATGTGGCACAAGCACTACACAAGACACTTGAACTGTGCTGTGTAGTAGGTAGGTCTTGCCTTCTTGTACTTCTGCTGTTGCCTTGAGAAGAGCTTACCATGGGTCCCTTCAGTCTGGCCCCAGAATAAGACATGCAAAGCAAAATTGCTCTAGCTGATCCACAGATCTATATCTTGAAGCAGAGCCTTGAGTGCTCTAAGGCACTGAGTTTTGAGGGAGTCTGTTATATAGTTATCATAATTGTTTTTAAATAATAATGGTTATGTGAACTCGGAACAATAAAAATTAACAAAAACTTACAAGTCCAGAATCCTTTATCTGAAACCCTTAGAACTAAATGTGTTTAGAATTCATATTATTTTTCGGGTTTTATAAAGTAATATGATGCAAGTATCATCTACACACACACACACACACACACACACACTAATAAAAGAGAAACATGCAAATTGGTGTCACTCCACTACGCCCACAAGCCAATCAGAGTGACTATGCAAATTAACCCACCAAAGATGGCGGTTAATTTGCATATGCAGGCATGGAGCAAAGAATGAAGGCTCCAGCCGGACTGAAAAGTGAAGAGTGAAGACTGAAGAGGCTTGGCTTCTCCGCTGCAGCCAAACCAAAGGCCTGGGTCCCCAGTGCTGGAGGAAAACCAGTGCTGGCGGAAAACTGGTACCGGCAGCCAGGGGAAGGAAGGCCTATTGCACGAATCTCTTTGTGTAACGGGCCTCTAGTATATATATAATCTGGTTGCCTCAGGACCAGA
>NW_006288624.1:174797-176017 GCF_000327345.1 Myotis davidii
GGATTGGTCCTGCCCTCTGCCACTGGGGATGGGCCCTAAGCCAGCAGGTTGTTATCTCCCGAGGGGTCCCAGACTGTGAGAGGGCACAAGTTGGGCTGAGGGACACCCCGCCCCCCGCGAGTGCACAAATTTTTGTGCACCGGGCCTCTAGTATATATATATAAAAGCCTAAGCAACCAGCCGACCATTCGACCAGTAGATATGACATGCACTGACCACTAGGGGGCAGATGCTCAACACACAGGCATGGAAACATGAAACAGACTGATGAATCTCAGACGGATTCATGCACAGGTGGGGCCCCTGGGCCTGGCCTGCAGGGATCGGGCCAAAACCGCTCTCCGACATCCCCCAAGGGGTCCCAGATAGCAAGAGGGCGCAGGCCAGGCCAAGGGACCCCTACCAGTGCACCAGGCCTCTAGTATGTTTTATAATAGCCTCTTGGTGTCTTAGACCCACAATATCAAACACATTAATAAATATGTAGTAAAACATATAAGTAACCTTAAATTACACAAACAGGTTAAATATCAAATGAGTTATGAAAAGCCTTTCAGTTTTTTCAGGGGCTTTTGGATCTCAGAATTGTAGATATGGAGCTATCTTATCAATATTTATATAATTATAAAGAATCAGCCCTAATCTGTTTGGCTCAGTGGATAGAGCATCCGCCTATAGACTGAAGGGTCTCAGATTCAATTCCAGTCAGGGGCACATGCCCAGTTGCTGGCTTGATGCCTAGTAAGGGGCATGCAGGAAGCAGCCAATCAATGGTTCTCTCTCACCACTGATGTTTCTCTTTCTCTCCCTTCCTCTCTAAAATCAATAAAAATATTTTTTTAAAAGAATCTCTCCACTCCCCCCCCAAAAAAACATTTAATTTCAATAACTCTACATAGAAGATATGATTACTCTGAGTCATTTTCTTAAATTCACTGTGGAAATGGGGAGAATACAATTTATCTTTAATGGGGGCAAAAACACTACTTATATCTAATTAATTTGTAAATCATTGGCTATTCAACAAAGCTTGCATTCTCTCTTTTGCTTTATTTAGATCAACTTAAGAAACTTAAGAAACTGTGCAAACTAAACATTATACCCTTTAATCAACACTTATTGGGTTTCTTCCACATACCCAGACACTGTGAAAGGTGCTGGGGATGCTACTGAATCCAATAACGCTTCTGTTTACTTAAAGAGCTTACTTTCTAGAGGGA
>NW_006288624.1:176054-186932 GCF_000327345.1 Myotis davidii
TTACATGTTGAAATCAAAATGTTTTAGATGTCATGAATTATATAAAATGTTATTCAAATTAATTTTACCTATTTCTTTCTGCCTTTCAAAATTTATTAGAACATTTAAAATTAACATTTGAAATTCACTTTATCTTTTCATTGGACAGTGGTGCTCTGAACCTTCAGTTCTTTCTGATACACCAGGCCTAGTGCTGACAACCCCTGACAACCCCTTCCTTCCTGGGGCTTCCCTCCCTTCCTCAGCTTTTGTGACACTGAACTAACCACCGAGGTTTTCCTCCCGCCACTCCATCTTCCTGAGCTGGCGGGCTCCTCACTCTTCCACCCCAAAGTGTAAGTGTTCCTGAGGATGTGCCTGGGTCTCCTGGTCCCTCTCTCTCCTTACATGTCTCATCCACTGCTTCACCACCAACTCAAAAGTCTAAGGGACTCTCATGTTTACAGCTCCAGGCCTGCCCAAAGGACTTCCTCATCTTCTTCTCTACAATAGTGCTTTGCTCCTAACTTCCTTATTTGTGTCATCAGCTCTCCCATTTTCAAAACTTAAAGTCTCCTTGTGAACTTGACACTTTATTCCTTGCTCAATCGGCTGCCATGTCCTGTTCATGGTTTTTCTTTCTTTCTAAGCCTCTGCTACCACTAAAGATCAAATTCTCATTATATCTCCTTTGATTATGCAGTCACCTCAATTCTCTTTTCCCTTCTAGCCCCAACTACCAGATTAATGTGCCTAAAGAAAGCTCTGACAACAGTGCCACACTTTCAAATCACCTTCCAAATCTGCCTGGCATCTAACACATGCCGGACGAGCAGTATTAGGGGTCTTCGAAAGGTTTTTCAGCATTTTTATCTGCAAGAAGTCTCACCCTGTAAAGAGTACTAGCCAAGGGAACCTGGAGAGGGAGGAAGAGAACTACATAAATCTTGGTAACTTTTCTGCTAGGATGATTCTCAGAGACCAACTCCAATCCTCAGGTTCTCGGCAAATGGAAATTCATGCACCCATTAACTTAAAATCCAGCAGTAAATGGTGTCCATTCGGAAGAAAGGATACCCAGAACTGTGGGGACTTTCTACCCAAGAACCAGGAGTGGTAGAATGGAAAACCAGATGACAGGTGAGGGGAGGGGAGGATCCATGCACTCAATAAATAGACTTATGTTTTCATTGTTAAAGGGTTGTTATTAAACGTGGGTGGGGGTGGGGCTTAAATTGGTTGAACTCTGCCAGTGAGTTAAGGAAACTGAACTAGGCTTTTGCAGGTGACTGAAATTAGCCAAATGCAACAGGATCCAATCTACTTCCCCGTTTTAGCTTCCTTCGTAACAGTCATTTCATGTTCAGGCTGGATCACTGGATAGTAAGATCCAGAGGACCCCTGTTTATTGCACACCTCATGGTCATAATGTCCTCCCCACTTGGACTCCAAGGATGAAAGCCTTCCCACTGCAAAAGATAATGAATAACAAGATCCCCTAAAGCAGATGTGATCTCTACCTGCCTCAAACGCCAACCAATGTATTTGCCTTTACAATGTGCTCTGCCTTATAGTTATTTGCACACTGTGCATACTATCTCCCATAGTAAACCTTGGACACGTTATTCATCTTGTTCAAAGCAGACAAATGATGCTTTTAACTTTATCATTATTTTCCGACAAAAGGAAAATAATCCGAGCGGGAAGAAAACACAAACATGTAAGGCACAAGCAAGGCATCGGACATACAAGCCTTGGGACAGTCCGATCAAGGCAAACGCATCGGACCCTGCTTTCCGCTTAGAACGTGAGACATGAGGAACTTTTTTAACCCTGAGCGCCACTCGCCTCCCCTGGACCGGGACAGTCGACATGAGGCGTGGAGTTTCGTTGCCCAACCTGGCTGGGCGCTCCGCGCTTCCCCTTTCTCCGGCTCCACTGGTCAGGACGGCCAATCCCGGCCCGCGGCACCTGCGCCCTCAGACATCTCCGAGAAATCAGCACTTCCGGACCGAGGCTCCGAAGGTCTCTCTTCCACCCGACCGCACGCTGCGCCCCGAACCCGAGAAACGGGCAGCCCCTCTTTACTTTCCACACGGGGTTCCAGCGTCCCCAACCTGCCGCGCCCCGCTCCCCATCCTCCAGGACGCCGGCTCCGCGGCCAGGAAGGCGACAAAGGGCCGGCCGAGCCTGCGGCCGCCCGTGTCAACACTGGATGAGGGGCGCCTTCCTCTCTCCCCGGACTCCCCATCACGCACCTACTTCCTCCTCGCCGCGGCCTCCTACGACCGCCCGCATCCGAGGTTCCTTCGCGAGCAGCGCCTGTTTTGTTTCCGATGTGAAATCTCGGCCTCAGGAGCTGCCCGGCCCAGGCCCCGCCCAGAAGGCTTCACCGCTGTCGTCATTTCCGGTTCTGGCGTCGTTGGGGGCTGGCCCGCAGGCGAAGGGGTGGGCTCTAGAGAGACCAAAGGGGTGGGGCTTCCGGTGGTGTGGGCACGGATTGTCTAAGTCTGGGACCTGGACGAACTCACCTGGAGTGCCCGCACGAGTGGAGGTAGTCTAGGATCCGAGACAGGTCGTGACCCGGGCCAAAGTTTCTGCGTATACGGACTGGGCCCAGTGTGTGTTCTCCAAGCCAACAAGTTATGGCATCTTAAGCCGAAAGTTTCTTCATTCTCTGGATAACCTAGGCTAGGGTGTCTCTCAATGTGAATCAGCTGCACCAGTCAAGAGGATGCTAATTAAAATTGTAAATGCTTGTGCCTTCTCTTTCCTCGTTGAATCAAAACTTCTGATGGGTTAAGCAAGCCTGAGAAACCTCATTTTAAACAAATGTCTGGGATTCTCGGGATCCAAATTAAGAACGAGTCTTCCTAAATGGTAAGCTTCCAGAAAGCAGGAAATGGCTTATTTTTGTAATCCCGAAACCTAAGAGTATCTGGCACACAATGAATTGCTCAAAGGTCAGCTACCGCTAATGTGTGATGTGGCAGACTTGGGAGTGGTCTTTAATTCAAACATGGCTTGAGAATGTTTAGTCATTTTTGTTTATAGAAATTACTAGAGGCCTGATGCTCGAAATTAATGCAAGGGGCTTGGTCCCAAAGGTCAGCCATCCGGTCTAGCATATTACTCTTTTATTATTACAGATCTTTCCTTACTGGGCATTTTAGATTGCTAATTTCTAATTTGGCCTTTATGAGTCAAGTAATAAAATGAAAAGTGAGTATCTGTTAAAGATGAAAATATAAGCATTCAAATGCAAATAAATATTTCAATAATTTAACGTTTTTAAAAATCTACCCATTTATCAATAATTATAAGCTAAAAATAGTTAATTATAAGCTCACTTTGGTCTAAAGTATGAAAGTAACAGTTCCTGGGTTTGAAATACAAATACAGCAGGGCTTTGACTTACGAGTTTAATTCCTTTCGTGACGGAGTTCGTTAAGGAGCTCGTTAACTCAAATTACTCTGCAACTCAAAGCAAAAAATCGGCTGAGAGACAGCTTGTTTTTCGTCGGAAAAACTCGTTAGTCAGGACACTCATAAGTCAAGGCCCCACTGTATCTGAATTCCGTTTTCTTCTTGTCATCTAGACTGTTTCTTCGCCTATTTAGGATTCCTTCTCATATCCTTTATATCCAGTAGTATTCACAAATCAATTTCACCATCTATTGCTAAGCAAAAGCTATCTCTCAACTTTATACTATTAATAGAAGGCTAAAATATGACCAGGAAAAATTTTGACATAAAACCTTTTAGCAGTTTCTGCATAGATGTGAAAACATTTATAGAACTCATTAGAAAGAACTGGGTAAATAAGCCTCATATACACATTAGTATACCTACCTGGCTTACACTTACTTGCATTTAAAAAAACTTATACTTCATATGAAAGAAGAAAAAAATAAGTTTAGTACACTTTGACTTTCAAACTGAGTTTCCTCACTTGAGGGTGTGCCTGATGAGTACCTGAAACAGCACTCTCCATTAAGTAATCGTTAGCTTCTACTATTACATAGTTTATCAGAAAGCACTATGACAAGATTCAAATTAACAACATAAAGTTCTCTAAGGAGGAAATGTTCTGGGACTGGCTAGGAATGAAGCCTATTAGAATTGTTCTCAGCCAACATTTTTGCAAGAGATTACTTTACATTCATGAACATACAGAATAGGTATGTTGTTTGCCTCAAAAATGTTTTCCTTTTTAAAAATCTACTTAAAAAGCCCTTGCTGGTTTGGCTCACTGTATAGAGCGTCAACCTGCATACTGAAGGGTCCCAGGTTCAATTCCAGCCAACGGCACGGCCCGGGGTTGTGGGCTCCATTCCCAGTAGCATAAAGGAGGCAGTTGATCAATGATTCTCTCATCACTGAAGTTTCTCTCTTCCTCTCCCTTCCTCTGAAATTAATAAAAATATCTTAAAATCTACTTAAAAAGAAAATAAAGCTGCATTTATGTACTGTTAGGATAAAATACTGGTACTGAATAGATACCTTAAACTGCTAATGAAAGTGTAGTCCTTGGATGATTTAGCATTCACATCATCATTGACTTCAGGCCCCACCCTACAACTAAGTCAGAGTCTGCACTTTAACAAGATTCCTCCAAGAGATAGTTTGATCTTAAAAAAAGTCAGCCCTGGCTGGTGTGGCTCATTTGGTTGAGTATTGTCCTGTACACCAAAAGGTTGCAAGTTCGATTCTGGTCAGGACACAAGCCCAGGTTGCAGGTTTGGTCCCTGGTCAGGGTGTGTACCAGAGGCAACCAATTGATGTGTCTCCCTCTCTCCTCCCTTCCTCTCTCTAAAAGAAAAACAATAAAAGTACATTTAAAAAAAACTTAAAATAACTTTTTCTCCTATAAATAGACATACATGTTTTAAATTATTTTATCTATATGGTCAAATGAGGAAAAGGTTTGGTTTTTTAACTGCCTTTTTAAAAAATATTTTTTATTGATTTTAGAGAGGGAGAGGGAGAGATAGAAACATCAATGATGAGAATCATTGATCATCTGCCTCCTGCACGCCCCCTACTGGGGATCTAACCCACAACCCAGGCATGTGCCTTTGGCTGGAATTGAACCTGGGATCCCTGTCCCCAGGCTGACACTCTATCCACTGAGCAAAACCGGCCAGGGCTTAACTGCCATTTTTATACTTGGAATGGGCAATATGAATCAAGCAAGGTTTCCAAACTGAAATTCAATTATGAGCAAATGGTAAAGACCCAGAAAGCTCAAGCAATTTAGTACAAAGTTTATGTGTATTCTCCCAAACACTTGAATACCCCAGCAGTTTATACATGTCCAATTCTTTACATGTAAATCTGAAAAACTTAAAGCTATAGAAATGTTAATGTATGAACTTGGATTCTGAAGCAAATCTCTCTGGAGTTGTTATGCAGTACATGGTATGTGTCCCCAAGCGTTTCAGATATGGGCCTTTTTTTTTTTTTTTTGCCTCGCCCTCCCCTACTTCCCTTCTGGGGATTGATAACCTGATCGCTGTTTCTCAGTCTTTGGGTCTGTCCCTTTTCCTCAGTCTAAGTTGTTCTCTATAATCCACAAATGAGTGAGATCATGTGATATTTATCTTTCTCTGACTGGCTTATTTCACTTAGCATAAAGATATGGGCCTTTTAAGATAAATATAGTGAAAGAGCAAGAGCAAAAGAAATTAATACCAATGTTGACTAAATAAAACAGTCAATATGATGCCTTAGAAGTGGTAATATGGTAAGAGAAAATAGGCATAATGAAGCTCAAACAAGATGTTAGGCTTAGGGGTCAATCTGAGAAAAAGCTAGTAAATGAATTTGTAAATTTCATGTTTCTGAAATTTTACTTGAGAAACCAGAATTTAAAATATTACAACACTAAAAGGGGATATCTCCATAGACATTTAGATTAACCCAAAATAAGGTAAATGGTCTCTTTGACCTTTAGTTACTAGTAATACTCAAAGAAATCAATTCAACCCATAATTTCAAGTTTCTAATATGAACCGCACAATTACATGTCACTTACTTAATAAGACTGAAAGAATGAGTCCCCGAGATCAAATATATACATTTTTAATATCCGAAATATTTACATGAGGGAACCATGTCATGGTTCAATGTTAAGAACAGTGTTTTCAAATGTCCTCTTAAGATGTAAAAAAAAAAAAAAAATCTAGTAACTCAAGCTCAGTTAGGCTTTATCTTCCTATTCCCAATCTTCGTCTTTAAATAAATACTTAGACATGAAATAGCTGCACCTACTTTGTATTTAGAACTGTTTAAAACTTGTTATATTTTCGATTAATTTTGCTCCCTGGTGAAGTTCTGATGTACAATAAAGAAAGCCCCATGTGTGTCTCCAACACCATCAATGTATCTTTAAACTTTGATGAGCAGAGGTAAACAAGGTGTGTGCTTACACACACACAAGCTATAAAGCCTTTACAAAACAAAAAATTAGTGGTAACTGCCTTAAATGATGTACTTTATCCTTAAAAATAAGATGTAAACTTTTATAAAATGCCATGCTGAAATTCTATTGTATTTTGTCAAACTTTCCTAGTCTGTAAAATTGCCTAATTTTATCTTTTGTTTAAAAAGTATTTTTCATTTATGCTTTTTATTTTTTTAAGCAAAGGGGCACACCAAAATTAAACTAAGGACCAATCAGTGCAATCTAAGGATTTGCCTCATTTCTGAACAATTGAGATTGGGGGGAGAGAGGGGAACCACTGATTCACACTCCCATAAAAGAAGGGATGAAGCAGCCAGCTATCAACAGGAAAACCCCATTCTGTTCAACAGACTGTTTCTTGCCGTAAGAGACTAACATGCTCTGGGAGACTATTAACCTAATTATCCCAGACATTTGGATTGGCACAATACCATGTTTCCTTTACAATTATATTTTTCAATTAGAAAATGTTCAAGGGAGCCCTCCAAAGCAAATTAGGGAAAATACTTTTATATATACATTCACACAAACACATTCATACAGAGATACAGTAGGAATGGATGGTCTCCTAATTTTCACACTCTAATTTTAAATTTCATGCCTTCATGAAAGCCTGCCAATTCTGATCAAGGGGGTATGGGTAATAGATGTGGGCTGGTATTCTTTCTATTAAAATTGTTCATGTTGGTTCCTGTACAGTACAGTTCAATATTAAGTGCAATTCTGCAAAAGAATCGGGGAGTCATTTTAATATTTACAAGGAACAAATCAGCAGAACAAGATTATATCAGATAGGCTGTGTACAGTAGCTGTGGCTTATAAAACATACCAGTAATTTGTACCTGGTGAGTATAAAGAGAACCAAGGTAGGATTCGGATGTCTTTACAACCAAGGGAGTACACAGGGCATCAACAAATTGGAGGACAAAAAAAAAAAAATTCACATTTTCTACATTTAAAAAAAATTACAGATCTCACAAATGTCTTTGAAGACAAAAAAATTTTTCAGAGTCCTTTGAAGGATGGGAAAGACGATAGCTGAAATGGAACTCTCAATGTACAGAGTTTTACTTCACAAGACCAATTTTCTTGGCTTCTGTTTCATATATCAATAATCTCCACATTTTGACTATAAAAACTTCTGCTTCTTCATCAAGTACCTAGGAGAAAAAAATAAAGAGCAACATATGTAAGATAAGCAATCAGCAACTCCCAACAATAGCGACTGCTATAAAAAGGGCTTTTACCCACTGACAAGCATTTACTTTCAATAAAATGACAAAGGAAATCTGTTTAGTGTGAGAAATGTAAATTACAAAAATGCATTCAGCAAACTTCCATGTCTTACTAAATACTGATACCACAGTATTTTCTTGGTGCAACTTTTATTCTAACTTTTATCTTTACAAATAGTAAGTACATTTAGGCATGTTTTGAAAAACTATATCCTAAGGGAAGCAAATTTTTTTTTATAACAAATACAGTAATTTAGGCAGAACTAGTTGTACAACTACTTA
Source organism: Myotis davidii (assembly GCF_000327345.1). Taxonomy (NCBI): domain Eukaryota; kingdom Metazoa; phylum Chordata; class Mammalia; order Chiroptera; family Vespertilionidae; genus Myotis; species Myotis davidii. The sequence goes on from NW_006288624.1 coordinate 184,017, forward strand.
ATAACTTTAATACAGAATATCACATTTACCGCCCCCCCCCAAACAATCTTAGCATCTTAATATTTATGGTGCCCTTATGTATGTGACATTGAATTAAATATTAAATGAGAATATATGTAAGGTGTTTAATACAGTGTCTGAGATACAATAAACAGAGGAAGTGAAAATTGTCATCATTACAAAGGAACACAAGACTAGTGAATAAATTAAAGGTCATATCCCCTTGACAAATAAACAAATCAAATTATCTTCCTAGCTACATGAGTTAGGTGCACCATGTCCTCCTCAGTACCCCTGCCCTCATCCCACACATGTAGCCAGTCAGTCAGTCAGTCCTCCACACCAGAGCTGTAGTGAGGTAAAATGGAATATCATGCTTCCTTCTACAGGAGGCAGCTGTGACTAAGCTTCAGGGTGTCACTGCCATGGTTTGTAGAATAATGTTACTAGTTTAGGAGTTAAGCAAAACGGACCTCTAGTCAGACTACTTGGGTTCCAATCCCACTTCTACCTCTTACTAAAGAACCTCTGTTCTCTCATCTGTGAAACAAAGAAAACAGTAGCTACATCACACTGATTTATAATTTAAAATTCTATTATGTACAAAGTGCTTTGAAGAATGCCTAATATCTAAAGTGATCAGTAACTGCTTAAGAGTAGCCAGAAATTTTGATGTTTGAAAAATATCCCTAAATTTACTAATGATGACAAACTTTTATGAGTCAGACTTGACCAGCAGTTCAAGAAAACTATGCTACAACCCTAATTATTATGGAAATCATACCTTGGAAATACAGATAGAGGCACAAAATGCAACCAAAGTTCATTAATTTATGTAAAATGAAGAAAGGCAGTTTGAAAAAGTCCTATTTTTAGTAAGAAAAAAATACTACTTGAGCTAAAAATTGAATCTCATTTATACAAGAAATAGAAGGAACCATGAGCTTTCAAAAAACTGGTTGGCAACACTAGTTGATTCATTTCCTTCCTCCCACTGTGATCAACAATGAACCAGAAAATAATCAAACCATATAAATGATTAACTAGTAAAGAGTCTAACTCGACCTAGTCAGTTTGGTTCAGTAGATAGTGTCGGCCTGTGGACTTAAGGGTCCTGGGTTCAATTCAGATCAAGGGCATGTACCATGTTTGCAGCTCAATCCCCGGCCCCACTTGGGCATGTGTGGGAGACAACTAATCCATGTGTCTCTCTCGTCTCTCCCCCTCCCTTTCTACTACCTCTAAAAATAAATGGAAAAATATCCTCAGGTGAGAATTACCACACACACCCCCACCAAAAAAAAGAGTCTAACATCATACTTCAAATATTAAAATGAATTAACACTGACACATGGCATTTTCACTGACAAGTGGTTACAACTCTACCAAGAACAAAAACTAGAACACTGCCCGACTTGTGTGGCTCAGTGGTTGAGTATCAACCTATAAACCAGGAGGTCACAGCTCAATTCCTGGTCAGGGCACATGCCCAGATTGCTGACTCAATCCCCAGTGTGGGGCATACAGGAGGCAACTAATCAACGACTCTTACTCATCATTGAGGTTTCTAAACTCTCTCTTCCTCCCTGAAATCAATAAAAATATATTTAAAACAAACAAAAACCCAACAAACCAATAAAAATATATTTTAAAAAAAACATCCCTCGCCCTAACCAATTTGGCTCAGTGTATAGAGCATTGGCCTGTGGACTGAGGGGTCCCGGGTTCAATTCTGGTCAAGGGCATGTACCTTGGTTGCAGGCACATCCCCAGTAGGGGGTGTGCAGGAGGCAGCTGATCAATGTTGCTCTCTCATTGATATTTCTAACTCTCTACCCCTCTCTCTTCTACTCTGTAAAAAATCAGTAAAATATATTAAAAAAGAAAAATCCCTCTGCCCTGGCCAGGTGACTGAGTAGGTTAGAGCATCATCCTGTATACCTAAACCTTACGGGTTCAATTCCTGGACAGGGCACACTTAGGTTGTGGGTTTAATACTGAGCTAAGGAGTACATGGAAGGCTTATGTGGAAGGCAGCCAATCGTTGTTTCTCTCTCACATAAATGTTTCTCACCCCCTTTAAAAAAATCAATAAAAACGTGTCCTCGTACCCTAACCAGTTTGGCTCAGTGGATAGAGCGTCAGCCTGCGGTCTGAAAGGTCCCAGGTTCGATTCCGGTCAAGGGCATGTCCCTTGGTTGCAGGCACATCCCCAGTAGAGGGTGTGCAAGAGGCAGCTGATGGATGTTTCTCTCTCATCGATATTTCTAAGTCTCTACGCTTCTCCCTTCTTCTGTGTAAAAAAAAAAAAAAAATCAATTAAAATATATATTTTTTTAAAGTGTCCTCAGGTAAGGATTTAAGGAAGAAAAAAAAATTACATCACTCTGCCCCAGAAAATCTGTCCCATTGCCATATTAGGCACCCTGCCATCATCTGAACTGATTCACTACTTGTATTCATATACATACATATATATATATATTTTTAAAATTGATTTCAGAAAAAGAAAGGGAGAAGGGTAGAAACACCAATGATGAAAATATTGGGGATCAAGCCAGCAACCACAGCATATGACTCAACCAAGAATCGAACCGTGACTTCCTGGTTCATGGGTCAATGCTCAACCACTGGCCAGGCCACTACTTGTATTCTTAAACGTTCTTAAACATTCTACTCTCTTTAACTTTCCAGTTGTTTTATTTCAATACACTTCCCACCAGTCCAGATTCAAACTACCAGCTCTATTCCAATAGTTTTTCCTTTTCCTCCTAGCTTGGGGTTCATAAACCATTCAATCACTCTCTATTACCTTTACCATCAATATATTTCCTCCTTTTTCTCACAAAACCACAGTATTAAATAAATGCAATCACTGACTCTACTGTAATATCCAAATTAAATGCAATTGGGCAT
>NW_006288624.1:187072-188620 GCF_000327345.1 Myotis davidii
GCATGTGTCTCCTGTCTCACTTTTTAAATATTAAAAATATATTTATTGATTTCAGAGAGGAAGGGAAAGAAACATCAATGATGAGAAAGAATCATTGATTGGCTGCCTCCTGCACTTCCCCTATTGGGGATCAAGCCCGCAACCCAGGCATGTGCCCATGACCAGAATCGAACCCAGGACTCTTCAGTCCACAGGCCCTTGCTCTATCCACTGAGCCAAACCGGCTAGGGCTGTTCACATAGATATTAATTAAAATATTAATAACAGTATTAGCCGTGTGGCTCAGTTGGTTAGCGTATCATCTCAATACACCAAAGGCTATAGGTTCGATCAGGGCACATACAAGAATCAATCAATAAATACATATATAAGCGGAACAAGTCGATGTCTCTCTCTCTCGCTCAAATGAATAAATTAAAAAATGTATTAATAAGCCCAGCCGGTGTGGCTTGGTGGTTGAGTGTTGGCCCATGAACCAAGAGATCACTTTGATTCCAGGTTAGGGCACATGCCTGGGCTTCAGGCTACATCCCCAGTAGGTGGCATACCGGAGGCAGCCGATCAATGTTTCTCTCTCAGGGATGTTTCCACTCTGTCTCCACTTCTCTCTCTAAAATCAATGAAAGTGTATTTTAAAACATAAATAAATAAATGTATTAATAACACTGAATTTCTAACTTACCATGGCAACATCATCTAAAATGCTCTGAGGTGAACTATGAGCCATAACCTAAAAGAAATAAAAAATTATAATTTTGAAAAATAAATGAAAACCTATCAACCAACCAAAAAAGCAAGAGAGTCAAGTAATTTTAAGATACTTTCAAACTAGTATGGGAATTTCTTGTGGATGAAGAATCTTTCTATAAATTTCTTAATTCCTCAAATCCCACTCTCTGGAATGGAAATTTGACACCATAACTTGGGCCCTTAATCTCTATAGTATCTGTCTTCTAATTCAAATCCAGTCTTACAAGTTTTAATGCTACAATAATTATAACTGTAAAGGGCAACCTAAATCTGCTACCTAATGTTAAAATAGGGAGAAAAATAGCATTTTCTTAAATGTAATTAGTTATTAGTTATTCCTTTATAGAAATATGGTACTTCTACTGTGATGTCTTAGGGGATACTTGTAACTTACACTTTTCTAAGGTTATTGGGGGGTTTCAAGAAGATTGGGGGAGTTTAAAGAGGATATCCAGCACATAGTAATCAATAAATAAATTCTAGAGGCCCAGTGCATGAAATTCATGGACAGGTGGGGACCCTAGGCCTTGCCAGGGATCAGGGTCCATTGGGGCCAGGTCAATCGATTGGGGTCTGCCAGGGATAAGAACGGGGGGGGGGGGGGCGGAGGGGGGGGGGACTGCGGGAGTTTGGATATTGGCTCCAGGAGGGAGCCAGTCCTCGGCCTCCCTGGGAAAGGGGCCGCCCACGAGGCAACGGTCACCGGGCTGGGCACAGAAAGAACATACACTGGACGCCGCCATCCCGGTTCCCCGCCCCACCCCCCTCCTCCTTCCCTCACTGCAATGGCCTGGTAAG
>NW_006288624.1:188651-206081 GCF_000327345.1 Myotis davidii
GTGGGAGGTTGGCAGCTGGCCCCAAAGAGGGAGCCAGCTCTTGGCCCCCGTGGGAAAGGGGCCGTGTCCACCACCACCCACACCCGTTCCCTGTCCCAGCCCAGGGTTCAAAGGCCTCAGCAGGATCAGGAGGCAACAGTCACCGGGCCAGGCGCAAAAGGAACAAATGCCAGACACCGAGCAGGCCTAAGCTGCAGTCGGACATCCTTAGTGCTGCTGAGGAGGCGGGAGAGGCGCCTGCCACCACTGTTGTGCTGGCAGCCATCAGCCTGTGTGTGGCAGAGCAGAGCTCCCCCTGTGGGAGCACACAGATTGGCTGTGGGCACCTCCTGCATTAAGAGTCTGCCCCCTGGTGGTCAGTGTGCAACACAGTGACCAGTCGTTCCGTCATAATGGTCACTTAGGCTTTTATATATATATATATATAAGGCCTGCCCTGACAAAAACTATTTTGCTCCTCCTCCAAAGGATGGATGACTGACAAAGAAACTGATAAGACAAGCTATAAACTATCTCCACAACACCTCAACTGTACTTCAATACCATTCTAACCATAAGACAAGAAAGGGGTGGGGCAAGGCATTCTCAGGGGGCAGGGAGAGAGCAAAATCGGCAGCAGCCAGCAATTCCATCCTCTTTGACCCTTTGAAATGAAAGCATGCAGCCTAGGGGTCTGAAATAGGGTGGAGGGATTCATTTAAGTAGCCATGAATCTCTTAACTGAAACTAAACTATCATGGACTTAACCCTACAAGATATTATATTTTCGAAAATGTCCAACATTTTAGAGTATGAAACAAATGTTGTGGACGAAGAGAGGAAAAAGACTAACCTTAGAACAAACAAAATCAACTAATGTAGCTTCTTCTTCACCTATGTATTCTATAATTTTCTTATTAATCCAAGGTCTAATTCGTCGTTCCATCAATATCTGAAAAATAAAGTATGGTTACTAAAGTAAAGAAAAATTTTATTACACTTAAAAAAAAGTCTACAAACTTGTGGTTTTTTCATAACATTAAAATACAATCTGTCACACTAGAAGAGGTATATATCAAGATATATTTACTTCTAATTTATGAAGACTTCAAGTACCACCACTAATTTCCCCAATAATCTACTAAATTCTCAGCAATGTCAAGATTCCAGCTACATTATCATCACTACTTGTCATTAATGGCATCAACTGAATTTGTATGCTATATTCAAAACTACTTATGATAAAATGGTGAAATACAATTTACTACTCACAGAGTCCACAATAGACCAATCCAGGGGATAAGCAAAAAGCTCAGGTTTGGCTGTAGGGATTTTCTCAATGAGACTCTTAATGTGTTTGCGCTTTTCTTCAGTGTTTACGGTGCCTTTGGCAGCATTTTTATCATCTTCACCATAATCCAAGGGAACCAGTTTCCTTTTTCGGGGTACATCATCACTGTCTTCATCCTCAAATTTGTTAAAGACACTATCTACAGGGAGTTTCTTTCTCTTCACAGAATTAGGTTGACCAGGACTATTGGAAGCACCTATAGTAAAAACACTCTATTAGCATAATGACTTTATTTTGAAATGTTACATTTTATAACCCACCATCCCCTCAAAAACAGTGCAAAATATAATTTCACAAGTCTCAGAGAAAGATCCCAACTGTAAAAAATAACTCACTACTCACAAGTGCTAGAAAATTTAACTTTTCATTTCTTCTCAGAACTCGAGGCAGCTGCAGATATAGGAGCACTAGTAGAACTATGAAAACAATAGTGAGCTAGAAAAGCATTTTTGAATTTTTTCTATCTACCTACCAAGCAGCACATACTTATTTTTCCTTAAGGCAAAATTCAGGAGTTTGCAGAGGGAAAAATAAAGACAAAGGAAATAAATGCTAACATACCCAGTTTAAGACTCAGTCCTATTTTTGGCCTATGCTCCTCAGGCTGTTGTTGATCTGGCGAATTTTCATGAGGAATAATAATACCACAGGGAGACTCATCCCCAGGAGTGTTGGGGGTTGCATTGCCACTGGCAGAGGAAACAGATGGGGCAGAACTGATGGGCCGCAGAGTTGGTTTAAGACAGGGCTTCTGCTCTGGCTCTTCTTCCTCTTCCACAGGTTCCTCTCGTTTTTCTTCTTTTTCTTGCTTTTCTTCTTCCTCTTCCTCTGATTCTGGTTCTTGCTTTATTTGTGGTTGTCTGCGCCTCTCAGCCTCTTGTTCCATCTAAAAGAAAAAAATAATCTAACTCAGACCACAACTATACTCAATTCAACTGGCTTTTTTTTTTTGTATCTATACTGAAAAAAGCATAATATGCTAATTTGACCAGATGTCCTTCCAGACAAAGCCACAGTGGGAAGGGATGAAGCCGAGGTGGCAGAGACACCCCCCCCACCGGCCCTGGCAGCAGTGGGGGCCAGGGCCAAGGCCTTTGCATGAATTTCGTGCATCAGGCCTCTAGTTATCTTTATAAAAATCTCTTTTTTTTCATTAGGAATAGCGAAAAACATTGCTCACTTCTATAATCAGAAAGCTAAGTAAATCTGTAAAGTAGATGAGATACTTCGAAAATTTAAAAAATGATTTTACAAATATTATCATTCTTCAGTGGTGTTATATAAAACTTCAGAATAACAAAGGTAAATACATAATAAATAGCTGGCTAATTCAAAATGAAAAGTATGTTTTTATAATTTCATTAAGGACATTATAACCAGAGTCCTGGCTGGATGACTCAATTGGTTGGAGTGTCATCCCATACACCAAAAAGATTGCTGGTTCAATTCCTGGTCAGGGCACATAACTAGGTTGCAGGTTGAATCCCCATTCAGGGTGGGCGCAGGAGGCACCCAATTGATGTTTCTTTCTCTCTCTCAAAACACAAAAACAAAAACAAAAAAAATCAATAAAAATGTGTCCTTGGGTAAAGATTAAAAAAAGAAAAATAAACTATAGCCAGAAGTTTGTTTTAGTTTTTTTTTTTATAAATGTATTTTATTGATTTTTTACAGAGAGGAAGGGAGAGGGAGGAGAGATAGAAACATCAATGATGGGGCGAAAAGAAAAGGGAGGGAAAGGAGGGAAGGGAGGGGGAAGGGGAGGGGGAGGAACATCAATGATGAGAGAGAACCACTGACTGGCTGCCTCCTGCACAACCTCTATTGGGGATTGAGCCCACAGCCCAGGCATGTGCCCTGACCGGGAATCCAACCATGACCTCCTGGCACTCAATCCAGAGCCACATGAGCCAGGTCACAATTATTTCTTCTTTCTAGTTAATGACTAAGGGTAGTAGCCACTTATGAATTCACAAACAAAAGAAACAGGGCAATGGAAAGAATTTAGGACCCTTAAGGCCTATAACAGTATGAACATTCCCCCTGAAATTATGAAAGATAATAAAAAATAATCATGAGAGCATTACAAACTTTTAGATGAATAGATCAATATTTTAAGCATGAAACAAAAATAGAAAATAAAAATATATCTAAGAAAACATTAAAATTAAAATTCATTGGTAGACACAGAATTAAAAAATAAAATCATCACAACCTCAATGTTACAAGACAAACAATATGCCACAATAGTGAAAGTATAAAAAAAGGCATAAGGGCTATAAATTGGTAAAATTATGGGTGGAAGATTACACCTGATTTAAAAGCACCAAAAAACAGCATGTAAATGATAATCCCACTTATAAAACTTATGTCTGAGTGGAGTATATGTGATCTGTGTGGTAACATTTAAAAAGTAACTAGTCATTTATAATGATTATAAATGGCTAATAGAAATCAGGTGGTCTTTAATCTCATTATTGTGTTCTATGTTGTCTAAGCTTTCTATTTACTCATGTAAGCACTTTATCAACAGAAAAAAGAACATTATTTCATTTTGAAAATAAAAGGGACATGTAAGACATAATTTCTGTTAATAAATAACATGCAACAGATTTTAAAAACTTTGTATGACACACTCTATTCCTAATCAGCATGGGGTATGCCATGTCCTATGACAGTCTTTTCCTTTTAAATGACAAACTGTTAATAAAAAAAAAAAATTTATTTTGGAAACAAAATATTTAGAGTGATAGTGACAGAAGAAACTTAAATCACAAAAGCACACTGTAAAAACAGGTTTCTAGCTAAGTGTCATTAAAAGACACTCATTTAACATAATACTTCACAGAAATAAATGAATAAAACATCTGAAAGATTTTTAGAATGAGCCAATACTGATTATTTGTGCAATAATAGAAAGAAAAAGTAGTAATAACCTCCCCAAAATAACAAGACTCATGGTACCTAAAAATACATTCCCTTATAAACTAAACCACATCATAGTCGGCTTAAGATGACATGCTACCAATTGTCACCCCAACAAATTTAATAAAGATTTTTTTAAAAAGGCCCAGCCAGCATGGCTTAGTGGTTGAGCATCAACCTGTGAATGAGGAGATCATGGTTCAATTCCCAGACAGGGCACATGCCTGGGTTGCAGGCTCAATCCCCAGTGTGGGGAATGCAAGAGGCAGCCAATCAATGATTCTCTCTCATCAGTGATGTTTCTCTCTCTCTCTCTCTCTCCCTTCCTCTCTGAAATCAATAAAAACATATTTTTTTTAAAAAGATGACTTCATGGTCTTAAAATATTGTTGATGTGATAGTAACTCACCCTCTGAAGCTCTGCATCTGGATCCGGATGCCCTTCTGCCAGAAGTCGCTGCCTGATTTCCTCTAGCTCTTCCTTCTCTCTTTTCCTATCCCGTTCATCTGCTTCCATTTCCTTTTCCCTGTCACGCAATCTTTTCTGAAGAGCACTTCCTCTGCAAAAGAAATCATAACAGGCCTTATTTAATACTCAGACCATCAATTATTGCACATGTCTCCAAAAGCACTTTCTTTCAATACTAAAACTGCATTCTAAAAGACTTAATGTTCTGTATCTGCAGACATTGTGATCTCTACGTGTTACTATTTAATACGTGAGCATTGTCTTGTCACTTATAACCATGCCTCATTGTTAAGTCATTCTAAATAAGTATCTAAATCAAGCAGAAAAGTAGCATTCAGAGAAAAACAAAGTTCTCATTTTGTGCCTATTCCACAGGGAAACCCCAACACATAACCTATGTTTGCTTGGATGCTAAGCTGTGAAAAATTAACACAAGAAGTAATAATAACAGATCTGTATCTTCAATTAAAATAAATGATTTCCCTGTGGAAAAAAGTACTAGTAGTAGTGCAGAATCAATAGAAAGCAGAGGTTCTCTCAATATAGCACTTTATTATACCTCAGAATGTTGAAATTATACACTGCTATTTTATGATTCAAAAATCTCACTTTTTTGCATTTTCCAAAAAATCAAATTCTTGAAATTCTATTTAATTTGCTAATTCTGATGTTTTGGCGCCTGAATATTAAGCATACCTACATATTAACTGCCTTTACTTCATGCCTGGATCATGTGAGGCACATGAGAGATTTTTCAAAAATAGAAATATTGACCCCTATCTTCAGGGAAATTACAGTCTGGAGTACACGGAGCCAAACAAAACCAATTTTACCACCATGCCATAAGTGCTAAAATGAAAGTAGTTCAGACACGCTGTGGAAAACAAAGAGAAGAGGGAAGGCAGAGGATTCACCAACTCTCACTTCACAATAATATATCAATTGGTTGGGAGAGGAGGATGGAAGGGTAGTTCAGATTACTGTGTGGCATTCTTTAAATCTTTGAAGAAAATAATTTCTAGACCACTCCAGACAGTCATAAAGATCAATTATAACTTGCTATAAAAATTGAACCTCTTTAAAATACATGAAGAAAAATTTGTAATACTGTATTATCCCCCTCCCCGCCCCCGCCAGAGACACACAGAAATGTCAATCTTTGCCAACAGTGCTTTCCCCACTGCCCAACCACCCCCTCCAGAATAGCATATCAGCTATGGGTATGATTACAAGAGGGAATATGAAGATTTCGTTCTTTATTCCGCTGAGTGAACTTGCACTCTCTGGTAGACAAGGGGAAAATATACCTAATGAAATGCTAAAAGTATGAGTTCATAGAGCAAGGCTTGTTTACCTGTAATATTTGGGATCATCTCTATCATCATCATAATCTTCCAAGAATTCTTTTAGTCGTTTAGCTTCTTTTGCCTAGAAAGGATAGAGTGTGCAAAATTAACATAAAAGTCACTTAAGTTACACCCTCCCCCTTTCTTGGGAACAGATTTTCTTATCCATACCATTTGAACTTTATAATTCTCAAATATTTCATATGTTAAATGTAAATAACAGTATATGTCTTTTGTCTTTTACTCATAAGACAAGTCAGAATTAGGACTTATCTATAAAATAAAAACCACAGATAGTATGCTATAATAAATTTGTTCCCTGAATATAATCTTCAAAGTACAGTAATTAACTTCTAATTAATGCAACCTAAGCATATCAGTAAACAAAACTGAAAGTTATCTTACTGAATTTGTTAACTGAACAAAAATATTTTACACATTTTCATTGTAAATGATACTATAAGTACTTTTTGTGAAATGCAGGATTAAAAATTTAAATCACGTTCATGCATCAATTCAAAGGTAATGCCTATCTCACTTTGAGCACACAAACCTCTTATTCCTACTTTTGGAATTTCAAATATACAACAAAAATTATATTTAATAGCAGTTAAACCTAACAATTATATATGTATACATATATAATCTACATCTATTATATCAACAACTACAAAGCAGGTAACGGTAGGTTTCTGACTGCAGTAAAATTTTAACCACTTCATCCAGTTCAAATGTTACCTCTCTATAAAGACTTCCCCAATCTAATCAATTATCCATGACCAGCTCCTCCCCGTCTCTCTCTGTACTCCAAAATTACTCTGAACACACCTTTACCATCTTAAACACTCTCACACATGCTATAGTAAGTACCTTATCTCCCTGACAATATTACTGACTTATTTCAATATTAGAAGCATTGTTTATTCTTGTATGCCCAGTACTTAGCCCAAGGCTGGGATATAATGTACACTCAAAATTTGTCCAATGAATAAAAGTAGATTATCAAGTAGCAATGACAATACAAATATCTAAATAAAACACAGGAGGGCCCACAAGGTAAATACTAAAACAAATATAAGTTATCATTCCATAAGAGTGCAGAAACTTCCGCTTTTTACATCCGATATTTCTGTTACTGGAACATTTTTATAATAAGCAAATAACTGCTAAGTTTCCAAATAAAAAATTAATAGGAAATGTTTTTCTAGAAAGATAGATTTCAGATTTGCTTATAGGAAGCAAAAGTCCCTTTAAACCTATTCCACAATTATTTCTTCAAATAATTAGCTTTTACTATATTATTCTCTTCCAACTTTCTAACCTAGGGATGAAAAAGAAATTCTAGAACGGGAGCTACAATCCAGGGAAATAAGGAGTATTTTAAATAATTCTATGACATTAGTGGATGTACTATTCAGAACACCCATACTATCTAGCTAGTTGCTGCATGCACCCTTTTGGTTACTTACAAAAATTCCCTCTATGTCTCATGTTCAAAACTATTTGAAGAAGATTCCTAACTTCAGTGAAGTTTTTGGAAGAATAATCTCCAAACTGGAGATAAAGAAACTTTCATGAAATTCTGGCAAAGACAGAACACATGGAACATACTACTGAAGCAAATACTATGATAAAATATATTTTTGACATTTTACTTAGTAACAACCTAAACCAATTGTTCACTGTTACAGTTTATCAAACAAAGCAAATGTGAAAAAAAAGTATTTTTATAATTACATATTATATAGTCAAAAGAATAAATAGTAACCGAAGGAAAACCTATAATCCATAAATGTTATATAAAGACAATTTTGACTTATAAAACCAGAAGTCTTCTCAGGACACTCTCATCCATCCCAATGTACCAACCAATACAGAATATCAAAGCTGCTACTTCAAATTCAAAAATGTTGCAGATTCTTAATCAGAGAACGTTCTATAAATTCTCATTTTATATATTACTCTATGACAGATTTACTTTGAAAGAATGCCAAAAGATAATTTGGTATAGATAACAAAAATGTGAAAAACAGAAGGGAAAAAAGATTTTGGTGTACTGAAAGTGTCTCAAGGTTATTTGAAATATATAAAAATAATATTATGCTGGGAACTTGTACAATTTATTTATAAAGTTATTTCTAGTTAACAGAAAAGATTTGACCTCATTTATATCTGAAAATCACTTATTTTTAACCTAGATTATTACCATTTCTCTTCTCCTTTCCTCTTCTCTTTCAGCCTCTTTCTCATACTCCCGGGTTTTCTTCCGTTCTCTGATTTCCCAATTCTTAAGGCGCTAAAAATGAAATTGTCAGAGCTTTAAAAATATACACAGGGTTTTAAAATTTTTGCATAAGCTACTAAGTACCCAACTTTACCAATATAAGCATTTCCTCAATTTACCTCTTGATAAGCAGCTTCTTTCTCCCGGAGTTTTCTTTCAAGTTTTCTTCGTTCATACGCATCTTCTTCATCCTCTTCTCGATCCCTCTTCTTGTCTTTTTCTCTTTCTCGCTCCCGTTCCCTTTCACGCTCTCTTTCTCGTTCACGCTCTCTTTCTCGTTCACGTTCTCTCTCTCTCTCTCTTTCCCGCTCCCGCTCCCTTTCACGATCTCTGCTCTTTTCTCTACATAAAAAAAAAAGATTTTTTAAATTGTCATTCTTTTTGTTTTCCTTTAAAAACCTAGGTAGAGAACAATACAGATTATGAAATAGACAAGCCAGAATTCAGCATTTCATTCCTGCAAAACTATAAACTCCTCTATATTCATCAGAGGCACAGAATATAATTCTAGCCCCAAATTCTGAATTCAGTGTTAATACATATTGGTATCTCAGAAAATAAACCAAGAAACCCTGGAAATAACAAATACAAAGGGCTTCCCTAGCTGATTTGGCTCAGTGGATAGAGTGTCAGTCTGCAGGCTGAAGGGTTCTGGGTTCAATTCTGGTCAAGAGCACATGCCCGGGTTGCAGCCTCAATCTTTAATAGGTGGCATGCCGGAGGCAGCAGATCAATGATTCTCTCTCATCATTGATGTTTCTATCTCTCTCCTTCTCCTTTCCTCTCTGAAATCAATAAAAATATATTTTTTAAAAAAGAAAAGAAATACAAAAGGCTAATGAACATATTAAAAAATAGTTTATTTCACTAGTGGTCAAGGAATGAAGGTGATAAAGGGTGTGGAGAAAAGAGCATTTTGTCATGTTACACGGATAAATTACAATTATAGGAGCAATGAAAAGTTCTCAAATATTTAATTTGAAACAATAAAACCAAATTGCAGTATATGATATGCCATGAATCTAAATACATATAGTATATATGAAACAATATACTGTTCTGTAGTGTAAGTATAAAGACACTATTTTATATATGTAAAATTCTCAATAATAGTCAAAAGGATACTGGTTATTCCAGGGGAGATGGAAGAGAAGAATTTGAATGCCCACTAAAGATTAAGAGCACTAAACTTCCAGTTCCAGTAACTGATTAACTGACCTAAAGGGAACCTCCCTTCAGCTACAATCAGATGGAAAATCTGCAAGCCAAAAATGTATTTGAAAACTAGCTTGAAAAAAAAAAAGATGTGCTTTTCTCTCTTCTCTCCTTCTACTCTCCTTTTTCCTCTTCCTTCCTTTGCTCATTTTTGCTCCCTCATTCCTAAAGAATTTGAGATCAATCAACTGAAATCAATATAATTAAGAAAAATTTCTAAATAAAACAAAAAGATGAGATTACTAGAATTTATAAGAGTAAATTTAGCCGAAGCCGGTTTGGCTCAGTGGATAGAGCGTTGGCCTGCGGACTGAGGGGTCCCAGGTTCGATTCCGGTCAAGGGCATGTACCTGGGTTGCGGCCACATCCCCAGTGGGGGATGTGCAGGAGGCGGCTGATCGATGTCTCTCTCTCATCGATGTTTCTGACTCTCTATCTCTCTCCCTTTCTCTCTGTAAAAAATCAATAAAATATTAAAGAAGAGAGTAAATTTAGAGTTTGGGAGGTGAGTTGTGGGGATGCAGTGGGCTAGAGGACCAAATCGACACCAGAGGCTAAAACTAGAACTGACTTCCCAGTATAATGGACCTCAATGAAACAGTGACTAGAAGAAAAAGGCCACTGGCCCAAAAAGACAACAGAATTCTGTCTGCCCAGGGCACTGGATGGACAGTTGATACGTTCTGGGTCTGTAAAAACTGGCTTAAGACAGAAAGTAATGCTAAAATTAAAATTGTTATTTTCACCAATGTTTTACATATGTTATACAGCAAGCCAGGCATGCCCTATGGCTAAGGAAGTCCTCATCACATAAATGTTAAGTCGTCCTACAGAGTGCTAACCTGCAGTTCAATTAAAGCTATCACGAAAACAATAACTTCTATAAAGCCTTACCTTGATCGACTCCGATCCTTATTCCGATCTGAACTCCTTTCCCGATCGCGGTCACGATCTCTCTCTCGATCACGATCCCGATCTCTCTCCTTTGTCCGGTCACGATCCCTATCCCGTTCTCGTTCCCGCTCCCGTTCTTTCTCTTTCTCTCGTTCACGTTTTCTTTCCCTTTCGCGTTCTCGCCTTTCTCATTCCCCTTCACGCTCCCTCTCTCTTTCTCTCCGTTCTTTCTCAATTTCCTGTCTTTCTTTTTCTTTTTTGCCTTTCTCTTCTTCCAGTTTCTAGAAACCAATAAAAGTACTTTTAGAGTTAATCTGTAGTTCCAGTATTCAGATTTTTCCCAACACAATGCCCAATATTAACAACAACAATAAAAAAAACCACTGGTAATTTGCTATTAAATATTTGTGGTTTTACTTGACAAATTAAATTGAAGGAATCACAAGACTAGATAGATTTCGTGCAAAACCATATACTCTACACAGACCAGGAATCTCCAATCTTGGATGCTGGGAGATTGTGTCAAGTGTGGCTAGCCACTCAATGATTATATAACTAAAATGATCATGAAGAATGTGTTGGTTCGTAGAGTTCTAAAAAGACAATCAGTTAGCAAAAATGTGATTCTTCCCATTATAAATTTCTGTAAATCAGTGGGATTATGGATATTAATTTCAAACCACGACTTCCCACTACCTAAAGGTTGTGATTTAGGGTTTTAAAAAGGAGGTGGAGAAGAGTCAGGTCACTGTAACGCAACTAAATGGTATGTCTTCTAGTATGCCCACCCTCCAAAAGGCAAGGTAAATTCAACCAAGATCTGCCTCACTATCTGTGGAAACATTTACTCCCACCATTACAAGATGGACAGCCCACCAAATTCAAAAGTTTGAAAAATCACTCACTTCAAGCAAAAATTTTAACTTAACCGTATAAGCAACATATTTGTGCCCATTATGCCTATAAGACAATAAAAATATATCAACAGTGATAAATCCATCCTGGGAAGGAATGATTGTGTATTAACTTACAGATGCTGTGTTAGGACATGGATCGCCAACACTGGATTAACCTTGCCTACAAGCTATGTTTCTGGGAGGAAGAGCAAGTACATGGTTCACAAATAAACCAAATTAACAAAGTCAGACCAAGTTTGTACCCTCACAAGATTACCAGTGCACCACACGGTTTCTATACAAACTCAGAAGAAGAAAAAATACCCCAAACAGGAAAACAAAACAAAAACAACACATTTATCTCTTTGGTTCCATGTTTAGAGTCACTGAAATGAAATTTAAACTTAACAATAAAATGTTCATTTTTTCTTTTCTCAGTCATGTAAAGCATTTAAAACAACTTTAAAAAGCAATCTTACCTTTTATACTCTTTCTCTTGCTCATGGATCAGAGAACTGATAGGATTATGAAAGAAAAGCTAATGCATGAAAAATCAATATATTCAGCTGCTGTGCCAGTCTGTACCAAAGTAGAATGCAGGCAAGCTAATACTGAATACATTGAAATTACAAAGGAAAGAGAAAAAGAAATGGTAGAAAGAGGACAGAAACTAAAGGCTATTTAAAGGGGCAATTCTAATTTTTCAAAGTTCTAATGGATTACAAAAATTTAAATTGTAAAATGAGGCTAGACTACATAACACTTACCTCAGTGTCATACACTTATAAAGAAATCTGTTTATTTCTGAGATAAATACTTACAGACTTTAGCTGTTCCAATAATTTCTTTTGTAGAATTCCTCAAATTTTTTACTCGTTTATTCACTGCACTACTTATTTCTTAGGTGTATAGTTTCACTTATGTAAGTAATAATTTGTTTCAGAACTCATTCAAAGTTTTTGTTCTAAGTAAATGAAAAAGTGAGTGAATCTGGTCCATACTAAATGTATTTCTAAAAGATTATATATGTGGTAAATAGATACACACACATATATGCATTTTAAGACAAAGACTGAAAAAAGAGGAAATGGAGACTAAAATAGTATGAGTAATGAAATAATGAAAAAGAATAGAAAGAAATCATAAATCTTACCTTATTCTCTCTTCAGACTCGTCCGTGCTGTAAATGGACGCCCCCTGCCACGCTGATACCCTGACAGTCTGTGGTTATTTAGTAAACTCATACCAAAACATGCAAAGGTTCACTGAGCTCATTTTTTGTTACTCAAGTTTTAAACATTTCCTTTAAACATCCACCCAATAACAAGAACAGTTTTTCATTTTGACCTTTTTGTTAAAGCACATTTTGGAAATTCAAAACATTCCCCTGCCCACCCTACAATGAATAAGTCTAAGGAAGTCAAATGCCTGACAGCTTCTCAAACTCTGAAGCAAATATCTTGAAATAATTTTTTAAAAACACGATTCTGTCATACTTTACCAATGACATGACCGGGTTTAACAAATAACAAAAAGGGGATAAACCATACACACAACTGTATACTGTTTTCAAGGTTACTCAGACTCTGAGTTTGAAAATAAACATAACCAAAAGTATTCCTCTAAAATGACTTCCCACAGGCTATCCCCTTTAACTAAAAATTAAGCTGAGGGAACTGCATTTGTAATTTTATTCATATTTAATTCCTGAAAAAGCACTGTGTATGTGAACTAGGGTTGGGCATGGATAATAAGTGTTCAGCAGCATTAATTCAATGGCATTAATTATCAACTTGGAATTTTAAAAGCAGTAAGAAAAAATAAGATTAAATAAAAGAAAAAATGAATTCAACTTTTCACTGAGTTAAAAGTCAGTCTTATGTGGAAGAACCAGTAATACCTTACTATCTTTAACATCAAAATATATTTCATGCAGCGTTTGCATTTTACTGTCCAAAAGCATCAACTTCAACATTAGCAAACATTCACAGATGCACTGTCATTGAGAGAAGCTTTCAATAGGCAAAACTCGTGAGATTTACTACAAATACCCATTTCCAAGCCAGTTACCCCTTTGCATATTTTTCTGAGGGGGCATCCATAAATATAATAAAAAACAGAAGCTCATACTTACATCCTATTCCTTGTTACTTTCCAAGCTGAGTGTTTCATCTTGCATTAGTCACCATATGATCTCTATCATAATGGTGGGGGTCAATGAATAGATTAGCTTTATGGGCATTTACAGTTCTTCCATGCATCTAAAATTTGGTAAGTCTGGTAATCACTGACCTACTTTTTAAAATCTCCCCCTCAAATTATATCTACACAAATATAAATCTTAATTTTTAACCTCAGCTCTAAAGAAAAGGTTTTCCTAAGATTAAGTTAAATAAATGCTCCCAGAAATACACTACAGTGTATGTTATCCTATCCCCTTGAATCTAGTTTAAATCTGACCTTGATGTTTATGTTGAAACCTAAAAATAAAATCAGCTTTTATTCATATTAAAGTGAGATGACTGCAGAGCAGTAACTAAAAAAAAAAAAAAAAAATTTAAATATAATATGTCAAGGTCCACTTTAATATGATATTGGTCTTGTTTGTTTCTATCTAAATATCAACTAAACCTATAAAAAGCATTTAAATTTATATCCTAATGTAAGGTCGATTTTTTTTTTGTCTGTTCGCTTTGGATTCTGTAAAAAGTCTAGATTGATATCAAGTGAAAAAAACAAGAATACTACCTTGTGTGTATCTCTGAATTTGCTGATCTCTCGGGATATTAGGTCTCTTTTGTCTTCTTCCATTTCTATAGCATTTATATCTTCCTAAAAGACAGGGGACAGGAGGGAATGCATAAAGATCAATCTAATAACAAGCAAAGGTTAGATATTCTGTACAAGTCTTACAAAAGATAAGAGTAAATAAATAAAAAGAACTTGTATAGTAACAAATGTAATGATCTAAGTTAGTGAAAATTCTGGTAGACAAGAATTACAAATCTGACAATCACCAGTGAACATATTTATTGTCAAAGCCTTCAATGTACACAAACCTTAGTGATGAGTGGATACGGGATCAGAGGTGCCACTGGAAATCTGCGGAAAATCTGCAAAAAAAATCCACAAAGATTTTTTTTAAAAAACACAAGAGTTCACATTAACCTGCAAAACAATGCTATTTTATACTAGAAGCAATGCTTGTGGGACATTTTCTTGATTTCAAATTACTTGATAATAAAAATACTTCACTCACTCTCAGTCTATAACCTCTCCCATCACCTCCTCTCCCTCCAACCTCCCTAAGCAAAAGAATAAGGAGGGTCTCATACTAGTGGGGCTTTTTTCTTGACCCAGATATAGGAAACAATCATACCAATAAAATGTATCCATAATTCCTGCCGTAGAGCAGGATTTCTTTGATCCACTGTTCCCAATCCATATCCAACATATATGTCTAGTTACTTTCTCCTTTCCCATTAACCTCAATTACCCTGTACCTGACTAACTCTACCAATTATCATTCCCAACTATCGGCATTTCACCAGACAGGTATTTATGACCATGTGAGGAAGAATGAGACAAGTAATAAAAATGTATTTGGCCACAAACAAAATTGAAGATGGCCTAATAAGGCAATGAAATCCTAAATGATAGGAACCTTGATATTAAATTATAATATGTTCCATGTTACTTTTTCATGTATATGCAATCCATGCATATAAAATAATTCTGGTATTTTTAAAAAACAATCCCCATAATTTCTCTTAGTTTATTCGAAAGAAATTAGTATAAGAAAGCCAAACATTTTCTTTCAACCTGGACTCCCTAACATTCAGTTAGCTTGGTCAGACAGAGTGGTTATAATATTAATACACTGCAGAAGAGTGTGTCATCTTGTGCTGCTCTTTCACAGTCTTCCAGCTAGAATTTGAACAGCATTACTGTCCATGGAGGGGAGTGAGACGTGGTTGTAAGGAGACAGCTAAAAATCTTCAGTGAAGGATACCGGCATCCTGCTTGGAGCAGAGACTGAACGATAATTAGGTAAAACAAGGCCAGTCCTTCATAGCCAAAAACATTTTACTATAACCCTTAATATAAGTACCTACAATTCATCACTGAAGGTGGTTTTTCCCTTACTGAATTTGAATCCACAGCTAAGTACAAGCTTCAATGCCAGTGCATTTTAAACACAGTAAACAGAAATGTTTTGGTAAAAATATTAGGAGTTAATTGGTAGAACAGGTCAAATTAGGCTTAACAGTACAATTATTGTAAATGCTAGTCGTTCTTGTATTTTCCCCTCAAAAGTTAAAATGTACTGAAAGCACAAGAGTGACACCATAAAAAGTAAATTGTAGAAATGACTGTTGTCAGAATTTAATAACACATACGTCCTCCTTCTTTTCCTTCTTCTTCTTCCTGGGGTGAGAGTCAGATTCTTGTGAAGGGGCATTGAGCTCACTGGAGTATTCACGTATTAAAATTTCAATGGCCCCTTTGATCATCTGATCTCTTCTCTTAGTTTCTTCATCTAAGGCTTCTTCGTCATCATTAGTGACAGTTTCTGGCCTAGCAGTCTTAAAACAGAAAACAAGGCAAATTCAGGAGGGGGGTTAGGGAGAATTAACCGAGAAAAATGAAAAACATTCTAAGAGTTAGCAAACAAAACAAACATGTTTTCTTCAAAAAAATCTATGTAGTTTGCCTGGGCAGTGTGGCTCACTGATTGGGCAATGACCCATAAACCAGGATGTTGCCAGTATGATTCCTGGTCAGGGCACATGCCCAGGTTGTAGGCTTGATCCCCAGTAGCGGGGCATGCAGGAGGCAGCCAATGGATAATTCTTTCTCATCATTGATGTTTCCCTCTCTCCCCCTCTGAAATCAATACAAATATTTTTTAATTAAAAAACACACACCTCTGAGGTTCTATTAAATGCAGACCTGATTTTGCTCTTAGCTTTATAAAATAAACTTTCATCATTTCTTTCCCTTTCTACCCTTGGTAGCTAATATTTTGACCCCTACCCAGCTATAGGAAGATTAAATCATAGGACTAACATACTGCACAAAACATCTGCAAAGCTTTCCCAATTTTTCAGACTGTCTTGCTCAATACTTGCACAAACTAAGAATATTTCCTAACTCAACAGTTGAAAATGTAATTATGTGAAAAAAGCAAAATAAAAGTTTATGTATACTATGCAAGCCACTATTTAAAATCAAAAGGCACATATAGAAGAAAGGAACAAAAAGCACTAAGACAGTTTTGTACAATTAAATGCAAGCATCACACAGGTCAGAGGTGAAACAATGGCTTCTTTTCCCCCCACTCCTGCTCTCTAAAATGTCTATAATGTGGGAATGCCACTTATAAAAATCATATACTGCCCAGCTGGTGTGGCTCAGCAGTTGAGCATCAACCTAGGAACCAAGAGGTCAATTCCCAGCCGGGTCACATGCCCAGGTTGCAGGCTCGATCCCCAGTGTGGGGTGTGCCCATCAATGATGTTCTTGTCTCATCGATGTTTCTCTCTCCATAGCCCTCTCCCGTCCTCTCTCTAAAAATCAATTTAAAAATATTTTTAAGAAAAAATCATATACATACTAAGAAAAAAATCAACTGTAAATACTGCACAAGTCTTTAGTCCCATGACTTGCAAACGTAACATTTAAAAAAACAACACAAAACTCATGTTGTAATGCTTCTCACAAAAAAGCAACTATTTGTAAAACTTTATTATT
Organism: Myotis davidii; assembly: GCF_000327345.1. NCBI lineage: Eukaryota > Metazoa > Chordata > Mammalia > Chiroptera > Vespertilionidae > Myotis > Myotis davidii. The sequence continues at coordinate 205,765 of NW_006288624.1, forward strand.
TTTTAAAAGAAGTCTTGCCGAAACCGTTTGGCTTGGTGGATAGAGCGTTGGCCTGCGGACTGAAGGGTCCCAGGTTCGATTCCGGTCAAGGGGATGTACCTTGGTTGCGGGCACATCCCCAGTGGGGAGTGTGCAGGAGGCAGCTGGTTGATGTTTCTCTCTCATCGATGTTTCTGACTCTCTATCTCTCCCCTTTCCTCTCTGTAAAAACTCAATAAAATATATATTTTTTTAAAAAAGAAGTCTAGATTTTTACTTGTGTTGATGTGAAAAAAATTACTGGTTTCACAAAAATAGGTCCAGAGACAAATGGGGGG
>NW_006288624.1:206219-215660 GCF_000327345.1 Myotis davidii
TAAAAAAAATTATTGGCTTCTACTGTGGTACTATTATTATTGTTATCATTATCATTTCTAGGTTTTTTTCAAATCTCCCAGTTAAGGAATTAATCCAGTTCAAAACACAAAATTCAGAGACTGACCTCAAAACATTGGATAATTTTCCGTTACTCTCAATTCCTCTCTTCTTAAAACTTAAAATGGTAAAGAAGTGTGAAAAAACGCAACAAAATAACCTCTTTTCAGAAAAACTTAAGAGCTTCAATAATAAAGCTACTGGTTGTAAAGTTGAAAAACAGCCCTTCCAGGCTTCTCTGGCTCTGGCTTCTAGAATCCAAAAGAAGAACTTCTGTGGAGCAAACGCAGAGCTCTTTCTTTTGAGGAAATGTAGGTTTGGCCAAACTAACAGGCAAAGATGTAAAGATGTTCCTACCTATAGCCATCGATCAATTAAAGTGCCACATAAGTGTCTCCTTCCAGTGTCTGTACTTTCAACGCTTGTCAGAATTCATTCTTGAACATTAACAACCACTAACTGTGACATTCAAGCAGACAGTTCTACCTCTATTGCTGAATAGCCAAAAAGCAACAGGACATGGAATAGAGGAACATGGCTACTTCAAATGAACTCATTTTTACTAAAAGTGAAAGAATTGCTTATACAAATTCTGAAAAATCTAAATGAAAGCTTTCAATCAAGCCATTAGACAAGACACATAAATCCTGTTAAAATTATGGTCAGAAAAATCTCTTTCTAGATGAGCTTGTGGTGTTTTGTAATTTCTTTTAGTCAAAGAGAACTACCCAACTAACTGTGTTTTTTCCTTTCTGCCTGGGAGCCAGAAAAATGCCTGAATAAAGTAACACACAAGTTTCTCAAAGTCTTATTCTCCTATCATTCACCTTAAGCCACTATTTTCTAAATTTCCCCAAGAAATCAATAAAGGAGTAAAAGCAAGTAACTTCTCATATTTTATCTTGGAAAATCATGACAAATCTGCAATCTACTCCACAGTATAGTTATACCTGCCTAAGTTACTTTAAAAAAAATTTTTCTGACAATTGCTTGACATTTTTTAAATTTGCATTGTTGAGGAAAACTTACATTCTAGAAAAATAATGTACTTTGTCATATGACTTCAAACACCTGGGCACCATGCCAACTGTACATAGGAGTCATGCCTATTAATTTTTTAAAATTTCAATTTATCTGAAAAAATTGTTTTTATTGGAGGTGGCTTTATTTCCATTCTTGAAGAAAGATATACCCAAATTAAAATAGTGTTTGCTCTGGCTAATGGAGATTTACAAGTTAAATGAGTCACAAAAAATCGTGCATTTCGCCCTAACTGGTTTAGCTCAGCGGATAGAGCGTCAGCCTGCAGACTGAAGGGTCCCAGGTTCGATTCCAGTCAAGGGCATGTACCTTGGTTGCGGGCACATCCTTAGTAGGGGGTGTGCAGGAGGCAGCTGATCAATGTTTCTCTCTCATCGATGTTTCTAACTCTCTATCCCTCTCCCTTCCTCTCGGTAAAAAAATCAATAAAATATATTTTTTAAAAAAATCGTGCATTTCCTTATTCACTAAATGCTTATTCCGTTTTTGCTATGGGCAAGACATTATACTAGGTTCTGGGGAGGTACAAGATAAAGGGACACACTCTGTGAAGTTACTGCCCTTTCTATCTTGTAATCAGAGAATGGAGGAGGATAGAAGAATGAAACTGGGTATAAGAGGCAGTGAGAGGCAGAGAAATACAAACAATATGTACTACAAAGCAGACTGACTTTAACAGCAGAACAAAACTGCTTGATAGGAAGAGAAAATTTAATTCTGCCTGAGAGGAATCAAGGGTTAGATATGATGAAGCAAGTAACATTTTAATTACTTGTGAATGGGCAACAAGGACTTGAGATGTCAGCAAAGCACAAGTTAAGTTTGTATGGATACATGACTGAATGGAAGGGGATGAATGGGAGAACTAGAAAGGTAAACTGCAGCAAACAGTAAGAAATTCAAAACCATTAAGGATGGATGAGCAGGGAGTAGGCATACTTGTAATTGTTTTAGAAATATAGCCAGTACTGTAAAGAGTCAGATGAGAGGAAACTAAATGCAGAGAAATAAGTTAAATTATTAGAAGTCCAAGGAAACATGGGGAAAAAGCTAATTACAAAACAATACTTTAAAATTCAATCCTGTATTTATGAAGGAAAAATACACATATTCCAATCAAAACTATATTCATACACCCAGAAAACTGTCTGGAAAACATGGAACCAAAATGTCTACATGCCCAGAAGGCATGGCTCAGTGATTGAGTGTAGACCTATGAACCAGGAGGTCACGGTTTGATTTCCCATCAGGACCCATGCCCAGGTTGCGAGCTTGATCCCCCGGTAGGGGGCATGCAGGAGGCAGCCAATTGATGATTCTCTCTCATCAATGATGTTTCCACCTCTCCCCTTTCCTTCTTCTCTGAAATCAATACAAGTATATTTTAAAAAAACAAACCAAAAAACAAAATCTCTACAGTGGTTACCAAAGGTGATGGGATTATATGGGTGACAGTTTCTTTTTTATAGTTTGCTTTAATTGATGAATCTTTTTTACAAAGAACATACAAGAAAGCTATTTCTATTTTAAATGATAATAAAAGTTTGAAGAGAACAAAAGGCTGTTTTGTTTTTGTAAACAGAAAAATAATAAATCTATATTGGATCTGGTCTGCTTGAGGTGCCAAAAGGAAGTAGGAAGAAAGGAATAACAAAGAAACACAAACTCAGATTTTAGCTATTTTTTGCTTTGTTGAGATAATAATGTATACATTACAATACGATATATAAAAATTCCTTTTCTTTAGGTTAGCTTTATATAGCCACCCACCTGAGGAAAATAAGACTTATTTTCAGTATTTTAGAACCTGTATACTTCTAAAAGAGAGGGCAACTAATAAAAATTGTGTAGGTTGAAATTCTAGAGAAGATAACACTATGGAAAACATACCCCATTAGAAGCTTTCTTCTTTGCTTTCCATTCATCCAGTTGTGCCTTTGTCTTTGCATCAACTTTAACAAGCAGTTTCTTCTCTCCAATCTGCAGGTCATGCAATAACCTGAGTGCACGGAGGGTAGATTCAGGCTCCTTATACTCACAGAATCCAAAGGCTAGCAATAGATGTAAAGAATTAGTAAAATATCACTATAATAATGATAGATGAAGAGTATTTATGAAAAGTTAAAATCATTAAGAGATAAAATATTATAATACAAGGATTATTCATGTTGTCACTCCACCCTTTCCTTCAATTTCCTTTGAAAAGGGTTTCACTTTTACACCCTTAACCAAAAGAACAAAGACAAAAACAGGGGTAAAAGAAAAATTCTAACCAGGCAAACTACTACTTATTAGAAGTGCTGATAATATAGTTAACAAATTCAGCACGTTTCATGATTGTTCATTATGTCATGAACTCATTCCATCCAGACTTTCTAACAGCTATAAATGAGAACAGGCTGTTCTCATTTATTCAACATAAATACAACATTTTTCTGAGAAGTTAATCTATAAAAGTAACAATCTCTTATGCTGGTTATTCATCTAATTTTTTTCTGTATCTTTCATTTCAATAACTAGTCTTTTTTTTTTTTAAATATATTTTATTGATTTTTTACAGAGAGGAAGGGAGAGAGATAGAGAATTAGAAACATTGATGAGAGAGAAACATCGATCAGCTGCCTCCTGCACATCCCCCACCGGGGAAGTACCCACAACCCAGGTACATGCCCTTGACCGGAATCAAACCTGGGACCGTTCAGTCCGCAGGCCGACGCTCTATCCACTGAGCCAAACCGGTTTTGGCTCAATAACTAGTCTTACTATTATCATGACTTTATATCAGAGATATTAAAACAAAATTAAATTTAAAAAGAATAACCCAGCCGTAGCTCGTTTGGCTCAGTGGATAGAGCATCCACCTGTGGACTGAAGGGTCCCAGGTGCAATTCTAGCCAAGAGAACATGCCCGGATTGTGGGCTCAATCCCCAGTGGGGGGCATGCAGGAGGCAGCAGGTCAATGATTCCCTCTCATCATTGATGTTTCTATCTTTCTCTCCCTCTCCTTTCCTCTCTGAAATCAATAAAAATATATTAAAAAATAACAAAAATTTAAAAAAATAGAGTAATCTAAAAATTGGAAGTAAAATTAAACAAGTAAATCCAAACATTTACATAAGTTAATGACATAACCATACACAAAGAAACTATTCTGAGTAAACCTAAAACAGTAAATTTAACCGTACATTTTTAGTGTGACATATCCTAAGGACGTCTAAAATTACTGTAAGTGAAAAGTGAGGTGAAACAAGCCAGTAATTACTTAATAATCTCAATAAATAAAGAAAAAAGAACCTACCTTGAAGTTTTCCAGATGCACCTTGTACTCTCTTCCAGCTTAAAACCAAGCCACATTTCTTAAAAAGGAAAAAAAAAAGTTACCACTTAACAAAATTAACACAACTCTATTAGCACTAAGAAAAAAACAAGCAAAAAAAAGATATTAGCAACTAAGTTTCTTAAAATTCTCAGTTCCTACAAATCTATTATATGAAATATATAACAAATTATTTCAAAGAAAAATATAAATTCTTACTGATTCCTATTTGCAGAAAATTGTTTTAATAAATTAGAAATTTTACAGCATTATTTATCCTACAAATATATATATCAATGCCCAAGTTATAATAGTCAAAACTATAGTAAATTCAATTAAATTCATAAAAATTTTGTTTTAAAATAGATGTATATATTAAAAAGTTTTAGTGACATGCGAAAGTGCTTGATATGGGATGCAAAACATGGGACATGAAATTGCAGATATATAGTAAGATTTTAATTATGAAAAAGTGAATTTTCATAAAATGATCAGAAATATTCCAAAATGTTAAGGGGCAGGTTGTGTGATCGGTGGGACTTTATTACAACTTTTTTCCCCTTTCAATTTTAAAACATTATTTCTAATTATTAAAAAACAAGTAGGTTTAAAAAAAATTACTTCTAGAAAATACCTGGTTTGCCTGTCAAAGCTGAATATAAATGTTTCACATCTCCCTTCAGAGAAACCACTAAAATATTTTTTCTCTTTGTTTTTATAATCAAATAATATAAAAGGTAAAAACACTTGAAGTCTAACACTGCATGAGAAACAGCAGCAAAATTCAACAAAATTTTTAAATGATGGATGGTAACTCATCCTATAGAGCAGCGGGTTCTCAACCTGTGGGACTCGACCCCTTTGGGGGTTGAACGACCCTTTCACAGGGGTCGCCTAAGACCATCGGAAAACACATATATAATTACAGATTGTTTTTGTGACTAATCACGATGCTTTAATTATGTTCAATTTGTAACAATGAAATTGGGGGTCACCACAACATGAGGAACTGTATTAAACGGTCACGGCATTAGGAAGGTTAAGAACCACTGCTATAGAGCAAAGAAAGCTATCACTCCAAGTGTCTACAGAGGCAGATACTGGTGAAAAAGAAAGGCTAAAGTGATTCTACAAAGCCAAGTAGATCTAGAGGTCAACAAAAAGGGGGGAGGGTGGCCGTGGCTGTGTAACTCAGTTGGGTAGAGCACCATCCAAATATGCTAAGGTTGCAGATTCCATCTCCAGTCAGGGCACATACAAGAAACCATCAATGAATGCATAAATAAGTAGAACAAGAAATCGATGTTTCTGCCTCTCTCTCTCTCTCAATAAAAAAATAAAAATAAGGTAGAGTGGAAAATGGGGTTGAAGCATGAAGCTGAATAAAAACAGGTGCTTGCCTAAAAATATAAATACAGCATAATTAAAGTCAAAGTTCTTCTTAAGTAACTACCTTAGTCCCCACCCCCAGAAGAGAGGAAGAGTTTAGTCTGAAGAAGGTGAACACACAAGCTTGTGATATGAAGCACCAGATATGAATGAAAGTTTGGATAAGATATCGAGTGGGTAACAAAGAAAAAAGGTAAAAGTATAAGAAATGCTTGGGGGAAAAAAAAGAAATGTTTGAGCCTGGCCTGTGTGACTCAGTGGTTGGTCATCAACCTATGAAAGAGGTCATGGTTTGATTCCTGGTCAGGGCACATGCGTGGGTTGTGGGCTGGATCCCCAGTGGGGGATGTACAGGAAGCAGCTGATCAATGATTCTCATCATTGATATTTCTATCTCTCTCTCCCTTCCTTTCTGAAATCAATAAAAATATATTTAAAAAAGGAATGCTTGAAATTAGCCCTTCAACCCCAACCCATATACTCATGAGGCATGAACCAAATTTTCTAGAGAAAATAACCAGCCTCAAAGAAAAAGACCTCCACGTATGAATATTTAATACAGCTGGCTGTTGGTTAGACTGCTTAAAATGTCTAACATTTTACAAACCCAGTATAAAAAAGCCTTTTAATCCCTCTTTTTTAAAAAAATATATTTTATTGATTTTTTACAGAGAGGAAGGGAGAGAGATAGAGAGTTAGAAACATCGATCAGCCGCCTCCTGCACATCCCCCACTGGGGATGTGCTGCAACCAAGGTACCTGCCCTTGACGGGAATCGAACCTGGGACCTTTTAGTCCACAGGCTGACGCTCTATCCACTGAGCCAAAACGGTTACAGCTTAATCCCTAACTCTTAAACATGACAAACAATCTAGGATCACCAGACATTTAAGGGAACACCTAAAAGTGGAAGAGAAATAAAAGGCAGAAAAGAGATCAATTTAGGAATCCAAAGAAAGCTTAAAAACAAAGCACTCTGTTGCACATATAAATCAAGAACAAGTTTTTTAAACGGATATTTCAAATGGAAAAAATATACACATCTCCATACAAAAATTTGTACACAAATATTCTTAGTACCATTATTCATAGTAACCAAAAAGTGGAAACAAACTAATTGTAAATTAACTGATGAATGAGTAAACAATATATGGTAGAGCCATTAAATGGAAAACCATCAGGCCATAAAAGGGAATGAAATACCAATCTATCTATATAAAAGGCTAATCCTCGGGCATGTTGGAGAGCCATTCCTACAGCGTGACGATTTTTGCCTTTTGCCCTAAGTCAGAGCCCACCTACATAAGCACCTATGTCACTCACATGGAGCACATACACAGCAGTAATGAAGTTAAATAATAAAAAAATTTTAAAGAAAGATAACAATCCCTGACCTTTACTTGTGGTAAATACAGTAAATAAGAAACATAAAGCACATATGTACATACGTCGAAATGATGGAACATTTTTTTTTACAAATAAATGGAGATGGCGATGCAATGTGACCACGAAACAAAGAACAGCGAGTCCAATGTAAACCAAGGACTATCTGTATGCTAAGTATTCTTCCCACCTTCTGACAGGTCGCTATGACACATACTAATCACCAAGGGGCAGACACTCCATGCAGGAACTGCCGTGATGCGCACAGAGAAATGGCACAGTGGACCTGGCACCCACAAAGTAACACCCAGCTTTCCCCAAGTGGGACACAGGTCCCGCCACCATCCTGGAGCACCAGCCCACCAAACTGCAGCCTACGATGCCAAGACCCCATAGTGCAAAATGCAGCCCACAGCCCAGCCCAGAAACGGTGGCTGTGGGTGCCGGGCAATAATGTCACGTAGCAACGCCCGCCTTCTTCTCCCTAGCGACTAGCCTCCTTGCAGTTTCTTCAGCCCAGGAATAGGACTTGCTTCATAGCCAGGTGGAAACATTTTAAACTTTAACCAAATGACTGTGAAGCGTTTCTCGTGCCTCATCTCATTTGATCCTCATCACAGAAGCCCTGGAGTAGGTACACAGGAGACTCAGTGGAATTCTATTTTCTTTTCATTAGCCAGAAAAAAGAGATTTAGAAAGCTTAGAAACTTGACCCGACTGAAAAGAAGAAATGGTGGACCTTGACAATGACTTCAGGTTTTCTCACTGCACAGAATATAGTCAAATACTGCTGTAGTTAAATATTTTACCCTTTATTCTCGATGCGTGATCTACAATAATAATCTGCTTCGTGTAGATATTTACTACTATGTTGGTGACAATTACCTGAAAGAGAAGTTGGGGTGCTTCGCTGGGCTGGAAAAAGTTTATCTAAATCAGAAAGCAGGTCTAACTAAGTAAGTTTATTTTTTATATATAAAAGGCTAAGTTGACTTGCCCATGCACAAAAAAGCTCTTGCTGGCATGCATGTGTTGTCGATCGTCAATTTGGTTCACACTCTATTATAGAGAAAGAATGAATAGCGGCTCTGACCGGTTTGGCTCGGTGGATAGAGCATTGGCCTGCGGACTCAAGGGTCCCGGGTTCGATTCCGGTCGGGGGCATGTACCTTGGTTGCGGGCACATACCCAGTGGGCAGTATGCAAGAGGCAGCTGATCGATGTTTCTCTCTCATCGATGTTTCTAACTCTCTATCCCTCTCCCTTCCTCTCTGTAAAAAAAATCAATAAAATATATTTAAAAAAAGAGTGAATAGCGATATTAAACTATTCCTTCTAATTAATTTCCTTTCAATGTGCACGAATTCATGTACCAGGCCACAAGTACAAACTATTATATGTACCTTGAAAACATTATGCTAACTGAAGTTAAAAAGGTCACATATTTATAATTATGTTATATAAAATGCCCAGAATAGGCAAATCCATAGAGACATAAAGTAGAAGAGTGGTTGCCAAGGGCTACAGAGAGAAAAGAATGGGAAGGGACTGTTAATGGTTACAGGGTTTTCTACTTAGAATGATGAAAATGCTCTGGAATTAGTAGTGGTGTTTGTGCCACTTTCTGAATATACTAAAAATACTGAATTATGGTACATAAATTATATCACAATGAAGATGTTTTTAAAAATGTCTTTGCAACGTTCCACTTTTGGAAAAATTAGCATCATCTTGTTAAAGTGAAGATAAGCATGCCCTACCACAGAAATTCCACTTCTAAAAGAAAACATGATATAAATGTATTGAGGTTCACCTCTGAAGAGGTGCTATTACTAGTTATATCACAAAACACAAAAAAAGGGACCAATCCATATGACCATCAGTAGAAAATTGACAATTTATGGTGTATTTCTACAATGCAATAACATACAGAAGTTGAAAGTAAATAGAGCTACACGTTAGGTGAAAAAAGCAAATCGTGAAGGAATACAAAAATAAAACTAGTGCCTTGGCTGGGAAGCTTGATTGGTTAGAGTGTCGTCCCAAGATGCCAAGGTTTCAAGTTCAATCCCTGCTCAGGGCACATATAAGAATCAACCAATGAATGCATAAATAAGTGGAAAAACAAATCAATGTTTCTCTCTCTCTCAAATCAATAAATTAAAATATATGTGTGTGTGGCCAAAACCGGTTTGGCTCAGTGGATAGAGCGTCGGCCTGCAGACTGAAAGGTCCCAGGTTCGATTCCGGTCG
>NW_006288624.1:216030-219416 GCF_000327345.1 Myotis davidii
AAAAAAAAAGCTTGTGCCTGGGTTACGGGCTCAATCTCCAGCAGGGGGCCTGCAAGAAGCAGCCAATCAATAATTCTCTCTCATTACTGATGTTTCTATCTCTCCCTCCCTCTCTGAAATCTATATATATAGTCAATGTCATAAGACAAAGAAAACAAGCAAACCAAAAAAAGAAAAAAAAAGGTGGGGAGAAGAGAACTATAACTTATAAATAAAATGTTTTAAAGAAGCTGCCTAACAAGGTGTGACAATTAAATGTGATGTACAATCCTTGACTGGATCATAGGCCAAAAACAAAAACATGCTATTTTGGAAATTATAGACAAAATTAAATTTTAAAAATAGAGCATGCATATAAGCATAGCCAATGAACATAAGACACTGGGGGGTAGGGGAGGTCAGGGGAAGGTCAAGGAGGAAAAAAAAGGAGACATATGTACCACTCTTTGTAATATTTTAAGCAATAAAACAAAATTTAAAAAAACTGTTTTAAGCTGGTCCAAAAGAAAAAAGAAAAAGATCTAGTCCTAGTCAGTTTGGCTAGGGTCCCGGGTTCGATTCCAGTTAAAGGCACACACCTTGGTTGCAGGAGGCAACCAATGGTTCGATGTGTTTTTCTCACATCGGTGTTTCTCTGTCTTTCCCTCTCTCTTCCACTCTCCCTAAAAATTAATTGAAAAAAATCCTCAGATGAGGATTAACAAATAAATAAATATAAATAATTTATAAAATTTATTTAAAAAAGAAAAAGATCTATGTATATTAGTTAACAATACTGTATCGTCCTTAAATTTCTTAAGTGCAATAATGATTTTGTGATCATATAGGAAAATGTCTTTGGTCTCAGAAAACACAAGAAGTATTCTGAGATGAAATGTCTTATCACAACTTACTCTCAAATTACTCAAAACGGGTATGTAGCATGTGTGTATATAAAGAGAGTAAATGTAGCAATATGTTACAAGGGTAATCACTGTACTGTTTCTTCAACAGTATTGCTGGATTTAAAATTTTCAAAATAAAACAAAGACAAATTCAGAGTCCTCTCTGCTTTTTGTTTAAAATTTATAACAAAAATAAACCTTTTAAATGAAAAATAAACAGTTTAACTTACAGCAAGGAGCTGTCTTATAAGCATGTCTGAGGCTTTCTCAGAAATGTTGCCAACAAAAACAGTAGTAGTAGGACCACAATTTTCATCATTTTCCTTTGCCTTTAAGCCTGGATGATCCTTTCTGGCTCCCAAATGCTTTCCAACCATGGACACAGTGGGTACTAAGACCTAGAATTTAGAAAGGCAATAAAATTTGATCTGGCAATTAAACTTCCTATCATGTTTAATGTAACATTAGGCTAAAATCACCAATGTTAAATTAGTAAATACAGGGTGGGGCAAAAGTAGGTTTACAGTTGTTCGTATGGAAAATACAATAAATAAATAATAAAGCAAGAATAAACTGTTTCATGCACTTACAACTGTAAACCTACTTTTGCACCATCCTCTATGTAGCACATTAAAAAGTCTACATACTTAACCTAAAGCTCTTAGCATTTTTCATTAATACAAACATTCATGACAAGGAAAGTCCCACTTTTAGATTACCTTTCTTTAAAAACTTGGAAAAGCAAAAATAACTTGGATAGAAACTTTATGTTTAAGACATCATAAAACATTTAAAATTATAAACTACATCCACGAGTTTCTTCACAACTTTACTCTGTTTAGCATAGAAGTTCAATTATCCCTGCTAAACCTCTTGTAAAATATTCAAATACTCCCATAGCACTCCCCCACACTTTAAATTTACCCTTTATCACTTACTTGAATTTCTAGCTTATTGTCCCTTTATTAACTTTAAAGTTCCCAAAGGAAGAAATAGTCTTACTCTTCATTTTATCTGGAAGTGAATTTAGCAAAACACCCACAATAAGCACTGAATAAATACTGGTGAACTGGGGGAGCTGCTCCAAACTCCAAATGCTATCTTTTCTTAGGCTGAAATGTAAGAAAGTAAGAGTACCTATCATGTGGAAGCTTTCCAAAATGACCAAACATTGGTGCCTAATGCAAGAAAAGCTGGACTCCCCCCTAGTATGCAGAACCTATCTTCTTATAGGTTCTGCCTCACAGCATATTCCTATTTGTTCACCTACTTCATATCTCCCTTTTAATGTGAATAACACCACTCCCCTCCCTTTTCAAAACCACAAATAGAAAAACAGTTGAAAGTAACATGTAGCCTCTCTCATAGTGGAATTCCAAATGAAGCCTCATATTCTACCAATGAACTCAGAGAAATATCTGGTTAAATAATAGTTAAGAGGGTTATTATTTATTCATGTGTTATAATATATTAACATTCTTAATTAAGATGCTTTGATGAATGTGGAGAATTAAGGTTCAAGACCCAAGAATAAATAATGAAACACTTCCCTAGAGGAAAGGTTTCATTAAAACTACAAAGCTTGAAGGTATCATAATAGAAGACACACAAAAAAATAGCTCGGGCCGAAACCGGTTTGGCTCAGTGGGTAGAGCGTCGGCCTGCAGACTGAAAGGTCCCAGGTTCGATTCCGGTCAAGGGCATGTACCTGGGTTGTGCACACTTCCCCAGTGGGGGATGTGCAGGAGGCAGCTGATCGATGTTTCTCTCTCATCGATGTTTCTAACTCTCTATCTCTATCTCTCTCCTTTCCTCTCTGTGAAAAATCAGTAAAATATATTTTTAAAAAAAATAACTCGGAAAAGGCTAAATATTAGGTAGGTAGGAGGAAAAGAATAGAACTATATTCAACAAAAATTTCATTTCAAAACTTTTATTTCTGCTAGGATAATTCTTACACTCTTTTAAGAGATCATATATATCATATCATTCTCCTATCTCCGGAAACCAAAACATGAGGAATAATGAAAAAGACAATGTCCTAAATCTAAACTGATATGTAAATCAGTCTAGAGAATGAGAGAGAAACCATAAAACTATCTGGGGAGCAGTTTTAGGAACATATGCACAGCTGAATGAAAATGTTACTTAATCAAGTAAGTAGTATGATAGAAATGGATGCCCACATCCTTCCTACTATTCTTTTAAATGCTTAAAATAATTTATCTAAGTTTATCAAGCTTTTTAGTTTTAAAAGCACTAACATATCTCCTAATTTCCTCAAAATTAATTATACTTACAGCCGTGGATGGGTAATTCAGCTGGTTAAAGCGTTGTCCCAATACGTTAAGGTTGCAGGGTTTGATAACCAGTCAGGGCACATACAAAAATCAACCAATGAATGCATAAATAAGTGGGAAAACAGTAAGTGGATGTTTTCCTCTCTCTCTCCTCTTCTCTAAAACCAATACATTAAAAAAAAAAAGTGTGCACTGTCTCCCA
>NW_006288624.1:219476-222369 GCF_000327345.1 Myotis davidii
TCTCAACCACTGAGCCACACTGGCCGGGGCTCTGGACGAGCTCAGGCGGCAGCCGTCCAACTAACTTTTTGGTTTCTGTCTCTCCTCATTCTCTCTAGGAGACCTTTCATCTGGTCATAAGCCATGACCCCCAGTTTGTGTCTCCGACCTCACCGCGTTACTGACAGCCTAGGGCAGACTGGGCCAAAAGCCAGCAGCGAGTGGGTTTTACATCTCCTAAGTGACCGAGAGAAGATCGAGGGAGACGCCTGTGTGGCACGTGGGAAGGCTCTGGGGTTCAGAGGTCAGTGTCCGAAGTGGCTCGATTAGATCGCAGCTCCGGGCCATCCACTCACGTGTCGTCTCTGGTTGTTTCCAGGGGTGGTTAAGACAGAGACGACGCACCACGAAGCCTGAGATGCTGACTGTATGGAATGCTACAGGGTTTTCCAGATGCTGACCCCTGTCCTAGAGGAGGGCTCTGATAGGCAGGTTAAGTCTAACCTGTCCTTGCCCTGGCCGGGTTGCTCGGGCTAAGGTTTCGGGTTCGATCCCCGGTCAGGGCACATACAAGGAGCAGCCAATATGCATAAATAAGTGGGAAACAAATCAATGTCTCTCTCTCTCTCTAAAATCAATCAATAAGTAAAAAATTTACTTACTTAACAATTATACTTACAGTTGGAGCAGGAGCCATAATGCTCATTGGTACAGGAATCATTGGGGTTCCTAAGGAAAAAGCATTGCAAATTGTAAGCACACAATTATATATGACTGTATTCTGTACCAACTACATGCCATATATACAAGTACTAGAGGCCCAGTGCATGAAATCTGTGCACGGGGAAAGGGAGGTCCTTCAGCCTGGCCTGCACTCTCTTGCAATCTGTTCACTCCTAACCGCTTGCCTGCCTGCCTCATTGTCCCTAACCCCTTTGCCTGCCTGCCTGATCTCTCCTAACCACTCTGCCTGCCTGCCTTATTGCCCCTATCCACTCTGCCTACCTGCCTGATCACCCCTAACTGCCTCTGCCTCGGCCCCCACCATGGCTGCTTCATCCGGAAGGACATCTGGAATGACATTTGGAAGGTCGTTTGGCTGTCTGATCTAATTAGCATAGTAAGCTTTTGTTCTTATAGATACTGACTTATAGCTAATTTAAGTAGAAATGTAGAACTAATGAGATACTGAACATCGTAGTTACAAAAGCAATGTGGTATCAGGTCAATCTATATAAGTTTACCTACAACAAAAAACTACTCTTAAAGTAACAAGGCTACCAGAACATCCTTTTGACTTAAGGAGTATAAAATTCTGGATAGTTATTGATTCACTAGGGGCCCGGTGCACAAATCAGCTTCTGAGCCAGGAAAACCTGTTCTACTTCGTGTCTGTTATTGTGTTTGTATCAAATAATAGTCTCTCAAATTCCATTGTTAAGCATCATTGTTGATTTTGGAAATGTATTCATACAGCAACATCTTTTCAGAATAAAAATAGAGCAACCAAAAAGGTCAGCACGTACATTAAAGTAACTTGATTTATCATCTCTGAAAATTCCCTCCCTTCATGCTTTACATAGTTGTAAATGTCTTACTTTTAATGACAAAAACTGTTGTCAGGCTTCAGGGGACCTCCAGCTCCCCGCAGTTTCAGGCTCCGCCCCTGCCCAGGCCTAATGCCTCAGGCCGAGGCATCCGGCCAGGGCAATGGGGACCACCAGCTCCCCGCGATCTCCCGCTCTGCCCCTGCCCAGGCCTAACGCCTCTGGCTGAGGGGTTAGGCCTGGGCAGGGGACCCCCAGGGCCGCCTTTGCCCTGCCCCCAGGCTCTTAGCTCCCCCCTGGGTTTCCGATCACTGTCAGTGGCAGGGGCTTCTTCCTGCTTTCCCTTTCGCCTCCCAGCATTGTGCCTACATATGCAAATTAACCGCCATCTTTGTTGTCAGTTAACTGCCATCTGAGTTGGCAGTTAATTTGCATATAGCCCTGATTAGCCAATGAAAAGGGTAGCGTTGTACGCCAATTACCATTTTTCTCTTTTATTAGTGTAGATGTTCATTTTATTCAGTACACTCGCAAAACCTGCACTATCACAAATACAGATTCATTTATGTATTAACAATATTAATTAATCCCTTAAAAGTAAAAAACAGCCCTCGCCAGTTTTGCTCAGCAGTTAGAGCATCAGCCCTTGGACTGAAGGGTCACGGGTTCAATTCAAGTCAAGGGTAAGTATCCAGGTTTCAGGCTCCATGCCTTTCCCTCAGTCGGGGAAGGGGTGGGAGGCAACCAATTGATGTGTCTCTTTCACATCAATGTTTCTATCCACCTCCCTCCTGCTCTAAAAAAAAAAGGGAAAAATATCCTCAAGGGATGATTAACAAGAGAAAAGTAAAAAACAAATCCTTTCACATTTTTTTTCCTTTAAGTATCAAATGATAAATTATCTGAAAACCTAGGAAGAATCTTGTTATACCTGGTTCTTTAATAAAAACAAAAAGTGGCCTGGCTGGCATGACACAGTGCTTAAGCATTGACCTATGAACCAGGAGGTCACAGTTTGATTCCCGTTCAGGACACATGCCCAGGTTGCAGGCTCCATCCCCAGTGTGGGGCGTGCAGGAGGAAGCCAATCAATGAGTCTCTCTCATCATTGATGTTTCTGCTTTTCTCCCTTTCCCTTCTTGTCTGAAATCAATACAAATATATTTTTTTTAAAAATTGGCCCTGGCTGGGTGGCTCTGTTGGTTGGAGCATTGTCCCTTACACCCAGAGGTTGGAATTTCAATTCCCAGTCAGGGCAGATACATAGGGGAGGAAACCAATTGGTGTTTCTCTCTCTCTTCCTCTCTCTCTAAAAATCAACTAAAAGTAATGGAGGGGCAAAATAGTATCTATCCTCTACACTAATA
>NW_006288624.1:223615-223890 GCF_000327345.1 Myotis davidii
ACTGGCCAAGCTACCTTGTCCCTCCCTGACGCCAATCGTGCACCAGTGAGGTCCCTCGGCCTGGCCTACACCCTCTCACAATCCAGGACCCCTCAAGGAATGTTGGGAGAGCTAGTTTTGGCCTGATCCCACAGGCCAGGCCCTAGAATATGTAAAAGGCTAATATGCAAAGTGTCCCCTCGGGAGTTCTCTTGCACGCTATGACATGCGCTAACCACCAAGGGGCGGCGCAAAACATGGCAGGCGACCAGCGGCAGCAGCAGGGCGCTGAGAGA
>NW_006288624.1:223931-230789 GCF_000327345.1 Myotis davidii
GGGAATCGCTCGGTGGCGGTGTGAGGGTGGCAAGGGAAGGGAGCGGCAGGGAACGTCATCAGCCCTGATCACTGGCCAGGTCTAGGGACCCTACCCGTGTATGACTTTCGTGCACCGGGCCTCTCGTATATAGAATAATACTCTATATCTGTGTTAAAAGAAAAAGTACTAACGGAGCCCTGGCCAGATATGTCTGCTGGTTGGTTAGAGCATCGTCCTAAAACACCAAGGTTGCATGTTCCATTCCTGGGTAGGGCACATACATAAATCAACCAGTGAATGCATAAATAAGTGGAACAACAAATCAATATTTCTCTCTCCCTCTCTTAAATCAATTTAAAAAACCCACTGGTGAATAAAATAATATAGTTACTGGCTTATAATATGCATTAGAAAATATCTGGAAGGACAAAGAAAAAACTAAAAATAATTCTGTGGGAATGTAATAAAATTTTTTCACTGTGTATTTTTTCTTTTTTTTTAAAATATGGAACGCTTCACGAATTTGCGTGTCATTCTTGCGCAGGGACCATGCTAATCTTCTCTGTATCGTTCCAATTTTAGTATATGTGCTGCCAAAGCAAGCACTATTTTTTCATTTTTGAACCTCATGAGCTCTTTTTTTTAAGTAACTTTTTTAAAAAATGTCCCAAATGAGTTTATACTCAGTCAGATATGAAAACTTCTGCCATAGGAAAATGAGACATCACATTTCCAGAATGATGTTAACAGACATCTTTACTACTAACAGTCACACACATATCTTCCTAAAAGTAAATACTACAAAAGTATGGGCTAAAACAACTACAGTACTCACAAAATTACCTGGAGGTACAGGTGGAGGAAAGCCAGGAAACTGTGGTGGTGGAATCCCTGGTGGGAGTGCTGGGATTCCCATGGGAGGGCGATTCAAATGAGGGGGGAAAGACATTCTTACTGCAGATGTCTAAAAAAGAAATCATGACAAATCATTTTATTTGAAAACTTTACAATTCAATATGCCTGGTTTGTTGGCCTTCATTTTTAGAGTATCTGCAAAATTCTAAAGTTTTCTTACCCAAAGAAGTTGGCAAAGACCCTCTTTTCTCTGTCTGTCCATTGAGTATTTTTAAAATTTAGATCTTTTCTAAAATAAGTTCCCAAAATGTACACGATCTAAGTTCAGGATAGACTCCTACAATCATATGGGAATACATATAAAGGAAGAAAAAAATTTTCAGGTTCAGTTAATATCCAAAATTAAATACGAAACATCAATGAATCTTTTTAAACCAAACTCAGAATCCAGGAAGGTTTCTAACAGTTATTTTTTAAAAGTGTTCTGATACATTCATTTTTAATACATATCAGCACCTTTCTGAAAACTAATTTACAAAGTTACACAGTATTTACTGATTCAGTGTTGGCCAGTTCCTCAAGTACAAATAACTGTCTCACTGAACTATAAACCTGGGGGTAGGAGACATCTTAACATCAGGTCACATAGTAATCATTCAAATACAGAGAACCGCCCTGGTCTTTGTGGCTCAGCTGGTTAAAGCATTGTCCCAATATGCCAAGGCTGTGGGTTCAATCCCCAATCGGGGCATATACAAGAAGCAACCAATGAATGCATCAATAAGTGAAACAAGAAATCAATGTTTCTCTCTCCCCTCCCCATTCCTCTCTCAAGAATCAATTAATTTAAAAATAGAAAAAATTTAAAAACAGCCCTAGCCGATTTGCTCAGTGGATAGAGCGTCAGCCTATGAACAGAAGGGTCCCAGGTTCAATTCCAGTCAAGGGCACATGCCTGGGTTATGGGCTCGATCCCCAGTAGGGGGTGTGCAGGAGGCAGCCAATCAATGATTCTCTCCCATCATTGATGTTTCTCTCTTTTTCCTTCTTCCTTCCTCTCTGAAATCAATAAAAATATATTTTAATAAAAAGTAGGTATCAGTATAAATTAAAAAGGGGAGATGCCAACTAATTTTACTATAAATGTCTTATATTTTTAAATAATCCTTTATATTTTTGCCCAAAAATAAAAACAAATACTCTATAAGAAAAAGTGTATCTCCTTTTAAAACAGAGACAGCTACTGTCCTACTTACAGAAGCTCTTGTATTATAATACTCTATCTCAGCACTTTTCTTAGGAGGACAGTTGGTATTAATACCTGTTGAATAAATGAATGAGTAAACAAATTAACTCTGAGGTTTTCATTAAACAAATCTATTAATAAGCTCCCATGGGCCAGGTACTATGCTAGCCTTACAATAATTATAAATGGAACAAATATCCTCAGGTGAGAATTAACAAACCAAAAAAAAAGAATTAAAAAAATTTCATCAGACTACACGTTTAATTTTAGTATATGCCAATATATTCCAAGCACTTCTAATTTTTCTATGAAATATTTTCCTTTTACTTCACACTGTTCAAAACTTGCTTATTCATAGGTTGAACTTCAAAGGTTGAGGCAATCTTAATAAGACAATAACCCTTCCATGACAGTCAGAACACAAACATTTCTGGTAACCTCTAGATAAATATTATTCACTTTCAAACATCCTAAAATGGGAGTCTCAACCACTTATTTCAATATAAATTTTTATGTATTTTGATATGTGAAAATGATTGAGAAAAAACTTTTAAAACCATAAGCAAAGCTAATCAGATTTTACCTATAATTGATCAATTGTAATACTCTTATAATAAATTACATAGATATTCAAAGTTGATACTTTGTAGAATGAAGTTGGAAAGAGAGTTAGGGAGTACTTTATTTTTATTGATTTCAGAGGGGAAGGGAGAGGGGGAGAGAGAGAAGTATCGATGAGAGAATCACTGATCAGCTGCCTCCTGCACACCCTACACTGGGGATCAAGCCTGCAACCCGGGCATATGCCTTGACTGGGAATCGAACAGGTGACCTCTAGTTTCCTGGGTCGATGCTCAACTGCTGAGCTACAACCTGGGTGTGCTTTATTTTAAATACAGTGAGTGGTCAGAAGATGACAGTTGGACAAAGACTTGAATGGGCTGAAGTAGGAAGCCCTGTTTAATATTCAGGAACAATAGCCCCAGCTGTGGGGGCTCAGTTGTTTGGAGCATCTCCCGGAACACCAAAAAGGTCTCAGTTTGATTCCCGGTGGTCAGGGAACATACAGGAGGCAACCAATCAATGTTACTCTCTAAAGTCAATAAATATATTCTCAGGTGAGGATTAAAAAAAAAAAAATTTTTTTAATCTGGGGCAATAATCTTCCAAACAAAGAAAATACAAAAAGCCAGCAGTGGGAATGGAATACTTGCAGGAGAAATAGCAAGGCCAACAGCTGGAGTACAGTGTGCAAGGAAGGTCAGATAAATGTAAAATATTACTGGGGGGGGAGTTTCAGAGAGTACAGGGCTTTGTAGGCCACTGTAAAGAATTTGGTTTTTCCTCTAAATAAGAAGAAAAACATTTAAATTTAAAGGATTTCTTATTTGGCTTATTGTAACAGTGTTCCTGGTCACTATGTTAAGACTGAAAAACAAGGGTCAAAGCAAAACACGACTTCAATAATCCAGAAAAGAGGGGGCCCTGGAACAAGTGTACAGTGAAAGTGGCAACAAGTTGCTAGATTCTAGATTTATTATGAAGCTCGCCAACTGCTAAGGCGAATGTGTGTGGGATTTAAGAAAAGGAGAGATGGAGAGGTTATTTTTATTAGCACTGAAAAAAATTTAAATAGCATTTTAAAAATACTTGAATAGGAGTTCTTCACTTTTAGAAGAGTCAAAGCATTTTAACCAGATTAAGTAAAAAATTAACAAAAACATACAGGGTTATGCACTTGTCAAAATTCACTGAAAGTAAAATGGGTGCATTTTATTACATGTAAATTTTATCTCAATAAATTTGATATTACCCCCACCCCCAAAAACCAAACTTCTAAATAAGATTTATCTCTACCACTCAACATATGCATGCACTTCTGCTTTTCTTTTCCACTTTACTCTTTCAAACCAGTCTTTTTCCCCTGCACTCCTGAGAATACCATTACTGCTTATATGCATTCCTCCACTGCAGATTTATCCTGATAGAAACAAAATATTTTACCAGGGATAGACTTACAGGCTAACCCCATCAAGACACTGCCAAATTTCTGAAATCACGAAAGGCAAATGAACCAATAGACTCTCCTCAGCAAGTAATCCTATACAACTACATGCCCGGTTCTTTTCTAAGTATTATTTTTATTAGTTCTGAAAGAGCAAATTTAAGTTATATAGTTAGACACCAAGTAGTGGTTCTATACTGACTATTAGTGTAGCATGCACTGTTTCCTGCTCTGCTTATAACCTGGCAAGATACAATGGACTGACATAACCTCCCCAGCCTAAGCAAAGCAAGCCCCTCAAAATATCATTTCTCAAATTGAATTTCCACAGACCTGCTGGAGTCTTCAGAAACTATTTCTAGGAAAAAAGTGTTCCATGTCCAAAAAAGAATGGGAAATGCTTAACCACAAGTTTCTTTTATAAGAAAGCTTTACATAGCGTTATCAAAGTGTTTTGAGTCTCCCAAAAGGGAGCTGATAATTTTCTGAGATTTCCACTTTGCCATTTTACCATTTTCAATGATAAAGGTAGTGATAGTCTGGCGTGGAGTGGGAAAGGAAGTGACTTGTAAACAGCAAAGAGGAATCCGTTGGGGTAATGGTTACACAATTCAGTACATTTACTAAAAATCATTGAATTGTAAGTTTACAATGACTGAATTTTATGCAATTACACTTTAATAAAGCTGCTTTTAAAAAAAGCAATACCAATTCAGGACAATTTCAAGCAAAATCCAATTAAGACCTGCAGATTAGATAATACTGTAGCAATATTAATTTCCTGACTTTGACCATTGTACTGTTGTTAAATAAGAGAATGTCCCTGCTTTTAGGAAATAAACATTTTGGGGTTAAGGAACACCACACATGCAACTTACAAGTAAACATTTCAAAAGAAAACTGGAGAAAAAGGGGAAAGGATAAAGCAAACTGGCCAGGTGATTTGGGTAATATGGGTGAAAGGTATTTGAGAATTTTTGTACTATTCTTCTAACTTTTTTAAAGGTTGAAATTATGTCAAAATGAAGTTTAAAAAAAGCATTATCACTATTCTGGCTAGTGGGAATATCATATTTTCTTATTTTCAAATTTCAAAAAAAAAAGCTAGGTAAAAGCTATTCAAAAACTTTGTGAGGAATCGAAATTATTATAAATGGTAGCAGCAGTGTCAAAAGACTATCGAGAAATTTAAAAACAGAATGTTTTTGTAAAACTTTAAAAGATTCAAAGACTGCTTTTGCTTCCAATGTTATAAAATACTTAATGTAAGTTTCCCTTAAATTATGTATAATTAAAAATTTTTTTAAAATCATGTATAATTAAGTATAAAGCTCATTTATCTGGGGACAAAAATGTTGACTTTAAGTCTGAAGTCGTTACCCAACATTAAAATGGACTTATTGGACTTATTTTTAAAATATATTAAGAGCCTTAACACTGGAATAAAAATATAGCAAACACAAAATACACGTATTCAAACTATAATTAGTATATGGTGCCTATATGCAACAGTGGGACAATAATTTTCTTCCTATGTGTTCTCTACCAAAAAATTTTTTAAATTACACTCTGAGGACCAAAAATGGAAATTCGGTAACTCCAAGAAGATGAATTATTTAATAAAAACTCACGTTTTTATTTACTTTCATTTACAAAAGCCTTCAACATACATTATCTCACTTAATCTCCCACATTACCTTGTGTAGATATATTCTCCTTTTACAGATAAAGAAGCTAACTTGTCCAAAGGAACACAATGAGTGGGTGGGGACCCCTCAAGGTCCCTAATATCCTGCAATTACCAATCCAAGGGCTGTTTTCACTGTGTCATAATGCCCCTTTCTAGTAACATACCAATGAGAAACTTTGCATTAAGGATTAACTTCTACTTTATAAGACTATTCACAGAAAAATAGTCTATTCACAGTACACTGGAAGAAATGTTAGAATCAGGGTTAGGCCCTTGTACTTCACTGAAAATTCTTAAATAATACTTATGGGTAAAAAGGACTAAACACTACGTTATTTGGGTATTGCACTAAGGATTTTACATACATTCAATGAATTTCCAATCTCAATCATCCATGAAGTGAATACTATCCTAGTCCTTATTTTACAGATGAGGACAACAAAGGCTTTTAAGGAAAGTTAAAATTTGTAATAGTGTAGCATCTACACTATTAAATCACGAGCAACTGATAACCAACTGAACGGCCTTCCTAGGCTTCTGAACGTTGGCGGGAACAAATCTTAAAAATTGAAGTACCCAAGACAGCGTGGAAGTTGTGTAGACACTGCTGTCAACTACCTAAGGCACAATACTTCACACTACAGCAGTCCGGTGCAAGAGAGGTCCGATCTCTTCCCTCCTTTCGGTCCGCTCCACTCTGCCCAGGAGCAACATGGCTTTTCCAGGGCCATACAAATCCACATTACATAACTGCAAAATAATCTTCAAACTCCTAGATCTAGTTCGAAAAACGTATTTAAGAAGTAGTACTGAAGACCAAAGAAGGGTGAGAAAGAAGTCACACATTTTAATGTGCAAGCGTGGTCATCGCCTCCCTAGACAGAATGAATGGAGGTACAGATCCCGGCAACCTCCACTGGAGGAAAGGGGGGCAGGACCACAACACTCATCTCAATCTTAGACAAGCAAACGAGGAGGGCGCTTTAAAAAAAAAAAAAAAGAAAGAAAGCGGGCATTAACTACATTCGGGGGCACGGAGGTAGGTGGGCAGGTCACACGGGGGCGGGCTCTCGGCTCTCG
>NW_006288624.1:230855-242917 GCF_000327345.1 Myotis davidii
GAAAGAGATCCGTTGGTAGCCGGCACCTCTCTAAAAAGGGTGGATGCTGGCTGGCTTCTCGGCCGAGCCTAGGCCAAGGGAGTCCTAGGCCCGGAAATTGTACCGTAAGGCTCCGAAGGGGGCCTCTGCGAAGGGCTCCCCAGGGGCGGACCAATCGTTTTGTGGCAAACGTGGATCCCAGGAGGTGCCGACGGGATTCCCGGTGGCCATCCGTGAAAGGAAAAGGAAAAGTGGGCGACAATGCGAGGAGAAAGGCTCTGGCGGTAAGCGGGTCCGGCCTCCGCGGGCTCCTGCTCGGCCCACTGGTTTCCGAGGCCTTAGAGAAGTGAGGAAACCCAGGCCTCGCGCCCCTCCCCTCCCCCACCCGGCCCCCCTCTTTACCCTCGTCCCACCCCGGGCCCTTTCGGAGCCTCCCGGCTTTTCCTTCCTTCCTCCCCCCGCCCCAGCCGAGGTACCCGGTTTCCACACGCGTTCAGAGGCGTGAACTCACCCGCCGCCGAGACAAGGGGACTGTCTCCGTGGCCCTCTGGGCTCCTGGTTATGGGAGACCCCACCGGTTCGAGGTTTCTGCGCGTCGCTCACCGGGAGACCGGGTCCGAGGCGACCACTCGCAAAGGCCGCAGCGAAAACACTGCCGCGCTGCGCGGGGAGCTTCTTGGAGGTCTTCCTTTTGCCCGGCGTGCACTGCGGCAGAAACCGTGGAGAGAAGCACCATAGAGAAGAACGCGTATAGAGAGCCCTCACTGTCGGCGCTCAGTCACCACGCCCCGACGAACGACCATAGAGAAGGGACGCCTAGAAAGGCTCGAGCTGTAAATTACGACCCACCCGGCCATGTTTGATTGGAGCCGATTGAGTCTTGTCACTGAGGGACGCCATCTTGAGGTCAAGGTTCCCGCTGGACCCTGCGCGAACGACGTTAGAGGATTTCTCACTTATTATAGTTTGTGTCGAGGATTAGATCCTTGTTTGAGGTTCGATGGGCCGACCAGTGGGCCCTCACACAGCACCTTACGCCCCAGGGGCTGCTCTTTCCCTAGAAAACGATGGCTTTTTATTCCAACACCATTTCTCGCCTCTATGCCCTGTTCCACCCCCACCCCACCCGGTCGAACTCAACGACTCTGGGTACCCGGAGAACTGGCCCCGGTGGGGTTCTTTTGTTTATTTGTTTTAAGTGCACACACACCTCACATAAATGCTTATGCTCACTGGGAGGGCCGGTGAGGTAACTAGATGTTGGAAATATCTCAACCGACCTGTAAAAACATTTCCCATGGCTTTCATTCTCCATCGTAAAACAAAAAACAAAACAAAAAAAAAACTTCGCTAACTAGATTAAGGAGAATAAGCGGATCACGCATGATTAGATTATTCCCTGGATGGGCTTACCGGTCAATAGCTATTGACAGGCCTTCGTTTCCCAACCGCTTGCTTCTCAGAAAGCTCATAATTGATTCAATATGAAGTTACTGTCTCCATAAAGGACTGTGGTGGCCTGAGTGGTAGGCGCTTGGTAAATGGGAATAAGATGTTTTTGTTGTTGGTTTTTTGGGGGAGTGAGGTTTTATTTCTGTCCTGGAGGCCCTGCTAA
Organism: Myotis davidii; assembly: GCF_000327345.1. Lineage (NCBI taxonomy): Eukaryota > Metazoa > Chordata > Mammalia > Chiroptera > Vespertilionidae > Myotis > Myotis davidii. The sequence continues at coordinate 232,450 of NW_006288624.1, forward strand.
CGACGCGGAGCCAAAGACAAGTTTTGATCACTGTATGTAAAATGGAAACGTATCTAAACAGTTCCTACTTGCGTTGTTTCCTATTTAATTTGACTTTAGAGAACGAATCACCATCTACTGTCCTATGTATTTTTTCTCATTCTGTGGTCTGCCTGCCCTACCCCACTAGAATGTAAACTTAAAGGTGCAGAAACGCTGTTCGTTGCTGTATTCTCAGGACCTAGAACAAAGCCTGTATGCAGCAGGTGCTCAATAAATAATTATCGAATAAAAGGAATTAGGCCCGCCAAAACCGGTTTGGCTCAGTGGATAGAGCGTCGGCCTGCGGACTGAGGGGTCCCAGGTTCGATTCCGGTCAAGGGCATGTACCTGGGGTGCAGGCCCATCCCCAGTGGGAGATGTGCAGGAGGCAGCTGATCGATGCTACTCTCTCATCGATGTTTCTACCTAACCCTCGCCCTTCTTCTCTGTAAAAAATCAATACAATATATTTTTTTAAAAAAAGGAATTAGGCCCGCCAAAACCGGTGTGGCTCAGTGGATAGAGCGTCGGCCTGCGGACTGAGGGGTCCCAGGTTCGATTCCGGTCAAGGGCATGTACCTGGGGTGCAGGCCCATCCCCAGTGGGAGATGTGCAGGAGGCAGCTGATCGATGCTACTCTCTCATCGATGTTTCTACCTAACCCTCGCCCTTCTTCTCTGTAAAAAATCAATACAATATATTTTTTTAAAAAAAGGAATTAGGCCCGCCAAAACCGGTGTGGCTCAGTGGATAGAGCGTCGGCCTGCGGACTGAGGGGTCCCAGGTTCGATTCCGGTCAAGGGCATGTACCTGGGGTGCAGGCCCATCCCCAGTGGGAGATGTGCAGGAGGCAGCTGATCGATGCTACTCTCTCATCGATGTTTCTACCTAACCCTCGCCCTTCTTCTCTGTAAAAAATCAATACAATATATTTTTTTAAAAAAAGGAATTAGGCCCGCCAAAACCGGTGTGGCTCAGTGGATAGAGCGTCGGCCTGCGGACTGAGGGGTCCCAGGTTCGATTCCGGTCAAGGGCATGTACCTGGGGTGCAGGCCCATCCCCAGTGGGAGATGTGCAGGAGGCAGCTGATCGATGCTACTCTCTCATCGATGTTTCTACCTAACCCTCGCCCTTCTTCTCTGTAAAAAATCAATACAATATATTTTTTTAAAAAAAGGAATTAGGCCCGCCAAAACCGGTGTGGCTCAGTGGATAGAGCGTCGGCCTGCGGACTGAGGGGTCCCAGGTTCGATTCCGGTCAAGGGCATGTACCTGGGGTGCAGGCCCATCCCCAGTGGGAGATGTGCAGGAGGCAGCTGATCGATGCTACTCTCTCATCGATGTTTCTACCTAACCCTCGCCCTTCTTCTCTGTAAAAAATCAATACAATATATTTTTTTAAAAAAAGGAATTAGGCCCGCCAAAACCGGTGTGGCTCAGTGGATAGAGCGTCGGCCTGCGGACTGAGGGGTCCCAGGTTCGATTCCGGTCAAGGGCATGTACCTGGGGTGCAGGCCCATCCCCAGTGGGAGATGTGCAGGAGGCAGCTGATCGATGCTACTCTCTCATCGATGTTTCTACCTAACCCTCGCCCTTCTTCTCTGTAAAAAATCAATACAATATATTTTTTTAAAAAAAGGAATTAGGCCCGCCAAAACCGGTGTGGCTCAGTGGATAGAGCGTCGGCCTGCGGACTGAGGGGTCCCAGGTTCGATTCCGGTCAAGGGCATGTACCTGGGGTGCAGGCCCATCCCCAGTGGGAGATGTGCAGGAGGCAGCTGATCGATGCTACTCTCTCATCGATGTTTCTACCTAACCCTCGCCCTTCTTCTCTGTAAAAAATCAATACAATATATTTTTTTAAAAAAAGGAATTAGGCCCGCCAAAACCGGTGTGGCTCAGTGGATAGAGCGTCGGCCTGCGGACTGAGGGGTCCCAGGTTCGATTCCGGTCAAGGGCATGTACCTGGGGTGCAGGCCCATCCCCAGTGGGAGATGTGCAGGAGGCAGCTGATCGATGCTACTCTCTCATCGATGTTTCTACCTAACCCTCGCCCTTCTTCTCTGTAAAAAATCAATACAATATATTTTTTTAAAAAAAGGAATTAGGCCCGCCAAAACCGGTGTGGCTCAGTGGATAGAGCGTCGGCCTGCGGACTGAGGGGTCCCAGGTTCGATTCCGGTCAAGGGCATGTACCTGGGGTGCAGGCCCATCCCCAGTGGGAGATGTGCAGGAGGCAGCTGATCGATGCTACTCTCTCATCGATGTTTCTACCTAACCCTCGCCCTTCTTCTCTGTAAAAAATCAATACAATATATTTTTTTAAAAAAAGGAATTAGGCCCGCCAAAACCGGTGTGGCTCAGTGGATAGAGCGTCGGCCTGCGGACTGAGGGGTCCCAGGTTCGATTCCGGTCAAGGGCATGTACCTGGGGTGCAGGCCCATCCCCAGTGGGAGATGTGCAGGAGGCAGCTGATCGATGCTACTCTCTCATCGATGTTTCTACCTAACCCTCGCCCTTCTTCTCTGTAAAAAATCAATACAATATATTTTTTTAAAAAAAGGAATTAGGCCCGCCAAAACCGGTGTGGCTCAGTGGATAGAGCGTCGGCCTGCGGACTGAGGGGTCCCAGGTTCGATTCCGGTCAAGGGCATGTACCTGGGGTGCAGGCCCATCCCCAGTGGGAGATGTGCAGGAGGCAGCTGATCGATGCTACTCTCTCATCGATGTTTCTACCTAACCCTCGCCCTTCTTCTCTGTAAAAAATCAATACAATATATTTTTTTAAAAAAAGGAATTAGGCCCGCCAAAACCGGTGTGGCTCAGTGGATAGAGCGTCGGCCTGCGGACTGAGGGGTCCCAGGTTCGATTCCGGTCAAGGGCATGTACCTGGGGTGCAGGCCCATCCCCAGTGGGAGATGTGCAGGAGGCAGCTGATCGATGCTACTCTCTCATCGATGTTTCTACCTAACCCTCGCCCTTCTTCTCTGTAAAAAATCAATACAATATATTTTTTTAAAAAAAGGAATTAGGCCCGCCAAAACCGGTGTGGCTCAGTGGATAGAGCGTCGGCCTGCGGACTGAGGGGTCCCAGGTTCGATTCCGGTCAAGGGCATGTACCTGGGGTGCAGGCCCATCCCCAGTGGGAGATGTGCAGGAGGCAGCTGATCGATGCTACTCTCTCATCGATGTTTCTACCTAACCCTCGCCCTTCTTCTCTGTAAAAAATCAATACAATATATTTTTTTAAAAAAAGGAATTAGGCCCGCCAAAACCGGTGTGGCTCAGTGGATAGAGCGTCGGCCTGCGGACTGAGGGGTCCCAGGTTCGATTCCGGTCAAGGGCATGTACCTGGGGTGCAGGCCCATCCCCAGTGGGAGATGTGCAGGAGGCAGCTGATCGATGCTACTCTCTCATCGATGTTTCTACCTAACCCTCGCCCTTCTTCTCTGTAAAAAATCAATACAATATATTTTTTTAAAAAAAGGAATTAGTACAGCCCTGGCCAGTGTGGCTCAGTGGGTTGAGAGTCATCCCATGCACCCAGAGGTCCTGGGTTCAATTCAAGGTCCAGGCACAAGCCCAGGTTTCGGGCTTAGTCCCCAGTAGGTGGGCAGGAGGCATCCGGTCAATGTTACCGTCTCACATCGATGTTTCTCTCTCCCTTTCCCTTCTGTCTCCCTAAAATCAATGATAAAAACATATTTTTTTAAATGATACATGATGAGCCCTAACCGGTTTGGCTCAGTGGATAGAGCGTCGGCCTGCGGACTGGAGGGTCCCAGGTTCAATTCCGGTCAAGGGCATGTACCGAGGCAGCTGATGGATGTTTCTCTCTCATCAATGTTTCTAACTCTATCCCTCTCCCTTCCTCTCTGTAAAAACCAATAAAATATATATAAAAAAAATTTGAACCATTTGATGTTAATTTATTTGCAGAATAACTGATTTGAATAGGCTGATTGTAGGATTTTTGATTTAGAGGCTTGACATATATCTGTTGGAATGTTTACGCAGCAAAAGATGCCTTTGTTTTAACAACTGGTTCCTCTCATTTTAATAAAATTCCTAATGTTAACTATTTAGTGAAATTTGTATTTTTTTTACATTAAGTTAATTTCTCTAGAAAATAGATTCTGATACTTTCATGCAAAAATTATTTATTTCTTGTTGTTTTATACTAGAGGCCCGGTGCATGGAATTCGTACATGGGGGGAGGGGTTCCCTTCAGTCCAGCCTGCACACCCTCTCCTCCAGGACCCCTGGGGGATGTCTGTCTGCTGGTTTAGGCCCAATCTCCCTAAACCGGCAGTTGGACATCCCTCTCACAATCCCGGACTACTGGCTCCTAATCCCTCACCTGCCTGCTGGCCTGATCACCCCTCACTGCCTCTGCGTGCCAGCCTGGTTGCCCTCAAATGTCCCCTCCCTGCCGGCCAGGTCACCCCCAAATGTCCCCTCCCTTCCGGCCTGGTCACCTCCAACTGCCCCCCTGCCAGCCTGGTCCCCCCCAACTGCATCCCCCCACCACTCTGGTCGCCCCAAACTTACCCCCCTGCCGGCCTGGTCACCCCCAACTGCTCTTCCCTGCCATCCTGGTCACCCCCAACTGCCCTTCCCTGCTGGTCACAACATCCCCGCCAGCCTGGTCACCCCACACAGCTGCTGTTTAGTCGTTTGGATGTGCCTCACTAACCCCCCTGCTGACCTTGTTCCCCTATGCAGCCTGCTTGTTCAGTTGTTTGATCGTCCCTCACTAAGCCCCCTGCTCGCCTGGTTGTAGGCAGCCATCTTTTGAGGGTGTGAGGGTTAATTTGCATATTATCTCTTTATCATATAGGATATTTTATTGAGGATGTTTTATTGATTTTTACAGAGAGGAAGGGAGAGGGATAGAGAGTTAGAAACATCGATAACAAACATTGATGAGCTGCCTCCTGCATAAGCCCTACTGGGGATCGAGCCTGCAACCAAGGTAGATGCCCTTGACCAGAATCAAACCCAGGACCCTTCAGTCCATGGGCCAATGCTCTAGCCACTGCGCCAAACCGGTTAGGGCCCAAAGCACTATTTTAAGTATCTTACAAATATCAGCAACTTTAATTTTCACAGTAACCCACACGAAGTAGAAACTATTGTTAAACAGATAATGAAACTTAGCCCTGGCCTTTGTGTCCAATGGTTAGAGTGTTGCCCTGTGTGCTGAAGGGTGAAGAGTTCAATTCCTGGTCAAGGGCACATACTTGGATTACAGGTTCAATCCTCAGCCCCAGTCCAGGCACATGCAGAAGGCAACCAATCAATGTGTCTCTCTCATGTTAGTGTCTCTCTCTCTCTCTTTCTCCCTCTCTCTCTCTCTCTCTTTCCACCTTCTCCCTTCCACTCTCTCTAAAAAAAAAAATCAATGGAAAAAATGCCCTCAGGTGAGGATGAACAAATCCAGCCAGTGTGGCTGAATGGTTGAGCATGGACTTATGAACCAGGAGGTCACAATTTGATTTCGGTCAGGGCACATGCCTGGGTTTTGGGCTCAATCCCCAGTTTGGGGCATGCAGGAAGCAGCCAATCAATGATTCTCTCTCATCATTCATGTTTCTCTCCCTTTCCCTTCCTCTCTAAAAAAAAAAAAATCAATAAAAACTTTTCTTTAAAGAAAAAATTTTCTTTTTGATGATGACTAATTTACCCACTTTTTCTTTACTTGTGCTTTTGGTGTCATAGTTACGATCCTGTTAACCTAATCTAAGGTGTCTTACTCTGTTTTAGCTGCTATAAGATACTATAGATTGAGTACTTATACTAGTAAATAGCAGAAATCAATTGCTGATAGTTCTGGAGTCTAGATCCGAGATCAGGGTGCCAGAATGGCAGGTGAGGACCCTCTCCCAGGTCTCCAACTTACTGTGTCTGCATATGGTGGAAGGGCCTAGGGAGTTCTCTGGGTCCGCATTCATGAGGGTTCCACCCTCAGGACCTAATCACCTCTCAAGGACCCCACCTACTAATACCACCTTTAGGATTTAGAATTTATTTATTTATTTTTGTTAATCCTCACCCAAGGATATTTTTCCATTGATTTTTAGAGAGGAAGGGAGGGGGAGAGAGAAAGAAAGACTGATGTGAGAGAGACACATCAATTGGTTGCTATTTTTTTTTAAATACCTTGTTATTGATTTGAGAGAGAGATCAATGTGAAAGAGTAACATCTATCGAGTACTCTAACCGAACTTGCAAACTCACCCAAACCAGGGACCTAACCCAAAACCTGGGTATGTGCTCTGACTGGGAATCAAACCGGCGACCTTTTGGTGCAAGGGACAATACTCAACCAACTGAGCCATACTGGCCAGTGCTGGTCATTAGGATTTATACCTATATTTTTTCTAAAAATTTTATAGTTTTGACTCTTACATTTAGGTCTTGAATTAATTTTGATATATATTGTGATAGGTGTACAAATTCACTACTTTGCATATGAATAATCCAGTTATCCCAGCACCAGTTGTAGAAAATGCTATTCTTTTTCCTATTGAATAATATTGAAACCCTTGTCAAAAGTCAATTGACCAAAAAAAAAAAAAAAAATCAATTGACCATAGCCCTAGCCAATCTTGCTCAGTGGGTAGAACATGGGCCCCAGGACCGACGGGTCCTGGGTGCGATTCCTGTCAGAGGGCACTTGTGAGAGGCAACCAATCTATGTGTTTCACTCACATCTATTTCTCTCTCTGTGTGTCTCTCCCCCTCCCTTCCACTCTCTTTAAAAATCAATGAAAAATATATCCTTGGGTGAGGAATTAAAAAAAACACCAATTGACCATAAATGGAGGGGTTTAATTATGAACTCTCATTTGTATTTGATTGATCTATATGTCTATCCTTATAGTACAACACTGTTTTGTTATTGTTTTTTGCTAAACCTCACCTGAGTTTATTTTTCCCGTTGATTTTTTTTTTTTTTTTTTTTTTTTGAGATATCCCATTGATATTTTACAGAGAGGAAGGGAGAGAGAGGGATAGAGAGTTTAGAAACATCGATGAGAGAGAAACATCGATCAGCTGCCTCCCGCACACACCCCACCAGGGATGTGCCCGCAACCAAGGCACATGCCCTTGACCGGAATCGAATCTGGGGCGCCAATTGGATTCCCCGTTAGGCCTGGGTTTCAGACTCAATTCCTAGTGGTGGCCAGGAGGGAGGCAGCCTATTGAAGTTTCTCTCTCTCTCTCTCTCTCTCTCTCTCTCCCTTCTTATCTCTCTAAAAATCAATAAAAATATCCCTAGCCAGTTTGACTCAGTGGAAAGGTCAAGGGCACATACCTTGGCTGCAGCTTTGATCCCTGGCCCTGGTTGGGGCATGTGCAAAAGCAACCAATCAATGTGTCTCTCTCATATCAATGTTTCTCTGTCTCTCTCTCTCCCTTCCACTCTTTCTAAAAATCAATGGAAAAATATTCTCAGGTGAGGCTTAACAAAAAAGTAAAAATAACTAAATAAATAAAACATGTTTTAAAAAGTTATGTGAGCGAGACACAATGATTGGTTGCCTCCTGAACATGCCCCCTACTTGGACAGGGATTGAACCTGCCAAATGACCTTGACTGCAATTGAACTGAAGACCCTGTGGTTAAAGGGCTGACACTAATCACTGAGCACCCAGACAGGCTAGCACAATACTGTTTTGATCATCGTAGCTTTGTAATAAATTTTGAAATCACGAAGTATGAGAGTCTTCCAACTTTGTTGTTTACAAGATTGTTTCAACATTGTTATTCAGGGTTCCTAGCAATTCCACATGAATTTTAAGATCAACTGTCCATTCATAATAAAAAAAATTAAGAAATGCCCTAGCTGGTTTGGCTCAGTGGATAGACCATCCACCTGCAGACTGAAGGGCCCCAGGTTCCATTCTGGTCAAAGGCAATGCCCAGGTTGTGGGCTTGATCCCAAGTAGGGGGCATGCAGGGGAGGGAAGGTTGGGGAAGGATGGGGGAAGAGAGAGAGAGAGAGAAACATCATGGGAGCCCAGCCAGTGTGGTTCAGTGGTTGAACATTGTAGAAAATTCAATAAATCTGTAGGTTAATTTGAGGAATATTACAATCATAACAATAGTCTTTCAATTCCAAAACACAGGATGTCTTTCTATTTATTTATTTCTTAATTTTGTTCAATAATGTTTTAAGAAATATTTTATTAAAGTGTAATTGATACACAATATTAGTTTGAGGTGTACAATATAGTGATTCTACACTTATATATCTTACAATGTGATCACCATGATAGGTCTAGTAACCATATGTCACCATACAAAATGTTTACAATATATTTGACTCTTCCTTTTTTGTAATATGGCATATCATATGGCAAACAGGTCATCCTCTTGAACATAACGAAACATGTTGGTAAAATATTGAAGAGTCAACAAGAAGATAAGGAATTATCAGACCAAAATCTAGGTGAAGGCAGGATCCAAAGAGTAAGTAGAACGGTGATGTCACTTTGCCCTGGGGCATTTACCTTACTTGGCAATTGAAGCTTGGTTTTTCTAGGCCTTGTGGGGCAAGTGGGACAGATGGGTGCTTCAAAGCTCCACAGTTTCAGTGTCAGGGTGAACTGCAAGTAAACACTGTCGCCCAACAGACTGGGAAAAAAAGTTCTCTTGGAAGGGGGAGATTTCAGGGAGCTGTAGAGGGGACACAGGACCATCAGACTGCCCTCTTAGGGATATGTAACCCAAATATACATCTCAATGGCTAAAAACAAAAATCCCAAACAATGAATATACTTTAAAGTGGTCCCTCCTGGCAGAATTGAAAGCAAATCCTCTGGTGGAATGAACCTGTATCCTAGGCCTCAAAAACTTCCCAGAAATAATTTTCCAAGGAAAACCCAGCTCAGAGTAAAAAAAATAAGCACGCAAAAAATGAGAATGAGTAAAATACAACTAACAGAAACAGATCTGATCATTCCAACCATCTGTTAGCCCAGCCGGGTGTGGCTCAGCAGTTGAGCGTTGATCTAGGAACCAAAAGGTCATGATTCTATTCCAGGTCAGGGCATATGCCCAGGTTGTGGGCTCAATCCCCAGTGTGGGGCTGCAGGAGGTAGCCAATCAATGATTCTCATCATTATTTATTTATTTTTTTACATTATTCAAAACATATTTATTCATCATCATTATTTTAAAACATTTTTATTGAGTTCAGAGAAGAAGGGAGAGGGAGAGAGAGAAATATCAATAGAAAGAGAATCATTGATTAGGCCTCCTGCACACCCCACACTGGAGATTGTGCCCACAATCCAGGCATGTGCCCTGACCAGAATTGAACCTTGGCCTCCTGGTTCATAGGTTGATGTTCAACCACTGAGCCATGCTGGCTGGGCTTTTCTCTTATCATTGATGTTCCCTCTCCCTCTGTCCCTCTTTTCCTTTCTCCAAAATCTGAAGTCAATAAAAAATAAATACATTAAAAAAAAGAATTAACCAATGAATGCATAAATAAGTGGAACAACAAAATGATGTTTCTCTCACTCCACCCTCTCCTTTCCTCTCTAAAATCAACAAATTAAGAAAAGTTTTTTTTCATTATTATTGACACATTGCACTTACATAGAAAAAATTTTCAAGAGTATAAACATATTCAGAGAAAGCCTTCTTCCTCACCTTAGTATACTCTTTGGAGGCAACCATTTCCCACAGTTTAAGGGGTTCTTATAACTTTAGAAAATATAATTTCAAATGGGTAGTTTTGGCTTTAAAAAGGATTAAATACCATTTTGTTCCCAGGATATGTTAATATATTTATTTTATAATTGCTAAGTAAATTATTAGGGCTACAAAAAGTTATAGTGATGGTCTTAGGAACAAAACTCTCTAGGGAAATTTTATAGCAGGCTAGCCAGTCTCAAGAGCTAAAGACTTGCTTTCTTTTCTTTTTTTTTAAATAAATTTTATTGATTTTTCACAGAGAGGAAGGGAGAGGGACAGAGAGCCAGAAACATCGATGTGAGAGAAACACCGATCAGCTGCCTCCTGCACACCTCCCACCGGGGATGTGCCCGCAACCAAGGTACACGCCCCCGACCGGAATCGAACCCGGGACCTCCCTGTCCGCAGGCCGACGCTCCATCCACTGAGCCAAACAGGTCAGGGCAAGACTTGCTTTCTTAACCTTCTTTCTAAAATTTCTTCTTTTGCCCTAACTGGTTTGGCTCAGTGGATAGAGCTTCGGTCTGAGAACTGGAAAGGTCCTGGGTTCAATTCTGATCAAGGGCACAGGCCAGGTTCGCAGGCTGGATCCCCAGTAGAGGGTGTGCAAGAGGCAGCAGATCAATGATTCTCATTATTGATGTTTCTATTTCTCTCTCCCTCTCCCTTTCTCTCTGGAATCAATAAAAATATATGAAAAAACTATTAAGAATGCTAAAATAAATAAATAAATAAG
>NW_006288624.1:242947-254760 GCF_000327345.1 Myotis davidii
GCCCCCTCCTGCACACCTCCCGCTGGGGATTGTGCCCGCAACTCAGGTACATGTCCTTGACCAGAATCGAACCTGGGACCCTTCAGTCCGCAGGCTGACGCTCTATCAACTGAGCCAAACAGGCTAGACTTATTTTTTATTTTAAATAATCTTTCAGTTACAGTTGACATACAATATTATATTAGTTTCTGCTGTACGACCCAGAGATCAGACACTACATAACTTACTAAGTGATCATCCCAATACATCTAGTATCCATATGACACCATACATAGTTGTTAGAATGTTATTGACTACTAGAGGCCTGATGCACAAAAATTGTGCACGGGTAGGGTCCCTAGGCCTGGCCAGCAATCAGGGCTGATCGGGACCTTCCAGCTGCCGGCCAGGGCCTTCCTTCCAGTGGCTGGCTGAGGAGATGGGTTCTTGTCTCAGCTTTGTCAATAATTTGCTGAGTGACCTGTCAAATAACTCAACCTTAGTATTCTCTCCTGGGTTAACAATTATCAAGATAGAATGATATAACGTTAGAATTGGCAGCGACTTCAGAGTTTAACAGTACAATTTCTTCATTTCATGGGGTGATTGATCGACTTACCCATGAGCTTTCTAGAACAAGCTTTCAGTCTTGGCATCTTAGATCAGTGCTCTTTTGACTACATCAGGCTTTTTTTTTTTTCAGTGTTGTTTCAAGATTCAAACAGACAGAAAAAACAAAAACAACCCCCAAAGTGAAAACACTAAACAAATATATGGCCTTTCACATAAAGCCAGATAACTATTAATATTACCCTGCACTGAAGCCTGCAAGCTTATCTGACAATATACTCTGTTTAACTTAAGGATGACTTAAAATTCAGGAACTATGTAAGGAAAGGTCAGAAAAAATAAGGGGAAATTAATGGTTGGCTTGGCGAATACTGGTAAACGGAAAATAAAACTCACAGGAGTACTTTTATTCTCTTACCAATTCTTTTTTTCCCCTAGTTTGTACATGATGAAATTGAGGAAGTGGGGGCTGTTTTTACACATTTCTGAAGGAATGGTGGGAAATAAGGGTTATTTGAGATGAAATTACCTTGCGTATACTACACATTACATCAATTCTCTAACTTAACGCCATTCTTTCTGGGGCCAATGCCCAAAACAAGGCTCTGAAAACAGCAGAAACCACAGTCAATGCAAAAACTCCAACTCCCGAAATGCTTCATGGCTTGTTTCCACCACTTCCTGGCACCAGCAATCTCTTCAGTACTGGGAGTTGTAGTCATTCAGGGCCCTCACTTCCGGAGCGTAGGGGAGGATGCCTCTCCAGGAAACTACATTTCCCAGGAAGCTGTGCGTACCATTCTCCGCGTTTGGAGCGTCAGACTCCACCCCCGCCCCCTCCTCCCTCCTAGGGCTGCACAGCTCACGCCTTCCTGTTAGTCGGACCTGGTAGAAGTTCACTCCGATCAGCTGATCACAACTGACAACAGGAGAGGAGGAAGCCCGGGAGGCTGCGAAGGAGGTGGGGGGCGGAGATGGAGATGAGGATGGATCCTCCGGTGCCCTGAGAAACAGCCCCCGCCCCCACCGGCGCCCCGTGGTCCCCCGACGCCGCCTGGCCGCAGCCGAGTTGCTCCATGGTGGGGTCCCCTGGCCGTCGCGGGAAGGGAGGGAGGGAAGGGCACGGCCCTGCCTAGGGGACGAACCGTAGTCCTGGAGCTCAGGCTGCCCCCAAGGGGGGGTGGCGGGTGCGGCTGTTGTGGGGGTGGGGTGGCATAAACAATAGATTCGGCTCTGGCCTCTGCCAGTGTTTGTGGGGGGTTTGGGGAGACCTTCTTTGTTCTTCGACTCTGCTCCTACCCCTCGGGTTGTGGTGGTGGTGCTCGGGAGGAAGGAAGGGTGAGGAATCCCCTGGCTGGAGGGAGATGCCGAGGTAGGGGGCAGAGTGGGCATGTTTGCTTTGCCTGGCGGGCGGGGAGGTGTTCTTTTGAAGGCTGATTTTATATTTCTCTCAATTGCGACAAATTTTTGTTTTCGTGTGGGAGCTAGTTTGGGCACGCCTGAGGTTAGAGTGTAAATAAGGTCTCCTAGTCACTCCCTTCGCCTTCCTTGTTTATCTAAAAATAAGATTGATCGGTTGATTTCTGTGTAGGAGGAGTAGGAAGGAAATATCTGAAAAGAGGGCTTTGCATTTCGTTGGGGCTTTAGAATGGGTGTCAAGGCGAAGAGGAGTTTGGAATATAATTGTAGAAGTCACAAAAGCCCCTTTCCTGCCCCAGTTATGTATTTTTTTAAAGAGTTATTTTTAAGTTTTTGAGTAACCAAGAGAAAAAATGGTTTTAACTCACTGCAGGTCTGGCTTTGCGGTGGGCCATAGTGCAGGAATTCTGTCTCCTGTTGCTCTTTTTTTTTTTCAGTTAGAGAAGGAACAAAAGGAAGTACAGTAATTGTTTTATATATTGTTTTCAAGCATGAAATGGTGATTCTTGTTTCCAGGTTTAGAGTTCTTAATAGACATCTGTCTAACCTGAAACAACTCTAATACTTGGATGGTGCTAAAGTTTATTACTATTGTCATTTCTTTAGCTTTTTCAGGCTTCTTTTTCCATCGCTCCCAATTGTGGAGTGCATGTGGGGGTGCAGAAGGTTGTCCCTCCAAGGATTTTTTGCTTAGTGATTTAAAAAATATCTATTTTTATTTGTTTCAGAGAGGAAGGGAGAGGGAGGGAGAGATGGAAACATCAGTGATCAGAGAGAAGCATTGATCGGCTTGATGGGCTGCCTCCAGCATGCCCCACACTGGGAATGTAGCCCTCAACCTGGGCATGCGCCCTGACAGGGAATCGAACTGTGACCTCCTGTTCATAGGTCGATGCTCAACCATTGAGCCACGCCGGCCAGGCCAGTGATTTTTATTCTGAATTTAATAACTGAGTGAACAGAAAATTTCTGTCTGGGAAATAAAGTAGCAAAGTCTCTTAAATGCTCTGGGCCTAGAGGTAGTGGTTATTTTCAAAGGACAACTTGACCATAATTTTGAGAAGAAATTGCTAGGTCAGAATGATTTTTAGAGAGAGGAAGGAAGAGGAATAGAGAAATAGAAACATCCGAAGAGAAAGAAATCTCTACCAGCTGCCTCCTACTGGTGATGGTGCCGCAACCGCTGCATGTGTCCTGACCCAGAATCTATTCATTGATCTCTTGGTTCATGGGTTGATGCGCAACCAGTGAGCTACACTGGTGAGGCTGAGCCAGTGTAAATTTTACAAGCAAGAATGAGATTTCTTACAGGAGTTTTGGTGTTGTATTTAATCACAATCTTTTTTTTTTTTTAAATCCTCACCCGAGGGTATTTTTATTTTTTCCAGTGATTTTTTTTTAAAATATGGAAGTCTTCACAAATTTGCGAGCCATCCTGGCACAGGGGCTTTGCTAATTTCTCTGTATTGTTCTAATTTTAGTATATGTGCTGCCAAAGTGAGCATTCCAGTGAATTTTAAAAATAATTCTTTATTGTTGAAAGTATTACATATGTCCCCCCTTTTCCCCTATTGACCCCCGTCGGCCCCAGTGATTTTTTTAGAGAGAGTGGAGAGGATGGAGGAGGTGGGGAGAGAGAGAAAGAGAGAAACATTGATATGAAGAGACACATCGATTGGTTGCCTCCCACACTTGCCCCAATGGGGCTGGGGATTGAGCCTGCAACCGAGGTACATGCCTTTGACTGGGAATTGAACTCGAGCCCTTGGGTCCGGTGGCTGATGCTCTAATCACTGATCAAAATCGGCCAGGGCTTTTTTTTTTTTTCTTTAAAGGTGTACTTCTGTTTTTAGATGAGTGAAATCCTTTTCCTTCCTTTATTTTAGGTATCCCCTGAAGTATTGCCTTGAGGTTGGATTATGTTGAAAAGCTTCTGACCACTCTTTCATTACCAAAACCTTGCGCTTGAGGCACAGCGAATGAGTCCACCTCAGTGAACACTCAGCTCTCTCTCAGATAGCCATAAAAGACCCTTCCAAGTTAATTTGGACCACATACATTTCTGCACTTTATGGAGGATGAAACCATCAAACCAAATGAACATTGCTGCTGATACAGAAGCCTTGGAGGCCGAAAATTAAAAATTTGAACATTTGTGAGTGTGTGAAGAATTTCTAATGGGACACTAAGTGTGTGTGTGTGTGTGTGTGTGTAAGTGTAAGGCGTTCAGAACCCTGTGGTATTTCTGTGTGGTCTTCATCCTCAAAGCCGTTGTTTTCACTGCTGGGGAAAGCCCAGTGGCTGTTGTATGGTGGTTGGTTTCCTTACCAACCTGAGTATGAGTGCTCAGACTTCCCCAGCACAGAAGGGCCTGAACCCAGGGCTCATGTGCCAGGAAAGTTACGCCTGCAGCGGGACTGACGAAGCCGTCTTTGAGTGTGATGAGTGCTGCAGCCTGCAGTGTCTCCGCTGCGAGGAGGAGCTCCATCGGCAGGAGCGCCTGAGAAACCACGAGCGGATACGACTCAAACCTGGCCACGTCCCGTACTGTGACCCCTGCAAGGGCCCCAATGGGCACTCACCAGGCGTGAGGCAGAGGGCAGCTGTGAGGTGCCAGACCTGTAAAATCAACTTGTGCCTGGAGTGCCAGAAGAGGACTCATTCTGGGGGTAACAAAAGGAGACACCCCGTTACTGCCTACCACGTCCCTAAGGGCCAGGAGTCACTGGAGGAAGAAGAGATGGATGAGGAGACCAAGAGGAAGAAGATGACTGAGAAGGTGGTGAGCTTCCTCCTAGTAGATGAAAACGAAGAAATTCAGGTAAGCCCCTGGGGACTCGTGGTAGTGGAGCCGATCTGTTGTTGGAAGGTAGCTCTCAAAAGGAGAGTCTAGGCTAGGAGGAGCTCCCATTTTAATCATTAAAAGGCAAGACCCCTAAAGCTTAAATTGCAAGGAGTCAGGTTTAGTTCCTTACCAAGTTGTGTGACCTTGGGCTGAATTTCTTTCTCTCTCTTTTTTTTTCTTTTTAGACTGAATTTCTTTACTTCTAAAAGCCTCAGTTTTTTCATCTATAAATTGGGAACATTGAGACTTGAGTGGTTTGTTGTGAGGATGAAATGGCAGTTTTGTATAGCTTATTGCATAATAAGTGCTCAGTATATGATAGCTGTTATTATTATTATTAGGAAGAACTGATTTAGAACAGTTTTCTGAATGAGAGCCTTTGGCACATTGTGAATAAATGTGAATGATGAGGGATTGTACCTGTGCAGGCAAAGAACCACCGATAGTGAGTACCATGGGAGTGTTAGGCAATAAGTCATAGCCTGCTTGCTCCATTTAGAGAAGCAGGTCTTTTTTTCTTTTAAGTATGTTTTTATTGATTTCAGAGAGAGAAAGAACCACTGATAGTGAGTACCATGGGAGTGATAGGCAATAAGTCATAAGCCTGCTCGCTCCATTTAGAGAAGCAGGTCTTTTTTTTTTTAAGTATGTTTTTATTGATTTCAGTTCGATTCCAGTCAAGGGCACATGCCCAGGTTGCGGGCTCAATCCCCAGTGGGGGGTGTGCAGGAGGCAGCCGATCAATGATTTTCATCATCGATGTTTTTCCCTCTCTCTCCCACTTTCTCTCCTTTTCTCTCTGAAATCAATAAAAATATATATAAAGTGGCATTTGAGCCCTGGCTGGTGTGGCTCAGTTGGAGTGTTGTCTGTGCACTGAAGGTTGCAGGTTCAATTCCTGGTCATATACCTAGGTTGTAGTTCAGAGCATGGGAGGCGACCATGTGTGTCTGATATTTCTTTATCTGTATCATCTCTCTCTCTCTCTCTCTATCTCTATCTTTCTCTCTACCCTCTCTCTCTCTTCCTCCCTCCTCCCTCTCTGAATTCAACTTAAAAAATTTTTTTAAGTGGGATTTGATAAGGATAGTATTCTCTTCAGATGGGCTCTTCTTATATTTTCGTGTATAGGCTTCTGACTAGTAAAAGCCAGTGAGGCACCTGGGATTACAGAAGGAGTGAAGAACATTTGATTTGATTCTGAGTTGGGGAGAGGGTAGTGTATGACCACTAGGGGCGATTGGGGAAGGGGTGGTATAATGTTTATACTTTCCAGAGAAGGTAGTATATGTAAGGTCTATGCTTTCGAGTGAAGACTGCTTGATTGATATCCTGGCTATAACACTTACTGGCTATATAACCATGGCAAGTTATAAGCTCTTTGCCTTCTACTTCATAGTAGTAGTTGAGAGGATTCAAAGATAGTAGGAATGGGAAGGATTTGTCATAAGGCCTGGCACATAGTGTCCACTACCAGTCTGTTGTAGTAGTTTTTTTTTTTAATCTTTTTTGTTGAAAGTATTACATAGGTTCTCTTTTCCCCCCAATTAACCTCTTCCAGCTTGCTCTCGTCCTCCTCCCAGTCCCCTCTTTCATTTTAAATATATATTTTTATTTATTTCAGAGAGGAAGGGAGAGGGAGAGAGAGATAGAAACATCAATGATGAGAGAGAATCATTGATTGGCTGCCTCCCGCTCTGCCCCAACCAGGGCCAGGATGGAGCCTGCAACCAAGGTATGTGTCCTTAGTAAGGACCCTTCAGTCCGAGGGCTGACACTCTTTTTTAAAAAAAATATATTTTATTGATTTTTTACAGAGAGGAAGGGAGAGAGACAGAGAGTTAGAAACATCGATGAGAGAGAGACATCGATCAGCTGCCTCCTGCACATCCCCCACTGGGGATGTGCCCGCAACCCAGGTACATGCCCTTTCACCGGAACTGAACGTGGGACCTTTCAGTCCGCAGGCCGATGCTCTATCCACTGAGCCAAACCGGTTTTGGCGAGGGCTGACACTCTTATCCACTGAAACCAAATTGTTTAGGGCTCTTGGGTTTCTTTCATAAGGGACCCATATAATTCCACTCATGAGGCTTTATGCTAATGACCTAATCACCTCCAAAGGCCCCATCTCCTAATACCATCATATTGGGGGTTAGATTTCAACACGTGAATTTTGGAGGGGATACAAACATTCCGTCTGTAGCGTTGTGTAGATGAGGACTCCGAAGCACAGAGAGAGGAAGTAACTTGCCAAGATCAAGTTACAGTAAGTGGCAGAGGATTTGAACACAGGCATCTGGCTCTAAGATCCTTGCTTTGTGAGACTTCTGCTATCTCTGACCAAATCATTTAAACTTTCTAATTAAGCTTTATATGGTCAAAAGCATCAGATCACCAGTTCCTCACGGCTGCTGTAAGAATCAAATGAAACAGCTCTATACAGTTGTAAGACTTGTCATTGCAGAACTCCTTCCTCATAGCAATAAATATTCTATGAAAGAAAAAAAAGAAGAGAAAAGGGGAATAAAAGAGAAAGAGAAAAGACCAAAATAAAAAACCACAAAAAAAAAATTCTATGAGTTAGGCCCCAACTTTGTTTTTATTTTCTTGTTTCTAGGCACCCATGTACATAAGGAACAGTTAGCAGGTTATAGGCTGCTAAGGTTATGTGCGGTTTCCTCAAATTCTATGACCTAGAGTCTCCTAAGATTTGTTGCTTGTGATTCAAATATTCAGTTTCTTGGAAAACTTAAAGGACAAAAAGTTACCTTTTACAGGTGAAAATTTTTTATCACGTTGTTGTCATTTGAGTGGGTACTAGAATTAGAAATTTGACGAGAGACCAACTTTTGGTTTCAGAAGTAGAAACTCATTTGTGGCCTGCTAGCCAAAGCCACTCAATAATTCATCACAGTTATTGACCATATGTTATGTGCCAGGCACTTTCTAGGTTCCAGGGATACCTGGTTAATAAAACTTGGTCCATGCCATCATAGAACTTACCATTTAAGTGGGGAAAGCACAGTTCACATATGTAAAACACATAAACAGATGATCTAACTGAGCTACCCAGCCAGGGCCTGCAAGATGATTTGGAATCCACTCTTGCAGGAGAGTCAGGGAAGGTTTTATTGTAGAGGTGACTTATAAGCAAAGACCTGATGATTGATAGTACCTGGGCAAATAGACCTCCAGAGGGAAATGGGAGCAAAAAGAAGGTGGGACTGAATGTTGGAGCCTGCCAGTGTGGCTGGAGTGTGTTAAGGAAACAGGTGCAGAAAGAAGCAGGTGCCAGATCACATGGGGCCTTGTAGACCATAGAAATAACTGGATTATGAGAGTCATGAAAAGCACCTGTCTGTTTTATGCTAGAGAGTCGCATCTGATAGAACTTTTTAAGAGATGCCCCTCGACTGGAGTGTGAAGACTAGATTGTGGTGATTGTAGGGGGACAAGTATGAAAGTGGTGAAACCACAAGGAGGCTATGGCAGAAGGTGAGGTGAGAGTTGGCTTAGATTTGGTGTTATCATTGACATGATGAGATGGAAAAACATTAATGGATGAGGGACAAAGTTTGGATGTAAAACGAATGCTGATATATTGGGTGGAGGAGTGAGGGGATGAGAGAACTTAGTGATGACTCCTGGGCTTCTGGTTTGTGCAAATAGCACCTGCTAATGCCCCAACTTTTATTGAATCTATAAAACTAAAAGTCTTTAAGAACAAAATTTATACAATAAAGAGAGCTAAATTAGCCTCATTTGGTATTAAACTAACACAGTAATTCTCAACCAGGAGTGATTTTGCTTCCTTAGGGGGCATTTTGCAATGTTGAGACATCTTTGCTTGTCACAGATGCGGGTAGAGGGGGCTGTGCTACTGGCAAGTGGGTAGAAGCCAGGGTGCTGCTAAGTATCTTACAATGCTTAGGGCAGCCCCCCACAAAAATAATTATCTGGCTCTAGCTGGTTTGGGACAGTGGTTAGAGCGTCGGCCCATGGACTGAAGGGTCTCAGGTTTGATTCTGGTCCAGGGCACATACCTCAGTTGCAGGTTTGATCCCTAGCCCCAGTTGGGGTGTGTGTGGGAGGCAACTAATCGATGTCTCTCACATCGATGTTTCTCTCTCTCTGTCTCTCCCCCTCCCTTCCACTCTAAAAATCAATGGGGGGCGGGGGGGCGGAATCCTTGGATGAGGATTAACAAAAATAAGTTATCTGGTGCAAAATGTCAGTAGTGCTGAGATTGGGAACCTGATATAACAGATGAAGGTTTGGTTGAATAGGAGATTTGGATTCTAGTGAAGTGGAAAATATATCAGGAACAAAATATTTAATCGGTACTCTAGTTTTTTTTCACTCCTCAGAAGTAATCTAGGTGAAATCAGTATTTTCTTTTGGTATATTTTGTAACCTCTCCAGTGAAATAGTTAGACTTTCTGGATTGTGTTCGTTGATTTTTCTAGGCCCAGTAGAATGGTGCTGGGCAAACCAAAGGACTTAGGGATCCATTGTTTACAGCCCAAAATAAGTAGATGATCCACACTGACAAGTCATTGTGATCTCTTGAAGTTAGAGACAACACCCTTAGCAAATAACTCAAAGGTTAGAAGAATAGTTCTAATAATTAGGGTTCTTCGAGGGGAGGAAGAGGGTAGTAGGAACTCAAATATCTTATCAGAATGTTTATTAGTAAAAGGGAAAAAAGATTCAAAATTTTCTCTTCATTCTTATGTGCACATACATTTAAACCCCATACAAGTTTTTTTTTCATAATCACCCCATTCTCCTCTTTGTCTCTTTTCTACGAACTTCCTATAACTGTCCTCTTGCCAAGAGAATAGAGCAGCAGCCTGACAGGAAATTTCCCCTGTTTCCTCTTCATGCAGGCTGACCCCCTGATTGGGACATTAGGAGAACCAGGGAGGTTTTCATGCCGAAAGACTCCTCATGGCAGCATGCAGGTGCTGAGGAAGCCAGGGAGCCGGGCGGTCAATGAGAAGCTAAGAAAATACCCACTGAGGCAGGCCCCCCTTGACTCAGAAAGTGACGCCTTGGGCCCTCCGGGAAACGGGAGACCGAGGGAGTCTTCTTTGTCCTTCCCTCCGCGCGGTCAGTGGTGGACCTCATCTCACTGAGACCGTCCCTTTAAGAAGACCCATCACGGTACTTGGCTGCGTCACTTGTTTACAGTCCCAGAATAGTGTGGCTCAAAATACTGGGACTTGGCTTTTTTTTTTTTTAAGTTGGCTAAAAGAGACATTAATTTAATGGGATCCAGGAATGGAAAATAGCGGAGGATGTTCTCAGACGATGGGAATCCTGAACCACACACTGGCTGTGCTAGACTCATCTGCTGGTGACTCCTTTGTCTGCTTCCGGGTCTAGGGTACCTTGCTGGGCGGGGCTCGCTCTTTCCAGGCCCTTTGTTTCAGACGGGTTGGCAGAAACCCCTTAAGTCTGGCCAATAGGTCATGAGCCAGGGGGGGGCCATCATCTTCTCAATTGTGGGACATCCCCATTTTTCTCTCCCTGCGGCCGAACTCTTATAAGGACCAATTTTGGTGCCGTGGCTGTTAGCCTTTTGGTAAGTTCTGGTCAGAACACGAATATATATATATTTACTGTTGGTCCTTAGGTGCTATATTTTAAAAAGTAACACAAAGCCATAAGTCTGTTCAGGGGCTGTCTGTCAAAATAATAAGCAATAATTGGAGGAGTAGCAGAGGCTCCCGCCACTACTGCTGCCTTTTACTTGTAAAAGCCCAAGTAAAAGCCCCTTTTGTTTAGTAATAATGGTGGAGGGGGAGGCATTGGATGGGATTACTGGGAAGTGCAGGGTTGAGGATGACTCAGACAGGCAAAAAAATGAAGAGCCCCTATTGTGTGCCTTCAGTGTCTGCTCTGCATCTTCTGCTGTTATACAGGCTCCTGGCGTTTCACCTGGGAAGCTGTTTTGTTTAGTGCAGGGCTGTTTAAAATGTGACCCATATAGGCCATCACAATCACTGTGAGTCAGCTTTTCAGGGAACCTATTTTTTTTTAAATATATGTTATTGATTTTTTACAGAGAGGAAGGGAGAGAGATAGAGAGTTAGAAACATCGATGAGAGAGAAACATCGATCAGCCGCCTCCTCCTGCACATCTCCTACTGGGGATGTGCCCGCAACCCAGGTACATGCCCTTGACCGGAATCAAACCTGGGACCTTTCAGTCCGCAGGCCGACGCTCTATCCACTGAGCCAAACAGGTTTCGGCTTCAGGGAACCTATTTTTAACTATTTCAAGTTATTCCCCAGTTTGTGCAATTCTGTTTTTTTCTGGTCTGTCACTTCCTTAAAGTGATTGATTTTTTTCTGGAATTGGTCAAACATTTGGCTTTTTGAGTTGGGGGTAGCAGAAGAGGAAGCTTTCCTATTCTGTTGACCTTATATGTTTTCCCTGTGGATGCATCTCCTGGCCGTACCACCTTCGAGTTTATCCTGGAGATGGTGTAGCAGGAAAGGGCTTCTGAGAGCTGGCTAAACTTTTCTGGGGAGTCTTGCTTGCTTTGGGAGGAGCTCCCATGAGATCATTTCTATCTGGGCTTCGAACTGCTAAATGAATTGAGCACATTTGATTGGTGGTGGGAAATCAGAGGAAAGCTAATGGATGCGGCCCTGAAGAAGGGAGTGTAGAAAGTTGCAGGCGAGAGGAATTGGAAAGACCTATGGGAAGGAAGGACATAGTAGGATTTTTGGAGGCAGGAAAGGGTGGGTGCTTCCTTGGAGGATGTTTTGTTCATTTTGCCTCTCTTTCCAATGACTGTTGGCCAGAAATTGAGAGACTCTGTTTAAACTGTTTGTGTGGTTGTCTTGGTAGTGGCTGGCGTTCTTGGGAAAAGAGCGTGTATACCAGCCATATGTAAGCACTTGACCTCTGCCTTCACTTCACTGGAGGATGACTCTACTTTCTAGCAGCTCTGGAAAATTTCCCCCTCTTCCTGATTTCCTTCTG
>NW_006288624.1:254807-255381 GCF_000327345.1 Myotis davidii
AGATGGTGGAATGCTTGAACAGAACTGACAGAGCTTGGTTCTGACCTGTAGGCACAGACACCCCAGCTTGAGGTGGAGAGAGCACTTCAGCAGTCCTAGAGTATTTCAGAAGTTCCTCTGCTTTCCAGCCCAGTCACTTCTGCCGAGTGAATATGTCATCCTTATGACTAAACTGTTTTCCATAATCTCTCATAACCTTTTTCAAAGATCTCAATTCAATTTACGTGTGTCATTGAACAACAGTCGTAAACATTTATTGAGTGTCAATTATGTGCCTTATTAGTTTGAGTAATCTCTCTGAAAAGCCTGTCACTTTCGGGGGAGGGGGAAGTTTCTGTCTAGAACTAAACATAAATGATTTCAGGTTAATGTACTGTTTTGCATTATTTGTGACATTCCTTTTCCTTTCATTACCACAGAAAATGGAGTTGCTACTTTTTTTTTTAAAGGATTGACCTAGATTTTGGCATTAACGTAAAGCCTTCTCTGACCATCATATTTAAAAGAACAACCCGCCCTGGCTGGTTTGGCTCAGTGGATAGAGCGTCGGCCTGCGGGCTGGAGGGGCCCCGGG
>NW_006288624.1:255480-260626 GCF_000327345.1 Myotis davidii
ATCGCTTTGGCTCAGTGGATGGAGCGTCAGCCTGTGGACTGAGGGGTCCCGGGTTCGATTCCGGTCAGGGGCATGTGCCTTGGTTGCGGGCACACCCCCAGTGGTGGGTGTGTGGGAGGCAGCTGATCGATGTTTCTCTCTCATTGATGTTTCTGACTCTCTATCTGTCTCCCTTCCTCGCTGTAAAAAATCAATAAAATATATATTTTTTTAAAAAAAATAAATAAATAAAAGAGCAACCCTTATCCCCACCTTGTAGTCCTAGTCTTATATCCCGATTTCTTTTTATACCACTTATCACCATTTGACATGACATAAAAAAAGTACATGACGTAACAAGACTTTTAAAAATAAACTCTTTTGTGGTATAATTTATACACTATAAGTGTACAGTTCTATGAGTTTTGACAAATATATGTACACGAGTAACCCCCCTGTCCCCCACCAAGGTCAAGGTAGAGAAGATTTCTATCCCCCCCAGAAGGTTCCCTTGTGCCATTTAATCAATTAATTAATTAATTTTAAAGATTTCTAATTGGTTTTTAGAGAAAGAGGAAGGGAGGAGAGAAAGAGAGAAACATCAATCAGCTGCTTCCTGCATGCCCTCGAACCAGCAACTGGGCATGTGCCCTGACTGGAATCAAACAGTGATTACCTTGTTCAAAGGTCGACGCACAACCACTGAGCCACGCTGGCTGGGCTGGGCAGTGATTTTTACCTCTTCTGTTCATCAGCATCTAGAGCAGCTGTGGGCAAACTACGGCCTGCGGTCCGGATCCGGCCCATTTGAAATGAATAAAACTAAAAAGAAAAAAAGACCGTACTCATTTATGTAATGATGTTTACTTTGAATTTATATTAGTTCACACAAACACTCCATCCATGCTTTTGTTCCGGCCCTCCGGTCCAGTTTAAGAACCCATTGTGGCCCTCGAGTCAAAAAGTTTGCCCACCCCTGCTCTGGAGGCTACTCAGAATCATTGTCCCTAGAAGCATCCTTTGAGACCAAGTTAGTCCTACTTACCTGGCAGCCCTACATCTGTCCTGGTCTAAATCTTTCACATAACCATCTCCGAAAACAATTGCAGGCTAAACTCAGTTTTTCCTTCCATTTCCCCATTGGTTGACGTCGTAAAAAGCATCTACGGTAGGCCAGGGGTGGGCAAACTTTTTGACTCGAGGGCCACAATGGGCTCTTAAACTGGACCGGAGGGCCGGAACAAAAGCATGGATGGAGTGTTTGTGTGAACTAATATAAATTCAAAGTAAACATCATTACATAAAAGGGTACGGTTTTTTTTTTTGTTTTTTTTTTAAATATATATATTTTTTAATGATTTTTTACAGAGAGGAAGGGAGAGAGATAGAGAGTTAGAAACATCGATGAGAGAGAGAGACATCGATCAGCTGCCTCCTGCACATCTCCCACCGGGGACGTGCCCGCAACCCAGGTACATGCCCTTGACCGGAATCGAACCTGGGACCTTTGAGTTCGCAGGCCGACGCTCTATCCACTGAGCCAAACCGGTTTCGGCAGTACGATCTTTTTTTTTCAATAGTTTTTTTCATTTCAAACGGGCCGGATCCGGCCGCGGGCCGTAGTTTGCCCACATCTGATCTAGACAGTGTTTGGCACTGTACGCACTCAAATATTTGTTGGATGAGTGAAATGTGCTAATGAGAGTAAATAAATGTAACAATTCAACAAACATTTAATGAGTGCCTACTATGTGCTGAGAACTGAGGGAGATACAGAGTGGCAGTAAGACACTGAATTTGCCCTTGGTGAGAGGACAGTCTAGTGCTGGTAGAAGACAAATACATAGAACGAGGTGGATAATGTCAGAGCGGTATGGAGAAAATATGGCCATTCAGAGGAGGGTGTTATTGCTGGAGGAGTTACTATTGTTAATTGACTTTAAAATAGTTACTAGTATATGCTATATTCTTACTTAACCACAGCTCTACTCTCTCACTCCATATTGAATAGAAACCAGACCCTCTCAGTTTCAGACCCAGACACCAAAGATCCTATAAAGCTGTGTCATCTATTAAGATCTTCGGCATAAACTGTGAGAAGAGCACTTTAGTGAGTCTCTGGTGTAGTGATAATTCTTGGAATCATTCTTTTGAAGATTGAATGCTTTCTTATGCATAATATATGTATTATGCAACCTTATAACAGCTTTTTTCCCCGTTAAATTGAAGATACATCCTTTTGAGGGAGGGAGTGGTAAATACTGAGTATTTTCCTTGTCCCATTATCCCTAATTCTGTAAGGAGGCATTTATTGGAAAACTTCCCTCAGGAGGGTTTTTAATTGGGATAATGGAATGAAAATTCTGTAGTGACTGCAATAACTGGCCTGGAGGTAAACCAGACAGCTACAGCAATAATGTCAGGCAACACTTCTCTAGCATTTGCTACATGCCCCTACTGTGCAAAGTGCTTGATGTACATCGT
The DNA here is from genome assembly GCF_000327345.1 of Myotis davidii. Lineage (NCBI taxonomy): Eukaryota > Metazoa > Chordata > Mammalia > Chiroptera > Vespertilionidae > Myotis > Myotis davidii. The sequence continues at coordinate 257,944 of NW_006288624.1, forward strand.
CTCATTTAATCCTTCCAGCAAACTGAGGTTCAGAGAAATAACTTCTTTAAGGTTATTCTAAAGTCAGTGAGTGGTGGAGGCTGGTTGGGTGAACATTTAATGGTAATATGGACTGTTTCGTTCTAAAGAGACTGTAGCATCTGCATTTTGTGCTGAGTTTATTAATTTGTTTTAACAAATATGTGTTAATTTCCTATTATGTGTCAGGCCCTTGCTGGGGCTGCAGTGGTGAACAATACAGACCAGACCCCTTGCTAGCATGGAGTACATTCTCTTTGGGAATCTCAGAAGCAGGATGATGTTAACAGAGATGATGGGTTGAGAATGAAGACTGAGGAAGAGAAAGGTTGAGTAAATTATCTCTGGTGTAATTCAGGTAGAGGTGGACTTAAACGTAGCTCCCTTGTCTTCTCTCTCTAGCCTCAGGTTTTCACTGCTAAGTCTCAGAGCCTTTACCAGCCCTTATGCTCATTGTTGTTTTTTTTGAAAATATTTTTATTGATTTCAGAGAAGAAGGGAGAGGGAGAGAGAGAGAGAAACATCAATGATGAGAGAGAATTATTGATCGGCTGCCTCCTACATGCTCCCTACTGGGGATCAAACCCACAACCCAGGCATGTGCCCTGCCTGGGAATCAAACTGGGACCTCCTGGTTCATAGGTTGACACTTAACCACTGAGCTATACCAGCCAGGCTAGGCCTGTTTTTATAGCTGGTCACTTCAAAGGGGAGCTGCATCTCCCATCTGTAAGCTCCTTGGTAGAATCCTTTGAGGACCATGTGGCTCTTGAGGATGCCTCAGTAATTCCAGTCTGTGCTCAGAATTCAGCTTTGCTTTGGAAAGCTTTCTATCTATCTATATTATATAAAAGACTAATATGCTAAGTGTCCATCCGACCGGTAGCTATGACACGCACTGACCACCAGGGGGCAGACACTCAACGTAGGAGCTGCCGTGACGTGCACTGGCCATTTACAGAGAAACAGTACTGCAGACCTGATGCCCACAAAGCAACACTCGGCTTCCCCCAAGTGGGACATAGGTTCCCACCACCACCTGGAGCAACAGCCCACCAAATCACGGCTGATGCTGCTGAGACCACATGGTGCAAAATGTGGCCTACAGCCCAGTCCAGCCCAGAAACGGTGGCTGTGGGCGCCAGTAACGATGTCATGTAGCAATGCCTGGCTTCCTCTCCCTAGCCACGACTAGCCTCCTTGCAGTTTCTTCAGCCCAGGAATACGACTTGCTTTATAGCCAGGTGCAAACATTTTACACTGTAACCAAATGTCTATGAAGCATGTTCCCGTGCCTCATCTCATTTGATCTTCACAGAAGTCCTGAAGTAGGCAGATAGGAGACTCGGAGGAATCTTATTTTGTGTGCATAGTTTATTCTTTATATATAAAAGGCTAAGTTGACTCACCCATGCACAGTACATATAAAGCTCTCACTGGCACCAATCGCACGCGTGTCATTGTCAATCGTGAATTTGGTTGACACTTCTATTATAGAGAAATGGCAAATAGCGATATTAAAATATTTCTTCTAATTAATTTCCTTTCAGTGTACACAAATTTGTGCATGGGGCCACTAGTTCAGACATAAATGGAGAGCTGAATAGGTTGAAGTCAAAGAGACTGATCATGAAGCTAAAAATGACTATTTTTTAAGAATTCATTGTGTGGGTCATCTCTACATAGAAACAATCTCTTGCTCTAGGGTAGGAGGGGAGTGACAGGCAGTGTCTGTGAGGCCATGTGTCAGAAGACATGGGAGAATTCCTGACCTCTCAAGTAATGGAACACTTTGGGGACACTGGAGTGGAAGAAAGTGATCTTTGCCCTTACCGAATGTGTTCAGTGTATTTGTGAAGCCAATCTCGTGCCTCCAGTGGTCTTAAGAAAACATTTGATTGAGAAACAGTTGTTTTTATATGATGCTATTGATAACATACATTTATAAACACAAAGATATACAATTCTTTTAGGATAGAATGAGAGGCCTTTTTCTGAACTCTCTGGGTTAGAGAAACAAGTTTACTAGAACTTTCTGTCAGTAAGGGTTTCCTATTGGAATGGAGCCTTCTTATCATTTGGGCTTTAAAATTAGAGTGGCCACTGACTGGTTGACATTGTTTAAGTAAAATCCTGTTTGAAAATTAGGCCATGGGCTTAAATCATTGCCTGGAGCACTTTTCTTTTAAAAAAAAAAAATAAGGCTGCGACGGCCCCTGTGAGGTTGCGACGTCCCATGCGAGGCTGCGTGAGGCTGTGACGGCCCCTGGTAGGCTGCGACGGCCCCTGTGAGGCTGCGTGAGGCTGCGATGGCCCCTGCGAGGCTGCCACGGCCCCTGGGAAGCCGGCGGAACCGCGCGAGCCGCCCAGACGGCTTCATTGATGGCCCGCGTACCAGCTTGCAGCCCCACGCACAACTATCACCTGAAGGGCGAGAGGGGAGAGAGCAGCTGTAGTGTTGCTTTCTCCCCACTTTTGGTAGCAAAATCCTCATTTTAAACATAAGAGGATACATTATTTTAAAAAGCCGTTAGGTGGCTCTGTACCCTTTCTGAGTAGAGCGTGAACAAGTTGTGAGAGACCTTTCCGAACACAGGAACACGTCGTGGATGGAAATAGCTACATTTTCCATTTGTATGACCTTTGACCTGGCAACAAAAATCGT
>NW_006288624.1:261124-265098 GCF_000327345.1 Myotis davidii
CCACATTGATGGGTTGCCTATCACATGCGCCCCAACCAGAGCCAGGGATCAAGCCTGCAACCAAGTTACATGCCCTTGACTGGAATTGAACCCAGGACCGGCCAATGTTCTAGCCACTGAGCCAAACTGGATAGGGCAACTTAGACTAGTTTTAGAATCTCAATGGAGAGGTATGAAATAATTTGTTGGGTCTTAGCAGTATGGCTCAGTTGGTTGAGCATCATCCTGTGCACTGAAAGGTCACTCATTCTTGGTCAGGGCACATGCCCAGGTTGCAACTTGATCTCTGGATAAGGTGCGTGTAGGGGAGGCAGCCAATCGATGTTTCTCTCTCTCTCCCCCTCCCCCTCCCTCTCGCTCTAAAATAGTGGTTCTCAACCTTCCTAATGCCATGACCCTTTAATACAGTTCCTCATGTGGTGACCCAGCCATAAAATTATTTTTGTTGCTACTTCATAACTGTAATGTTGCTACTGTTATGAATCGTAATGTAAATATCTGATACGCAGTATGTATTTTCACTGTTACAAATTGAACATAATTAAAGTATAGTGATTAATCACAAAAACAATATGTAGTTATATATGTGTTTTCTGATGGTCTTAGGCGACCCCTGTGAAAGGGTCATTCGACCCCCACAGGGTTCGGGACCCACAGGTTGAGAACCGCTACTCTAAAATAAATAAATAACATTTTAAAAAGTAATCTTTTTGGTTCAGGGGTGGAATTTATGATAAGCATTAGATTTTTATTGAAAGCAAGCAAGTGTCCCTCAGCTCTTCCTATTGCTTTGGGTTAGGAGCTGGTTTTTGCCCTTGGCCACAGGGAACACCTTTGTAAAGATTTGAAGGACTGTACGATTGTAGTTGGTACCAATTAGATCCACTTCATCCAGAAAGGCCAAAACTGAAAGAACCTCAATGCTGAGCTACTTTCCTTGGGATTGTTTTCTGTTGTCTTTGGTGTTTAATTTCAGGAGTCTGACTGTGTTCTGTTGGACTTTATGGTGCTTTCCAAGGCTCTTTACTTCAGCTCCTTCCCCATCTCTTGCTTTTTCCTTCCAGGCCTCCTCAGAACAAAGTCCATGTGGGTGGTCATTCTTCCTGGATGATTCTGTGAGGGCTAAGAACGAATTTCTTAAGGGAGACTGTCATCATTCTGTTGCCTGCTCGGGTCAGAGGTTGACTGCTGGATACTTTGCACTACCATAAACTGCTCTGAATTCTAACTTGGAACAGTGAAGTTCACTGAGTACTGTTATTTTTCATTTTAGAAACTTTAATCTTTGTGAGTGAAGTGAAGAGGTACACTGTTTTCTTAAAGATGTGTATACTATTAGATGCCAACTTTACTAAGAGTCAACTATAAAGCCAGTATGAGTGATAATATGTTGTTTTGATTTGAGGGAAGGAAGGTATCAGAAGCAAGCAACAAGCGTTTTTTTTAGGTAGAATCAGTTTAGATTTCACCATTGCTGCTTTCGTACCTGAAATGAGCAACTTCTGAGCACCAAGCAGGTCCCAGCTCAGCTGCTACTGCAGTGCACCTGGATGTTTTCCCAGTGCTGGTCTTTAAATATTAACGGCTAATATTTATTGAGTGCTTCCTTTGTGCCAGGCATGGTGCTCTGCAAAGTGGGATCATTGATTACAAACAGGAAGAACCAGTGGAGCAGGAGCCCTGTTCCCTTCTGGCCCTTTCCTTCCCTCATCAAAGGGAGTCTTCTTTTTGCTTTTTCCTCCCCGGACTGAAAACTAGTCTTACTACCACCTAGGCCCTAAGCTGTTCTCTCCTTCTGGCTCATTAAAAGATGAATTGAGTAGTAAAACTGGGAGCAAAATTATGTGAAAGATACAGGAAGGAAAAATGAACCATGTTTTCTGTTTGCAAGGCACGTTTCATTTATCTATTTATTTGATTAGCAACCACTACCCTGTCAAGGGAGGCAAAAGTGGTTACATCCCCATTTTACATATGAAAAAAAATGCAGTCAGTGCATGTTAAATGACTAGCCAGGGCTGTCAGTAGAAAAACCAGCCTATGGCCCTGGCCGATGTGGCTCAGTTGGTTGAAGCATTGTCTCTGTGTTCTAGAAGGTCTTGGGTTCTAGTCCCACTCGGGGCACATAACCAGGTTGCATATATGATGCCCAGTTGGGGTGCACACGGGAGGCAAACAGTCCATGTGTCTCATATTGATGTCTGTCTTTCCCTCGCTCCCTCCCTAAAACCAATTAAAAGGAAAAAAACCAAAACCCAGCCTAGAGCTTTGAGCTTCTTCTCCCAGAATTCTTTGCTCTAGACTCAGTTGTATATGCCCAACACATGAACAGATGTGATTAATACATTACCCAGGATACCAAGTGCCAAAATAATATCCCAGATGCTTATAGGGAGTGTTTTATTTTCATCCCAAATGAAGTTATGTATGTTATGTACATCATTTAGTCAGCACTTAATATGCGTAATGAGACATTTCTGTATCTGAAGGCTCCCATGTGTCCCTTTATAGGTGCTGCTCTTACATATATGGGTAACTGTTGTGGGCCGACAGATTCATAACAGACTAGATTTCTAGGGGAGAAAATCTTTAGATGTACTCTTCAACCCTTATGGATACTGAGGGGACTGTTTGAGAAGGTGAATGGCTCTTGTGGGGGATCACTGACCTTACCTGACTCCTTGCTAGTAGAAGTTTATGGAGCTTTTTAAAAAATATATTATTTTGTTGATTTCAGAGAGGAAGGGAGGGAGAGAGAGCTAGAAACATCAATGATGAGAGAGAATCATTGATTGTCTGCCTCCTGCACAACCCCCACTGGGGATTGAACCTCAACCGGTGCCTGTGCCCTGACCAGGAATTGAACTATGACCTTCTGGTTCATAGGTCAGTGCTCAACCACTGAGCCACACCAGCTGAGCTTTATGGGGCTGTTGTTTTGTTTCTCCTGCTGGCCAGCTTAGCAGCTTGGAACCAGGCTGGCTGAGTGACACCAGTCTAAAATGGGCTGTTCGAGTGCAGAGTCTCAGAGGGAAGGTGGGGGAGGGTGGGTGGGTGGTAATCAACCAAGGACCTTGTTTGCATATATGCATGGCCCATGGACACAGACAATGGGGTGGTGAGGGCCTGGGGGAGGTGGGCTGGAGGGAGTTACTCGGGGGGAAAAGGGGATATATGTAATACTTTCAACAATAAAGATTTAAAATAAATAAATAAAATGGGCTGTTCCATGTAACTTCTTGTTCCTCTCAGTTGTCTGGTAAATCGTGAGCCCAGGTTGATTGAATGAGGCTGTGTGTTAAGCCCTAAGGAAGATATAGGGTGGAGAAAAGTGATTAAAATGGCAAACAGGGTGCCTAGCATTCATTTATTCAATAGCTGGACATTGAACTCCTCCTCTGTGTCAGGTGGTGTTCTAAATGCTAGAGATGTAAAGAGAAAATAGACAGGGTCCTGCCCCTTGGATATAGTGGGCATTTAGAAAATTATTGGTACGATCATTAACATTAAGGCTCCTAACTAGGTAACAGTAGTGATGTTATTAATAGAATGACGAGTGGTTTACCATCTTGAGGTTATGGGAAATGAGGGCTGATATGATCACATCCAGTGGTCTATTTACATTTCTCTAGCTGCTCTTTTTCAAACCAGCATACTCTTGAGTATCAGGAAGGTGGTTTTTCTCCTATGGCTGGAGGAGACTTGCTGTAAAGCTTCATCACTCTTTTAGCTGGAGTAAAACATTACTTGTTTGGATGAGGAGTTTTGTTCTTGGGAACCTGTGTTCTGAGAGTAGTGGCCCTGAGAATCTTTTTGGATAGTGGCCCTGAGAATCTTTTTGGATCTCCTGGTATTTCATTCGCACCAGGTCTCTTCCTGGCCTTACTTTTTTTTAAAATATGTATTTTTATTGATGAGAGAGAGAGAGAGAGAGAGAGAGAGAGAGAGAGAGAGAGAGAGAGAGAGAGAGAGAA
>NW_006288624.1:265129-269445 GCF_000327345.1 Myotis davidii
ATTTTTATTGGAGAGAGAGAGAGAGAGAGAGAGAGAGAGAGAGGAAGAGAGAGAGAGAAACTTTAATGATGAGAGAGAATCATTGATTGGCTGCCTCCTGCATGCCCCCTACTGGGGGTCGAGCCCACAACCCAGGCATGTACCCTGACGGGGAATTGAACTGTGACCTCCTGGTTCATAGGTTGATGCTCAACCACTGAGCCACACTAGTCAGACACGTGTTGAGTGCTTTACATACCCTGAACACTAGTCCCCTATGAAATGGTTTACAGATATTTCCTCCCATTCTTTGGGTGTCTTTTCACTGCCTTAGTGATATCCTTTGCAGAATGATAGCTTTCATTTGTGATAGTCCATTTTACCTATTTTTTCTTTCATTGTATTGCTTTTGCTGTATTAGCTAAGAAACCATGGCCTAAACCAAGGTCATAAAAATTTGTTCCTATGTCGCCTTCTGGGAATTTTGTACTTTTAGTTCTCTTTGAGTACTGAGTTCTGATACTGACTGAGGCTTTAGAAGTTCTGTTAGCTCTTTGCTAAGGGTAGGAGCTGGGTGGAGCTGTTACACTGTGGCTTCGTTTCCTTGCCACTTTAACAAGTCAGTCATGGACCTTGACTTTGGGAAGCACTTGTTCTTCTTGCCATTTCCTGATTTCATTGTCTTTTTTTTAAGGTGTCTAATGAAGAGGACTTTATTAGGAAATTGGACTGCAGACCAGATCAGCATCTGAAGGTTGTTTCCATTTTTGGAAATACTGGTGATGGGAAGTCTCATACCCTCAATCACACTTTCTTTTATGGCCGTGAAGTCTTCAAAACCTCCCCTGCCCAGGAGTCCTGCACCGTGGGAGTGTGGGCAGCATATGACCCAGTCCACAAAGTGGCAGTGATAGACACGGAAGGGCTCCTGGGGGCTACGGTGAATATCAGCCAGAGAACACGGCTGCTGCTTAAGGTCCTGGCCATCTCAGACCTCGTCATCTATCGAACTCATGCAGACCGGCTGCACAATGACCTCTTCAAGTTCCTTGGGGACGCCTCAGAAGCTTATCTAAAGCATTTCACCAAGGAGCTCAAGGCTACTACTGCCCGCTGTGGCCTGGATGTGCCCTTGTCCACCCTGGGCCCTGCTGTTATCATTTTCCACGAGACTGTGCACACTCAGCTACTGGGCTCTGGTGAGTAGATGGGGTACTGTGTCACGCATTGGCCTTTCTTGGTACCAGGAGGCAGCCGTTGGGCTGTAATAGCAACTTGATGGTGGCGATTGGGCAAGACATAAGGAAGTGTTTCCAGAAGGACGAATGAATCAACCATGTCAAAATCTGCTATGGCCGTAGCCAGTTTTGCTCAGTGGATAGAGCATAGGCATGTGGACTGAAGGGTCCCGGGTTCGATTCTGGCCAAGGGCACATGCCTGGGTTGTGGGCTCGATCCCCAGTAGGGGGTTTGCGGGAGGCAGCTGATCAATGATTCTCTCTTATCAATGATGTTTCTATCTCTCTCTCCCTCTCCCTTTCTCTCTGAAATCAGTACATACATATATATGTATATACTAGAAGCCCAGTGCGTGAAATTGTGCAGCCTCGCCCACCTGTGCGCCCTCCCCATGCTCACAGTCCCGCCCACCCGCTCTGGTCTTTGGTCATTACAGCATTAGGGCCACAGGCTCTAATAAACACACACACACACACGTAAAATCTGCTTATGGTCAGGATGAGGATCAAGAATTGTTGAACGGCTTTGGCAAAATAGAGGCCCTTGGTGGTCTGTATAAGACCTGTTTCCCAGGGATGGCGAGTATGAAAGCGTAGTCAGAGTGGGATTGAGAGTTAATAAGAGGAGAAGAATGAAGGTAGTGAGTATGTGCAACTCTTTCAAAGAGTTATATAAAGGCTAGCAGACAGATAAATGATAGCTGCAGGCTAATGCGGGAATTCAAGGAATTTTCCCTTTTGAAAATTTAAGATGAAAGGTATTGCAGATATTTGTGTGCTGACGAGAGTAATTCACTGGAAAGTAGATTAGGAGACAGTAGGGACATTGGACTAATGCCCAGTGGAAGAGTTGGCCTTAGGAGCATGGACAGTTCATCTGTAACAATGGGAGAGAAGATAGAGTGTATGGACACAGTTGCAACAAGAGGTGTGTGTGTGTGTGTGTGTGTGTGTGTGTGTGTGTGTTGTCTTATGGTTTCTGTTTCCTTAGATAAAGAGGAAGCAAGATCATGACCTGAGAAGGAGGTTATCAACCACAGTAATTGGATGCAGGTGGGAACATTAGTATTGTCCCTGAAAGCAGTTCCACCGTTTACCTATTCATTCAGTTAACTAAGTGCACAATGTGCTGAGCACTGGGGCACCAAGCTGAAAAGGAACACAGTTCCCACTCTCAAATAAATCACAGTCTAGTTGGAGGAACCACAGGTGTTCTGTTCCGTAGGTGATGTAGGTACTGGCGCTGTGGGAGTGTGGAAGAGGGACACGCTACACCTTCTAATGGGATCTAGGAAAGAGGAGGTGACATTTGAACTCTAGAGACTTGGCTAGGTAGCAGAGGGGAAGAGGGATGCTCCAGGAAGGGCAAATCCCTAGTGGTTTGAAGGAGGAAGTTGGGCCCAGGGAACTGTGGTGGTTCTGCTACAGCTTCCCGACTTCCATTGTAGCCGCCTTCAGTGCATTGCCACACAGCCTCCAGAGCGATTGTTTTAAAAGCTTAGTTAATAAATTAGATCATGTCATACTCCTGCTTACAGGCTGTCAGTGGCTTTGTACTACATCAAAATAAAATCCAAACTCCTAATTATGGTGTCCTCACTCTGACTCCTAGCTGCGTCTCTGAACTTCTCTAGTTATCCTCCCTCATTCCCTCCCCTCGCCCACTAAATGCCCTCCCTCTTCATGCGTTTGTGTACGTGCACACACACGACATGTGTGTATACTCCCTCCTCTAGTCCTGTCGGCCTTTTCTCTGCTGACACCTTTGCATATGCTGCTCTTCCCCCAGCTAGTCATAGATTTTTCAGAGTCAGCTCATCTCCTCGGAGCCTTCCCTGACTGTCCCGTGAAGTTGTTCCTGCATCCTGGAGGTTGTACTCTCATTGCATCCCCCTGTTCATTTGCATCAGGGTACCTTTCGCTATCTGAAATCATGCTGTATATTTGCTTACTCGTTTTGGATTTTTTCCCATTCGAATGGAAACTCTACAAAGGCAGGAACCTTGCCTGTCTTACTCACTATATCTAAACTGGCCTAGTGCTTGATACATGGTAGGCTGTCCACCGATGTTCACTCAGTGAATAAACGAAGAGGCTCGGTGTGTCTGAAGCATAGATTATATGGGAAAGAATGGTGGAGATATTCTTGGGAATCATCATGGATGGCTGTGACTCAGTTCTTAAGTATGACAGGATTTTAAACAAGGAGTTACATGGTCCTTTGTTTTCAAAAGATCTCCAGCAGCCTGTTGCAGGATGAACTGGAGAGGCATGCCTCAAAGAGGCAGGGAGACCAGCCAGGAGGTTTTCACAGTTCTAGGTGGGAAGTGATGGGGGTGAGCCAGGGCAGTGGCAGTAGGAGGGAAGTGGACAGACTGGGGCCATATTAAGGAGTTAGAATGTGGAGGACTTTGGTTTGGTGGGAAGACAAGAAATCTAAGTGTTCCAGAATGGAAGAAGAAACTCATAGCAATTGATGGTCAGGTAAGGAGAGGAGGTTGGAGATGCTAAATTTCGAATGCCTCCTGGAATCAGCATTTTTGTGGTACTTTGGATCTTTACGGCCCAGGATGATGCTCTAACCAACTGAGCCACACCGGCCTGTCCCGTACACTAAAAGGTTTTGGGTTCAATCCCAGATTGGGGCATACGGAAGGCACCTGATCAGTGTTTCTCATTCTCTCTCCCCCTTCCTCTCTCTCTCAAGTCAATTAACGAGCAGATTTTAAAAAAAGAGTTTCTTGAAGAAAAATGTACAGAGAGAAAAGTTCACATCATATCAAAAGTGTATAACTTGATGAAATTTCACTACCTGAACAAACCTGTGAAATCAGTTCGAGATCATGACACACCAGCACCCTGTTCATAGAAGTCCTGCTCAGTCCTCCTAGACAGGGTAAGCTGAATTCTAACATCATGGATTGGTTCTGCCTGCTTAAGTATTTTGTATATATATATGGAGTCAGACTTTTGTAATGAAAGACAGGTGACTTTTTATTTTTATTTTTTTTATTTTTTAAAAAATATATTTTATTGGTTTTTTACAGAGAGGAAGGGAGAAGGATAGAGAGTTAGAAACATCGATGAGAGAGAAACATT
>NW_006288624.1:270110-291655 GCF_000327345.1 Myotis davidii
TGACAGGTGACCTTTTAGTTTTTTTTAAAGAAAAGTCACTATTGCCCTGGCTGGGTGGCTCAGTTGGTTAGAGCACTGTCCCGTACACTAAAAGGTTTTGGGTTCAATCCCAGATTGGGGCATACGGAAGGCACCTGATCAGTGTTTCTCATTCTCTTCTCATTCTCTCTCCCCCTTCCTCTCTCTCTCAAGTCAATAAAAACAGCTCAGATGGCGTGGCTCAGTGGTTGAGCATGGACCTATGAACCAAGAGATCACGGTTCGATTCCCAGTCAGGGCACATGCCCGGGTTGCAGGCTTGGTCCCCAGTGTGGGGTGTGCAGGAAGCAGCCGATTAATGATTCTCTCTCTCACTGATGTTTCCATCTCTCTCCCTCTCCCTTCCTCTCTGAAATCAATAAAAAATAAAATCAATAAAAACATATCATCAGGTGAGGAGTGTAAACAAATAAATGAAAGGTCACTGTTCATGTACCTGTTTTTGCTTGTCCAGATCACCCGTCAGAGGTGCCGGAGAAGCTCATCCAGGACCGTTTCCGGAAGCTGGGCCGCTTCCCTGAAGCCTTCAGCTCCATTCACTACAAGGGAACCAGGACGTACAACCCTCCCACGGACTTCTCTGGGCTTCGGAGAGCTTTGGAGCAGCAGCTAGAGAACAACACCACCCGTTCTCCCCGACACCCAGGAGTCATCTTCAAAGCCTTGAAGGTCAGTTGGCTCCCGCCTCGCCTCGAGTGCTTCTCACTGGAGTGCCAGTGGGTGGTGAGAACACTCAGTTCTCCAGCTTTTGTTGATACTGGTGATTGGAAACCTGGCCTGAAAGAGAGGTTATAGGAAAAGGAAGCGCATGAGTGGAGTTTACACCTCTCAAATGACGTCATCTTGCTAGGAGCTCGAGTGCAGAGGAATCTTAGGTGATAGTTAAAAAGTGATAGGTCCTGCCCTAGCTGGTCTGGCTCAATGGATAGAGCATCGGCCTGCAGACTAAAGGGTCCCGGGTTCGATTCTGGTCAAGAACAAGTGCCTGGGTTGTGGGCTCGATTCCCCAGTAAGGGGCTTGCAGAAGGCAGCTAATCAATGATTCTCGGTCATCATTGATGTTTCTAACTCTCTGTTCCACTCCCTTCCTCTCTGAAATCAATAACAATACATTTTTTTAAAAAAAGTGATAGGTCCTTATATCAGAGAAAAACTAGGCTTTTAGGGAATAGGAAAAAGCATTAATTTATGGGTGGTGTGGCCTAGCTCCGGTGAGCCGACTCACGTTGAGGCTCAGATATGTGGATAGCCCTTTTGTTTTTCTTTATATAGACTCACCTGTTTCTGTTTTTAACCTAAATTAATTTATTAAAATAAACAACATTTTGTAATCACTATAAATGGAAAACTAGTATCACAGGTAGAAATTTGGCCAAGAAAAAAACAAAAACATATATGGATAACAATAATTGCTGTTTATGAGGAACCAAAGTTCACAGGATTTGTTCATTTAATCCAGGTGTGGGGAACATCTGGCCTGCGTACTGTATAAGTTTATTCTTGTATTATTATAATCATAACTTGCATGTGTTTTTCTATACCAACAACTGTAAACCTACTTTTGCCTACTGTGGTATATATAAACATTGAACATCTATCATTTTTCTATCTTCTCATATAATTGCATATAGAATCTAATTTTAAGTATTTTTGCTTATTTGATGTCTTTTCTATTGCTTATTTTTAGTATTTCAAGGGTTTTATTTCAACACAGTATTTTATCTTCACTATGCACTTCTTGTATTTTTTAAAAAATATATTTTTATTGATTTCAGAGAGAAAGGAGAGGGACAGAGAGAGAGAGAAACATCAATGATGAGAGAGAATCATCTATTGGCTGTCTCCTGTATGCGCCCCACTGGGGATCGGGGCCACAACCCGGGCATGTGCCCCCGACCAGAATTGAACCTGGGACCCTTCAGGCCGCAGACTGATGTCCTATCCACTGAGCCAAACCAGCTAGGGCTGTACTTCTTTATTTTACCATTATTTATAATGAATACATGAAATCCATCTGGGTGAAAAACTGCTTACTTTTTGTGGTTTGCTTTGTGTACACCTGTGTTACTATGGCTTGAGGCTTAGGACAAAGTGCTGGGAAGGAGCTGGGCCTTTGGGGCAGTGCTGGGGCTGCAGGGCCTGGAGAGAGAACAGGGGAATGTTAACAAGATTGGAGCTGGGATATGAGGATGCCCTGAGGGTGAGGGGACAGAGACTGGGACTGGGAGGGGAAGGGGGGAGGGGGTAGGAGTGAGTTTGGCACAAAGCTAGGCAGGCCCTGGTTTACACAGGGAACAACCTGGGGCCTAGGCTGATATGCTTAACCCATTGAGTTTAAAAGGTCTGCAGTAGGCCACAATGTCAGCAATTAGTGAATCTGGGTAAACTGTGGATAGGAGTTCCTTGTATTATTCTTGCAATTTTTCTACAAGCTTGAAATTATATATCAAAATGAAAATTTACCCTCCAAAAAGGTTTGTGGTTTTGGCAGAGTTTTCTACAGGCTGGATGTTTGTGTCTTTCTAAAATTCCTATGTTGAAATCCTAATGCCCAGTGTGTTAGTGTTTGGAGGGACTTTGGGAGGTGATTGGGCCCTGAGGATGGAGCCCTCATGAAGGAGGGTGATGCCCTTATAAAAGAAGCCCCAGAGAGCTCCCTGGTCCCTCCCCCCAAGAGAGGACACAGTGAGAAGACACCATTTATGAACCAGAAAGCAGGTTCTCAGCAGAACCTGACTATGCAGGTGCCCAGACCTTGGACTTCCAGCTTCCAGAACAATTAGAAATAAATTTCTGTTAAGTCTGTGGTATCTATAATAATAAAAGCGTAATATGCTAATTAAACTGGACGTCCTTACGGACGAAGATGGAGCTGTGAGGGGAAGCCCAGGTCCTGGGTGTCGGCAGCCGGAGGGAAACCTGGGTCCTGGGTGCCAGAGGGAAGCTCTTGGTGCTGGCAGCTGGGGGAAGGCAGGCCTACTCTTGCACAAATTTCGTGCATCAGGCCTCTAGTTTTGTATAGCAGCCCAAATGGACTAACAGTGGTTAACAGCTTGGGCTCTGGAGTCAGACTTGTGTCAGATCCCAGTTCTGCCACTTACCAGCTGCTTAGTCTTGGCAAATGAATTCAGTTGTTCGTTCATTAAACAAATAAATGAGTGCATTTTGTGCCGGTAGAATCTGAGGTGCTGGAAATAGAGTGGAACCCAAGATAGACAACACTTGTAGCACTTTCTTCAAACATTTTTCCTCATCAGAACAATCTATAATAATAAAAGCATAATATGCTAATTAGACCAGATAGCCAAACGACCTTCCAGACAACCTTCGGACGAAGCTGGGGCTGCGACGACTGAGCCCCTTGAACGAATTTCATGCATCGGGCCTCTAGTAGAGGTAATAATAGAATGTTTCTAGTGAGATTGAGGTGGGGAATTAAATGAGAACAACATATGTTAAGCAACATACTAGTTCAATAAGTATTAACTTTTGTGAATAATATTAAGAAAGAAAGAAACTATGAAAAATGATTATATTTGAATAATTCATAATATACATACTTCTAATTAGAATTTGAGATTAAAGTGTACTTAGATGTATAGGCTAGTGGCCATGTAAGGGCTCAGAGGTAGTCAGAGTGGAAGATCGCACCCAAGTATTGCAAACGTTCTCCAAAGAGGCTGAATCCATACTTGTTATGCAAAGGGCTGTAAATCCGGTCAGTATGAGTTTTGACTGCAAGGCCAATAGCTGGGTTAATGTTTAAATAACATCATCAGGGGCACTGAGTGCTTAAGCAGTAATTAGTGATTTTACCCTTAAGAGTCTTGGGTGGCCTACTCCAGGCCATTTGTTGGGCACTTTTAAGAAAAATAGTTACACTGTATTCTTAGGAGGTGATAGAAATCTCGAAGCTTTCTGAGATTAAAATGAGCATCGTCAGCTGAGTTCTGATGACTTTTGATAGTGGTGTCCTCAGAGTTTCACCTGGACCCTACCCTACGTTTTCTGTTCTCTGAGGTAGGTAGTCCCTCCTTAACACTAACACACTATGCTGGACTGAGACGTGGGACCCACTGCTCTTGTCCATGACAAGGCATTTTTTGTATAAGCATATGTTTTGGGCTCTCCCCAGAAAATTGTAGGATTCTTCTAAAAATTATTTATTTATTTATTTTAGAAAGGAAGAGAGTGAGAAATCAATTTATTGTTCCACTTATTTCTGCATTTGTTGGTTGATTTCTGTATGTGTCCTGATTTTTGTATGTGATTGAACCTGAAAATTTGGTGTATTAGGATGACGCTCCAACCAACTGACCTACCTGGCAAGTGCCAATTTACTGGGGTTCTTGCAATTTACTCAGATCTTTGAAAAAAATATTTTTGTCTTTTTTTGGGGTTGTCTGGTTTTAATCCACTTTATATTAGAAGTTGTCAATTCTCTATCACTTTAATAGAAAGCTACCTGTGAGGACTATATTTGGCAAATTGACCCACTAGAATTTTATTGCTGTTAAAATACATTCTAGCCCTAACCGGTTTGGCTCAGTGGATAGAGCATTGGCCTGCGGACTGAAAGGGTCCCAGGTTCGATTCCGGTCAAGGGCATGTACCTTGGTTGTGGGCACATCCCCGGTGGGTGGTGTGCAGGAGGCAGCTGATTGATGTTTCTCTCTTATCAATATTTCTAACTCTCTATCCCTCTCCCTCCTCTCTGTAAAAAATCAATAAAATATATTTTTTTAAAAAAAGACTATGACTGATCAATATGAAGTAAACTCAGCAATAAGCAAATAATATGGAAAAGGAAATCTGAAAAAAGGTATCCAAAATGCCCAATAAACATTTTTAATAAATGCTTCAAATTCTTTCTAGTAATCAGAGAAATGCACATAAAAATCTTATCAAATAAAGAGGGAATATGCAAATTGACCATCACGCCATAATGGTTAAGATGGCTGCACCCACAGCGGAGGCAGGGATTCTGTAACACAAGATGGCTGCACCCACAGCAGAGGCTGAGGTCCTGTAATGAGCCTTAATGACAGAAAATATATTTTTTGGTGTGCTGCAGAATTTTAGTAATTAGTTTATGTGTGCCATGAGATAAAAAAGGTTGAAAATCACTGGCATAAACAGATAAATTATCATTGCCAAAATAACTTGTCTGTCTTCCTGTTTCATTTTTTTCCTTCTTTCTCTCTGGCATTCTTTACTTTGTCTAGTTCCTCCCTAACTCACTGAGTGAACACTGACAAAGTTCGGGATAGATTTATATGATTATTTTGTGTATGATTTTTAAAGTTTTAGATAAAATATACAGGAATATTATTAGGAAAAAATATAAACCTTTTAGGAAAATGGAGAGACAAAATACATAAAAGGCAATAAAAACTGTGGTGCACCAATAAATTTCAGCTCTCTAGTACAGCAGTTGCCAACTGGTGGTCTGTGGACCACTGGTGGTTCGTGAGATTTGAAAGGTTGGCGAATGCTGGTTTAAGGAAACCTTTGGAGCAGCCGTTGCCAATTGGTGGTCCGCGGAACACTGATAGTTCATGAGGTCCGAAAGTTTGGCGACCGCTGCTCTAGTAATCAAAGACACAAAAATGAAAATCACAATGATACAAGGGCAAACACTAAGAAGTCTGGAAATAAAATGTCTATATGAAGCAGTAAACTCTTATCAACTGCTAGTTGAGTTAAAATTCTTAGAACTACTTTGAAAAGTAATTTATAAATATCTAGTAAAGATAAAGTATGCATAATATAGGTTCTAGCCATATTTCTAGGAATTTGCCTTAAAGAAACTTCCACAGGAACACAAGGAGACTATATGAGGATGTTAATAGCACTTTGTAATAGTAACAAAATGCAAACTAAGTGTGCAAAAAATGGATAAATTGTGGTATTTTATAAAAAAGAGAATTGGATCATGCCCTAGCCAGCCTGGTTCAGTGGATAGAGTATCAGCCTGCGGACTGAAAGGTCCTGGGTTTGATTCCAGTCAAGGACACATGCCGGGGTTGCAGGCTCCCAGCCCTAGTTGGGGGCGTGTGGGAGGCAACCAGTCGATGTGTCTCTCTCATCATTGATATTTCTCTCTCTCTCTCTCTCTCTCTCTCTCTCTCTCTCTCCTTCTCCCTTTCACTCTATCTAAAAATCAATGGAAAAAATATCCTTATCCTTGGTGAGGATTAAAAAAAAAGAAAAGGAAAGAAATGGAGACATAGAGAGGTGAATTAATTTGCTTGAGATGACTTCTCTAGTAAAAGTGGCGGAGAAGAATTTGTCAGGTAGTCTGGCTCCAAGTCTATGCTTTTAACTCTGCTCTATTCCTTCTCAATAGTATCCCACTTCTAGGAAGGTCAGAGCATGGGGCCATCTTTTAAGGTTCCTGATACATATTGCTAGTTGCCTCTAGAAAGGGCATTCCCATAAGCTATATTTGTGTACTTGGTTATTTTCATTGAAAAAAGTAATTTTTTTTTAAATTATGAAAGCAATGTGTGCTCAACATAAAACAATTCAAATAATACAGAAATGTGTATGATATGAATTGAGTCCCTTTTTCTGCTCTCCCCCTCACTCTATGATAACCATTAATATTTTCTTGTATATGCTTCTAGAAATTTCCAGTGATACACATGTGCATACATAAGCATATGTATATAATGTATTTTTCTCCCTAAATAAATGGGATCATAGAGAAGTTAAATTCTTTTAACTTCCCTATAATCTCTTTCTGCAGATAACCATTGTAAGTAGTTTCTTGTATATTCTTCTAGAAATTTTCAATTCTATATAAGTGCATGTACACACACACACACACACACAAACACCTACTCAAAATTTTTTCCCTTCAAAAATGGGATCATACATTCATATTATTTCAGAACTTGTTTTTTTCCCCACTTAATTTTGCATCTTGGTTATCTTTCTATATTAGTATATAATACATGCATCATTCTTTTTAATGACACTTGGTATACTTTTAAAAAGTTATTAGCTGCATCTGAGTTACGTGGTTCCACCTGATTGATGTCGCACTGGTGGAGCCAGGGGGAGCCCAGGTGCTGCTCTTCATGGTCATTATCGAACAGGAATGTGTGTAATGAGGAAGATTGAAGAGTTTGGAGGGAGAGAGAGAGAGAGAGAGTCACTTTCTGTTTTAGTGGCTTGCCCTTAGGCTTCCTGATTAATCCCGCTGGCCTGCCACATTGTGCCAGGCCCGGAGCAGCTGGGTTATTGCCCACCTCCTGACCACTCGCTCCTTTGCGCAGGTTCTATAGTAACAGTAGGCCAGATACCTACAAGCAGAGCATACCTGAGTAAGCAGGTGAATCTTTTTAAAGAAAAGAGATGCTCAGATCCCTATTGAATAAGGGAATTTAATATTGAATTAACTATGTTGTCTGTATTACAGTTCTTAATAATTGAATCATTTACAAGTTGAATTCATGTAGGTTTTATTTAATACCTCTTTTAGCCTCCAATATTTAAATGTAGAAACTCTGACTTTTATCACAGAGTTTATCACAGGATGCATTTAAGTATTTATAAAGTTATTATATTCCATTGGGGGTGGCATCATTGATTGCATAAGAGTCCATTTTGAATCAGAACATTCACTGCCAGCCCTTGATGACTGGGGCTAACCTTTCAGGTTCAGTAGAAAGAGCCACAGTGTTGCCAGGACAACTAAAGTTCAAGATCACCTGGTCTCCAGGCAACCTTTTCCAGGCTTACCTCAAATGCTTTCCCAAGCTTTTTCAGGGGAGTTCCTTCCCTGCCTCTCTCTCACAGCTTTGGGACCTCAGAAGGAAGAGAGCCCAAGATCCCTGGAATGATGTGAGGTTTGGAATTTTTGAAAGACAAAGTATATGGATTAGGTGGTAGTATCTTTACTGGAAAGTAACAATCAGGAAGGAGGACAGCTTCTCCTTACCCTTGTATCCCAAACACACTAACCTCAGATTTTTAAAAAGCAGTTACTGAATATTCCCACACTCTTGATTCATGTGAAGCCCTCCTGAAGCTTGTCATGGACTGACTCATTATTCCAGTGACTTGTGAGGGAAGTACCATGCTTTTCGTGTGTCCCAGCATTTCGGAGGATGGGTGACCAGCATATGAAGTGCTGTGGCTGGTTAGACGAGGAGTTCTCTTTCTGATGTCATAAGAGGGTACTGTTGCCTTGGCCAACATAAGCTCACAGCTGATTTGTTTAGGGCAGGCAGTGATGGAGGTTCTATGGGCACACGTACCATGGGAGTTAGGCCGCAGATCATTTCGTGCCCAACTTTGAGATATGTGGACATGCCCCGACTTTTCCTTCTAGTATACGCATTTTATAGATGAGAAAATAGGCAGAGAGAGCAAAGCTGCCACTGCAACCTGAAGTGACTTGGGGGGAGGGTATCTCATGTTTAATTTCTGCAAATTTTCCATTTAGTTTCATACTATGTTCATGCTTGTTTTTTATGTAATAACTAGGGGCCCAGTGCACGAAATTTGTGCATGGATACAGTCCCTAGGCCTGGCCTGCAATCAGGGCCATCTTCCCTGGCAGCCGGCCCCACCTCCCACTGCCACCCATCCCCGGTTCTCTGTTCCCCATCAGGCAATTGGAGCCTGCCCACCTGGGGAAGGGACCGAGAGGTTCCCCATCAGGCAATTGGGGCCTGCAGGTTGGGGGCAGCTCCTGCATTAAGAGGTTGACCAGCAGGCCCCAATTAGGCAATTGGGGCCTGCAGGTTGGGGGGCAGCTCCTGCATTGAGTGTCTGCCCCCTGGTGGTCAATGCATGTCATAGCGACCGGTCATTCCACAGGAGGTCGATTTGCATATTACCCTTTTATTATATAGGATAGTTTGCTCCCTAGATCTTTTTGTAAATTGATGCATTAGGAAGATAATACTACATTTCCCACCAGCTAGCCCCAGAGGGTCATGCACACACCTGTAAGAAATACAGCCTACAAGGCTATCAGTAATTTGGCCAATCAGGGAGTGGTTAACCTAAAATTAGAGAGGGCCTGTGGCCTGGGATAAACCCTGGCACAGAGGCAGAGCCAAGGTAAGGAGGGGGAGAACAGAAGTTGGTGTGTGCTTGGGGGGGTTGGTGCTATCACTTTATTCCTAGGTCCTAGCAGAGGAATCAAACCATGACCTCTTGGTTAGGACCTTCGCTAGGAGTTAGAGGATATAAAGGTTGGAAACTTCTTTCATAGTGTTCAGGAGACGAAATACAACAGATCCATCGCTTTGCATCATTGCCTAATTACTCAATACTGATTTGGTTGTTGAATACAAAAGGGCTTCAGAGAAGGCAGAGTGTAGTGTGTTTAAAGTGATTGAGAAGGTATTATAAAAAAGGTGAATCCAAAAAAAAAAAACCAAAAAAAAAAAACCCAAAGGACCAGCCCAAAGGGTGGCTCAGTGGTTGGGTATTGACCTGTGAACTGGGAGATCATGGTTTGATTCCTGGTAGGGGCATATGCCCTGCCCGGGTTTCGGTCTCGATACTTGGTTGGGGGCATGCGGGAGGTGGCTGATCAGTGACACTGTCTCATCATTGATGTTTCTGTCTCTCCCTCTCCTTTCCTCTCTGAAATCACTAAAACAATATATATTTTTAAAAATCGCCACAGGATGGATCACATTAAGAAGTAGGAGAGAGGAGAGCAGTTTGGGCTAGAGAGTGATTCTTGCCTTGCTTCTCATTTATTCTCATTAACATTCATATGCATATTCATTTATCTTTTCTCTCAAAATCTTAGTGTTTCCCTAAGTTAATCTTTACAAAATTACCCCCAAGGCAACAGGATTTACATGTATTATTATTTGTCAGATCTTTTGGGGTCTAAATCAAGGATTGCCACTGGGTTGGCCATTGCTGGCAGTTGATGGTGTATAGGCCCTGCGTTATCCTTGCAGAAGCTGAATTTGAATGCCCTTAGGTCAGTGGTTCTCAACCTTGGCTGCACATTAGAATCACCTGGGAATCTTTTTAAAATCCTGATTTCCAGAGGATGAGGCCCAGAAATCAGGATTTTAAAAAGACTCCCAGGTGAGTCTAATGTGCAGCCAAGGTTGAGAACCACTGGTTTAGAACCTAATCTGCCCTTTTTCCAAATCTCATCTTAAAATTTCTTTTGGCTTTTACCAAAGGAAGTAACATCTTGTCCTTTTGCTTTAGGCTACTTTTCCTTCTCTTCCCATGAATAATGATTGTCTGCCTCAGAATGGGAGACGGAAAGATAGAAACTTGGAACAGTGTGCACTTAATGATTTTTGAAGCCTGGAAAGCCCATTCCTGTTTAATTTACATTACTTTTTCCACTGAATGTGACTAAGGGCCTGGAAGGAGGGGAAATCGGCTTGAAGAGTACTTTCAATATAAAGTAATGCGTGAAAACAGGATTGGAAATGGAAGCGCCTCTCAACATAAAAATTTCAGTTTTCCTCTGCAAATACCCTATCTTTCTTTTTGGCATTTTTTTTTGGCCCTTTGCTGTCTTTTGGGTTACTGTAGTTGATAAAAGGCTGCCAAACACTACGATAATTCTTGTTTTTTTGGCCAATGACATATGTTTCTGCATTGAGAGAGTTCTGTGGCCTAGTAAACTCTAGATGCGTGCCTGTGGTTAGAACTGGATAGAAGCCCACGAAACTCTTGCTTACTGCTCAGCTGTGTCTCTGACTTAAAGACGAACCCCCTTCTCAAGTCTTGGTTTCTCGGTCCCAGCTTTACAAGGATGAAGTGGGCATTGGTCAGTATCTATGGAGGTTCTGAATGAATGACTGTGTGAGGTGTTTATAACCTCCAAGGTAATTAGTGGAGAACAGTAACTTTGTTCACTTCTGACCTCTCGGGAAACGGGCTGGTTCTTTCCAGGCAAGTTGGGGCTAGGAGGTTGAAGGTAAGTTCCCTCTTCCTGCTGTGGAGCCTGTAAGAAATAAGGTGTGTGTGTGGTGGGGGGCGGGGGGGATCTTAGAAAGGAAAGTCGAGGAAGAGCCAAAGCACAGGGCTCTCTGCTGTGCCTTCATGTCACCTTCCCTCCTCGCTAGGCACTGAGCGACCGCTTCAGCGGTGAGATCCCCGATGACCAGATGGCGCACAGCTCCTTTTTCCCAGACGAGTACTTCACCTGCTCCTGCTTGTGCCTCAGCTGCGGGTAAGTGAGGCCAGCTGTCTCCCCGTCTTGGGAAAAGAGACTCAGAATGGTGCTTCTCAGTCACCAGTGGGCATGCAAGTCACCTGGGGTCTGGTTACATGAAACCTTCTGATCGATGGATGGGGTGGGGCCCGAGATGGTGATTTCCAAGTTCCCAGGTGATCCTGGTGGTCGGGGGACCACACTTTGAGGGTGCAGGGTATTCCGGGACACATGGTTATGAAGAATCTCCTGCAGATTTCAGCCTGGTTTAGATGGAAAATTGAGTGGCTTCCGGTTTGGGCAGTTTTTACTATAGAAAACTTTAGGTTGCCTGTTTCCCCATGTTTCTCCTTTCAATCATAGTTATTCCATTTATTCAACTAATATTTGATAGAGAGCTCAGTGTGTGCACAGCACTGTAGTCCATGTGTATCCTAGTTGATTCCTTTCACTGTGAGGGCAAATGCTTAGAGCACATTAGAATTATTCAGGGAGCTTGCAGAAGTATCCAGGCCTGGGCCCCACCTTCAAGGAGGCTGGTTTAATGGGTCTGGGGTGGGGCGTAGGCACTGGAATACTTAAAAGGCTCCTGAGATTTTTCTAATGTGTAGTCTGAGTTGAGGACATTGCATTAGAGCACTGCTTCTCAAACATCAGTCTGTATATACACTACTTTGTGATTTTGTTAAAATGCAGAGTGTGGACAGCAGTTCTGGGTGAAAATCTGCATTTCTAACAAGCTCCAAGTGATGCCTCTGATGCTGGTCTGTGGACCACACTTTGTTACAGGGGAAAGGACATTGATTCTCAACTGAGCATGCATCAGAAACAGCGGAAGGATGTATTAAAACAGATCGGTGGGTCTTGGCCCCACAGTTGGGTTTAATAGGTCTGATTAGAGCCTCAGAACTTTTATTTCTGGTAAGTTTTCAGGTGATGCTGATGTTGCTGGTTGGGGACCACACTTTGGGGGTCACTGGATTAACTTGAGCTGTTGAGGGCTGTTAAATCGGTTTGGTGACTTGACTGAAGCAGCCCAGGGGATTTAAATGCAGTGTGTCAGTCAGATTGTAGTCTCCACGTCGTGTACTCACTCCCTGCCTTTCCACCCCTTCACCACTTTATTGTCCTTGCTCACATTTGCCCATCTACAGGAGGAGACCTTTCTGTTCTGAGCCTTTTCTGTTCTGATAGCCTTTTTGCATTGAACCCAGTAGGCCACTGCCGGGCACTGAACCACTTGGCTCTGAATTTGTAAAAAGGACTTGGGTGTTGGATTAGACGGCCTGCGTGGGGAGGACTGGGATTATCTCGGACAGAGGGATGTTCATTGCCAGCGTCATTTACCTTCCTTTTTGCTTGCCCCGTGAGCCCAGCACGAGGGGCTAGACTCCATTGGATCGTTGCTTTTCCATTCTAGCTGAGCTTCCCCAGGGTTCCCAGGACTTTCCTTTTCCGTAGGGACGTTCTGAAGTTCTGATCTGTGTGCTGTGCTGTCAGGGTGGCCGGGCTCGCTGTTCGTTTGGAAGGTTTTCTTGTCTGGCTTAAGCCTCCTCTTAGTGCTTTGCCAAATGTTGGGGGATGGTTTTTGTTTGGCATCTTGGCAGCCTGTCCTGGTTAAACTTAATTCACGCTGTTTGGGTTTTTCAATTTCCTGAGAGCCATTCAAGATTCATCTCTTGTCAAGGTGGTATCTTCTGGCGCCTCCATTCCTACTGAGGGGCCAGGTGGTGTTTCTAAGAAGAGTGTCTCCATTTCGCTTTTTCTCCTCAGACAAGGTACTCCTTGCTCTACCTTTGTGGTGGTGCTGAGTGCAAGGACACGGGAGGCCTGTGGGTTCCTGAGACAAACTGTCCTCTGTGCTCAGTGCCCGGGGCCTCGTTCATAACCAAGGTCTGGTTTGGGCCCCATCTCTGGCTCAGGGTCGGATTCTTCTGCGTAAGTAGCATCAGTTCCATTGGCCGCCTCATTGTCAGCTTTTGGGCTTCACTCAGGGCTGGATGTAAGAACAGCATGAATCATGGGAAAGAAGGAGTACCTCATGAAGCCAAGAGCCGCTGCAGCTACTCCCACCAGTATGACAACCGAGTTTATACCTGCAAGGTGAGTCCCCGAGCTTCTCCCTGCTCCAGCAGCTGGCTGCTGGTCCCTCTCCTGTTGGAAAGATTGGCTTGGGGCAGCTTTGCTGCATCCCAAAGTATTTGATGTTCAAATGGAATCTCTCTGGAACTTCTCCCCAGCTCTAACCAAAATAACTCACCCATGTTTGTTGCTGGGGCCTCGCGGAACTTTTTTAAAACTTATTTTCCCCTTAGTCTCTTGAGCTTGTGGGCAGGGGTCACGTACACTGGCTGTTTGTTCTTCTTACGCATGGATGTGTTCGTCAGGAACCGAGTTCTGATTTCTTCTGTCTGTGATGGGTGTAAAATTTTTTTTTTTTTTTTTGGTGTAAAATGACAGCTTAGTTTTGGGGCCTGGGGTGGGGATACATTCAGTTCATGACCATTCAGGGCACTGGCTTCTTTAGAGAAATGAACTTTCTTCTGATGTGCTAAACTCGGCGTCTGTAGACCCTCAGACGGTATGGTTTGTGGGGAGTGGGTGCTGGACAGGGATGTGAAGAGGCCACGGGGACTGGTGTCCAGAGAAGAAGCTGGCAGAGTGCTCCATGTTTCAGGCCTGCTATGAGAGAGGCAAGGAGGTCAGCGTAGTGCCCAAGACATCTGCTTCCACCGACTCCCCCTGGATGGGTCTTGCAAAATATGCCTGGTCTGGGTGAGTGTAAACAACATAGCTAAGGGTTGTCTGGTGTGTTTGTTTCCCCGGAAACCTGGCAGGGTAATAGTATCTGTTTGCATTCCTTGTAGGTATGTGATCGAATGTCCTAACTGCGGCGTGGTCTATCGTAGCCGGCAGTACTGGTTTGGGAACCAAGATCCTGTGGATACGGTGGTGCGGACAGAGATTGTGCATGTGTGGCCTGGAGTAAGAGCAGTTTTATTTACTATTCTTTCTCTTGTATCGTTCAGTTATACACGTGTGTGGAAAAGTGGAACTTGTTTAGAAATAAGATTAATCATGACTTTCAATATTTTGGTGGTTTAGGAAGGCATGATCTAAAGAGCTTTTCTTGTTCTAGTTCGTTAATTATTTTCATTTCTTTTTGCATACATACTAGAAGCACAACTTGAAATAAAGTAAATGAAAAGTTGATCTGTTGTTATACTGCCTTTGCAAATAAAACTTCATTTTTATTTATTTTAAAATATGTTTTTATTGATTTTGAGAGGGGGTGGAGGAGAGAGAGAGAGAAACAGCTATGAGAATCATTGATCTGCTGCCTCCTGCACACCCCCTACTGGGGATCAAGCCCACAACCCAGGCATGTGCCTGACCAGGAATTGAACCTGCAACTTCTTGGTGTATGGGTCGACACTCAATCACTGAGTCACACTGGCTGGGCAAAACTTCATTTTTTTAAAAATATATTTTATTGATTTTTTATAGAGAGGAAGGGAAAGGGAGAGGGATAGAGTGTTTGAAACATCAATGAGAGGAACATCCATCTGCTGCCTCCTGCACATCTCCCACTGGGGATGTGCCCGCAACCAAGGTACATGCTCTTGACTGGAATCGAACCTGGGACCCTTCAGTCTGTAGGCCAACGCTCTATCCACTGAGCCAAACCGGTTAGGGCAAAGCTTCATTTTTTCATATTCTCTTCAGTCATTTTCCATATGCATATGTGTATATAGTTGTAATTATAATTTACATGCCATTTATCTGCCTTTTTTTCTTACCGTAATACTATTTCCACATTGCTTCCATTTTTCATGATTCCATTTGTAGTCACTGTGTAACATTATGTCTAGTGTTATAGTTTGATTCTCCATTCCCTTTTTAAACTTTCATGCGTGCTGTTTATGATTTTTTTTAATCATCAAAGAAAATGCGATAGTGACCATCTTTATGTAAGAAAACCATTTCTTTTTTTGGAAATTTTCTTTCTTTTTTTTAAAATATATTTTATTGATTTTTTACAGAGAGGAAGGGAGAGAGATAGAGAGTTAGAAACATCGATGAGAGAGAAACATTGATCAGCTGCCTCCTGCACATCTCCTACTGGGGATGTGGCCACAACCCAGGTACATGCCCTTGACTGGAATCGAACCTGGGACCTTTCAGTCCACAGGCCAATGCTCTATCCACTGAGCCAAACTGGTTTGGCTGGAAATTTTCTTGATGCATATTCTAAGAAATGGGATTACTATAGACCCTTACTATTTTTTATTTATTTTATTTAAAATATATATTTTATTGATTTCAAAGAGGGAAGCAGGGGGAGAGAGAGAGAGATAGAAACATCAATGACGAGAGAGAATCATTGATTGGCTGCATCCTGCATGCCTTACACTGGGGACCAAGCCAAGCTGGCCGGGCGACTCTCACTATTTTTAATTTGACTTTTGAATTCCAAATGTTAGAAAAATAAATTTGTTTATGAGGCATTTATATATTGCTTTGATTCTGCATTAAGCCACAGTTCATACTTGGAATTACTCATAAATCACAACATATCCAAAACCTTTCCCTTCATGGAAAAAAATAAGCAGTTTTCTCGAAGGGACTTACTTGGTGATGTTCCCCTTGTAGGGTGATTCCTAAAGCCACCAGTGAGTCCACCTTTGAGCTTGCCTGGATCCTTCAGGTACCACATAACTGACAATTTCCTATTGTTTTGTTCCTCTTCTTCCCAGTCTCCCCTGACATGATGGTCCAGGCTATTCTGGTCCAAGGGTTTAATATGGCCTCACACTAGTATAACTTTCCCACAAGGTGTTTTGTGACTGTCTTGTTTTTGATCTGCTTTAGTTATTTCTTGCAAAAGCTTTCGTCTCCATGGCAAGATCGTTTACAGTCCAAGAAAACAGTGACACTGTAATGTACTTTTAGGCTGCACTCCTCATCGTCCTTGGAATTAGGGAATACAGGCTCCTCTCCTGTTCATTCATTCATCCATTCAGTATCTCAGCATATGTTGTTGAGTACCCTGTGCTCAGAATTGAACTAGATACTTACACAATACAAAAGTGAAAAGGATAGGTTATTGTTCTCAGAGAGTTTACAGTCAACTACATAAACAGATACTGTTCTTACATGTGGAAACAGGGTTCCTGGAGCTGTGCGGATATTAGAGGAACTGAGAGGAAGGGTTCCTAATCCAGCCTGGGCTGGGGGTTTCCTGCGGGAGGTGTCATCATTATGTGAGTGTTTCCTGGAGTGTATATCTTGTTTGTGGGCAAACTCAGTCCTGATTGAGCAGTGGCGCACCAAGTCTATGGTCGCCCTGAAGAGAATCATTCGTCATGACTGGTTGGTGTGATAGTGCCTAGAAGGTCTGTCCCTGTTTTTCTCTGCCAGGGAGTTTGTGGCTCTGAGTTGGCGGTGATGAGTGTGCAGCTCACCCAGGACCCCCGCCCTTTTCCTTTGAGTCCCTTCCCTCAGAGCGTGATGGGAGCCTGCTTTTTCATTTCAGACTGATGGATTTCTGAAGGACAACAACAATGCTGCCCAACGCCTCTTGGACGGGATGAACTTCATGGCTCAGTCGGTGTCTGAGCTTAGCCTTGGGCCCACCAAGGCTGTAACATCCTGGCTGACAGACCAGATAGCACCAGCCTACTGGAGGCCCAACTCCCAGATCCTGGTACGGTGCGGCAGGCTGCTCCGGTAGCCCCGGCCTGGCCCGTCTTGCTTGTGTCGCTGCCCCCTGTCCCAAGCTTGCTCTGTGGGGGAGGCGTGGAATTTCTCTCCCTGTCAGGTTAGCTCCCCGAGCATTGGAACGGGGGATGCATTAAGGCAGGCAGTGTCCTCTTCGCCCCTGGAGTTCCCATCACGTTATTCTGCAAGTGTTTTCTTTGTGATAGATTTTCGCTTCCTTACCTGCAAGGGCCAGTCATTACCGATGAGATGCCTAAGATCATAGATATAGAATCTGAAGGCCAGGAGCCTTTAGGGATCTGTTAGAGTCATCCTCAGCTTGATCCCTAAATCTTGACAGCACCCACGGCAAAGGAGCACCCAGCTGTGGCCCAAATCCTTTGACAGGGAGCTTGCTCCCCACCAGCTTCCCAGAGGCTCTTTTGTGGGCCATTAAAAAAATAGACTCATTTCTCTTCTGGCTAGATTAGCCTTCTGAGAACCTGTGACTCAGCCACATGATTTGAGAACCTTTCCAGGCACTTCTTGAAAGAAAATGATAATCACAGCTGCTTCAGTGGCTGGAGGTGGTAGGGCCCCTCCCTTAGGGCTGGCGGGGTCCTGCCGTTTCAGGGTGGTCCTGTGGGCCTCCCCCTGGGTATTGGTGGCTTTCTCAGCTGAGCAGACATGAGTGACACCTGCCTCTGTCTGTTCTGGGCTTGGAACAGAGCTGCAGCAAGTGTGCTACGTCCTTTAAAGATAACGACACCAAGCATCACTGCCGGGCCTGTGGGGAGGGCTTCTGTGACGGCTGCTCATCCAAGACCCGGCCGGTGCCCGAGCGGGGCTGGGGCCCTGTGCCCGTGCGGGTGTGTGACAACTGCTATGAAGCCAGGAATGTCCAGTTAGGTAACGTGGGGTCTGGGAGCTGCCGGGTGGAGGGCGGGACCTCTCTCCTTGGCACTGGGTGTTGGGAAGTGGACTCCCATAGTGCCCACCCTATTCCTAACTGCAGCTGCTCCCTTGGTCTTGGTCAGTCTGAGTGCTGGGGTGCTATTTCTTGGTGGTGGTGGTGGTGGTGGGGTTAATCCTATCCTGTGTTTACCAGACATGGCTTGGACTGAGTCTTCTCTTGGAGAAGGTTCTAGGTCATGCTCCTGGAAGCTCTCTGCTCTACTTTAAGGAAAGGCTAGAAGATAGCTCTTGAGGGTTGAGGTAAAGGACTAACAGGTGCCACCGGTCTCAGGGTCTGGGCTGACCTCACCCGCAGCCCAGCCCCTGGGGGTAGTTGCCGGGCAGCACAGTGGTGCCTGGGGAAGAACCCAGAAGCACTCTGCTGCTGCCCTGAGTTTTCCATTTAGGAAATGACTAAGAGCTGACGGCTTTTCCTTTATCATTGTCTACAGATGTCGCTGAGGCACAGGCGGATGACGAAGGTGGGACACTAATTGCTCGGAAGGTGGGCGAGGCTGTGCAGAACACTTTGGGAGCCGTGGTGACAGCCATGGACATACCACTAGGTGGGCCCGACAGTGCTGCTCTGGGTGTAGTGTGTGTGGGATGGAAGGCTTCAGAGGGCCCTGGGCTGTCATTTTGTCAAAGGCTTGCAGACCCAGGATGAGTCGGGCAGCAGGAAGGTGACTGAAAAGTGATGAACATTTGCTTAACTCTGGAATACCTTAGTGGTTTTGTGTTTCTATCCGGAGGCCATTCTCTTACACCAGTGATTGCTGCATAACAAACTACCTGAACATGCAATGGCTTCAAACCACCACCATTTTACCACATCTCACAACTCTAAGTCAGGGAGAGGAATTCTTCTGTCTCAAGTGGCATTGCCTGGTGTTCCAGTGTGGCAGCTGGACTGTCTCCAGGGTCCAAGCAAACCTAACTCACTTGCTGGGCCTTGGCCGGGATGCCTGGAAGTAGACCTCCCTCTCTCTCCATAAAGCCTCCAGGCCTCTCCTGTGGCTTCTTCGTTGGTAGGTGGACTTCTTTACATGGTGGCTCAGGCTCTAAGGCTAATATTCCAAGAGACAAGTAGAAGCTGCCAGTTTCTTTTAAGGCCTGGGCCTGGAAACGTGTACAGTCTTCTGTAGGCACAGAGCCTGCCTAGACTCAAGGAGGGGGCACGAGTGTCAGAGAATTTGTGGCTGTGTTTAATCTGCCACACCAGCTAAGCTATGCCTCATTTAGGATGTAAGGTAGCTCTTCACGTCTGGCCTGGTGGAATGGGGTGAAGACCAGGCATTGTAACCAAGATGGGAAGAGGGAGAGGAAGGGAAACCCACCAGTGTGTGGAGGGCTTAGGCAGGGTTGTCCGGGCTGGGGTACTGCAGCCCTTTGTAGGGGAGAGACCAAGGTCTCCTGGGTGGGTGGTAATGAAAATGGCTTGTAACAGATGGAATCACTGGCTCACAGGACGAGCAGACAGTGAGCTTTGACTCTGGGGTGTAGGAATAGACGGATTTGCCCAGGCTTGAAGTTCAGGTTGCATCTGCTGTCACGGTAACTGGGAGAGGCCGGCTGCCCTTGGCGCACAGAGCCTGCCAACTGTACTCACCCGCGGCCAGGTCTCAGGCCCGTGCGTAAGACATGTTAGTGCTTGTAATCCCCATAACAGCTCTTGAAGGTGGGTTGTTAAAGATGAGGAAGCTAAGGCCTGAGAAGTAACCTCTTGTAATCTTGCAGCTGCTAGTTAACTGGTGCTCAGTGGAACTGGCATTCAAATGAAGATATGTCCTGACTCCGACTTCTTGTTGCTCCAGTGGTTCTTAATGCAGCTGCACCTTAGGAACACCGGGAGAGCTTAATAGATACGCACATTTCAGGTCCTGGGCCCCCGCCCTGAAGATTGCGGCCTGGGTGGAATGGGTGAAGACCAGGCATTGCCCGTGTTAAAGGTCCCTCGGTGATTCTGTGTGCAGTTGCATTGGGAGCCACTGGAGGGTCTGAGGACTCCTTCGTGCACCGTGGGATGGGGTGCTGGGTTCCGCGTGTCCCGCCCAACATGGTTCCTTCCTTGCCACAGGTCTGGTGAAGGATGCGGCCCGGCCGGCGTACTGGGTGCCCGACCACGAGATCCTGCACTGCCACAACTGCCGGAAGGAGTTCAGCATCAAGCTCTCCAAGCACCACTGCCGGGCCTGTGGCCAGGGCTTCTGTGACGAGTGCTCCCACGACCGCCGGGCTGTCCCATCTCGAGGCTGGGACCATCCTGTCCGAGTCTGCTTTAACTGCAATAAAAAGCCCGGTGACCTTTAACCCCAGCTCCCTCTTCCCAGCCTTCACAATTCCTTAGGTTCTCAGGGTTAGAAACAGAAGTCTCATCGAGGTAGGCCCTCCTCCTGGTCACCTGTGGTGGTGTGTATCCTCTCTGCTCGTCCTGGGGCCACTTTCCCACGGTGCGGGGTAGGCAATGGCAAGCTGGGGTGAGCCTGGCGGCAGGCCCGAAGGCAGAAACCCCTCGGGGCAGAGGACTGAGCAGCTTGTCGAAGCCGTTGCATTTATGTCAGTTAAAAATAATAAATATATCCCGCGTCGACATACGAAAGGCAGACGGAGTCTCTCCAGGCTGCTGGCTGCAGATGAATGCGGTCTGTCCCCAGCACAGGGATGAGGTGGCATGGCAGCAGGTCTTCCCATAAAACCGAGCCAGGTACAAAGCCACTGTGTTGCTGGCCACCGTTTCTTCTTCCCAAGCCTTCGAGGCCTCGCCTTCCCTTGCCCTTCCGGCCTCCTGGTTGCCTGGGGAAGTGAGCGTCCCAGGTGCTTGCTGAGAATGGCCCGGAAGGGGTCTGTCTCCCTGGCCCTCCAGAGCTGCATCCCAGGCCTGGGCCTCAGCCTGTTCAGAGACCACTCAGCCGAGCATGCAGGTCACCGGCGTGGGTGGAGGGTGAGGGTGGGGTCCTCCGCCCCGAGAAGTCAGAGTGTGGGGGATGTGACAGCCTCGTACCCGGGGAGAGCTTGGAAGGAAGAGGGTCTCCCCAACAGTGTTTCCCGCTTGTTGCTGCTTCTGTCTGTGCATCCACTCGGCTTCCCAAAGGCCATACCCTGCTCCGAAAGAGAGCACCCGCTTCCCGTCCCCTCTGACCTTCTCAAGCCACCATCTGCTTCTGAGTGTTGCACTAGGATTTTTATTGCTTATTTTGAAGTGTCTTAATTCTTTGTTCCCAGACACACGACCCCTCTAGCTATTGGAGGGGTGATCATGAGCAATCTTCCAGGGAAACAGAGCACAGAATGGACTGTTAGTTATTTTCTGTTTTGGTTTTTTTGAGTATCTATAAATATTTCAACAGATCATGAGAAACAAATTCTCTCTGGTCCTTGCAAGAGAAGCCAAATGAACTTTTGCTTCTCATTAAGAGCTGGGATGTCCATCTCTGGTGTGACTGGAAAGACTGTTGTGCTGAATCCTGTCATCATGGCGGACTTTATCTTCAATGGCCAAAAACGAAGATATAAAAAGTGACATAGTTCTTGACTGAACTGGTGGGTGGGCGGAGCTTCAGGGGGTACTTGGCGGTCACCCTGGTGTGGCAGTGTGACGGGAGCCCTGGAATGTGTTGGTCTGCAGACCTGCTCCCTTGCTCCCGTGGCCGTGACAGGCCCTACTCTAGTACTGTGTATCAACTGCGCTGTT
>NW_006288624.1:291792-295273 GCF_000327345.1 Myotis davidii
AGTAAGTCTGGCTCCCTCTTTCTAGCTGATAGGGAAGTAGCTGGTGGCTTTCCAAGCAGAAGCCAAGCGAGTGGCGTATTTCTAGGGTGGTCATATTTTACCAGTAAATGCCTCAGGTTACTACTCTAATAAGAACTTAAAAAGCATAGCCAGAAACCACAAAACCATGACATGGGTTTTAATTTTGTGACAATGGGCTGTTTTCCCCAGCTTTGCATAGATAGCATGCACCAGCCCAGTTGGCTGACCTGGACCAGGAACTTGGTGGATATTCCTTAAGTGTGTTCAAACTGATGGTCAGAGAACTCTTTCTAGGGCTCCACACCTGCTCACTCACCGTGCTGTTCTCTTGTGCTTGGGCTGTTCAGCAGAGCTCTCCATGGAGGTTGAGACCAGGTTTTGTGGGGTGGGGAGCTCAGAGCACAGGCTGAGCTATGCCGGCCTGGTCCGGGGCAGGGCAGTGTGGTGGGTGCTGTGTGGTGCCGTGGTAGCAGCTGCTTAACTTGTGTTCTGAGGGTTTCACTCTGGTGGCTGTGGGCTCACATTCCCTGGGGAATCCGCCCTCACAGAGGAGGCGAGTGTTACTAGTGACATATGGAAACACGGGGGTGGGGGTGGGGGGTGGAATTTTTGTCATTCCCCACAAATGTCTTGTCTGCCCAACTCCTGTCGATCCTCCACTGTTGCTTCATTCTGGTGGCTATTAATTACACTTTGGTCTTTGTCCCTTCTCTTCTTCTTTGCCCCACCTTCTCTTCCCTTGTCTTTCTCATGCCTGCTCAGGGTCCCTTTTCTAATTTTCTCTCTACTTGGGTCGGCGGGCAGGGTGTGGAGCAGGGGTCCTCAAACCACGGCCCGCGGGCCACATGCAAATACAAATATTGAATTTGTTCCGTTTTGTTTTTTTACTTCAAAGTAAGATATGTGCAGTGTGCATAGGAATTTGTTCGTAGTTTTTTTTTTTAAACTATAGCCCGGCCCTCCAACAGTCTGAGGGACAGTGAACTGGCCCCTGTTTAAAAAGTTTGAGGACCCCTGGTGTGGAGGGTTAGGGGAGAGAGGTATACGGTGTGGCCGTTAGACCTGCTGTTTGTACTGTGGCCATGCGGGGGCGCCCCTGAGCATGGGAGTCTGCCTAGCCACAGGAATGACGCAGAACAGTATTCTGAACTTCCTTCCTCACACTAGTCAGACCAACAGGAAAGGAAGGGAACCCAGTGTCAGAGTCACACCAGGTTCTGTCTTCTCGCTCCACACATCCAGTCCTAGCCTCAGCCGAGTATCAGGTGGAAGCCAGCTCAATACAGAATGAAAACAAAGACCTAAACACCCCCACTGAGCTCTAGTGTACATACACATTTCAGCTTGATTTTTTTGAAACTGAAGATATAGTCAACCAGCACCCGGATGAAGAAACAACATAACTACACCCCAGGAACTCCTGGTCCCTCCTCACAGCAGGAGTATCCACTATCCCAGTGGTCGGCAAACTCATTAGTCAGCGGAGCCAAATATCAACAGGACAATGATTGAAATTCCTTTTGCGAGCCAAATTTTTAAAACTTAAACTATATAGGTAGGTACATTGTTATTAACTTAATTAGGTTACTCCTAAGCTGGCCTTTGCTAAAAATGTCCTCAATCTGATTGAGGTACGTTTGCTGAGGTCGACCCCTTCCAACTCTCCCATCCACACGTCTTGTATACTTGTTTCGTCTATCTCCTTTCGTTCATCCTTTCTGTACGTCCAAACCATCTCAACATACCTTTCTCAATCCTCGCCACTACATCTTTCACTCCACAGTGTTCCCTAAAATTAACTTAATAAACTTTAAAGTTTTAAGTCAATTTCGCACTGTATGTGCGCGCCTGCACATGGTATTTTGTGGAAGAGCCACACTCAAGGGGCCAAAGAGCCACATGTGGCTTGTGAGCCGCGGTTTGCCGACCACTGCACTATCCCAACATGCATTAGCCCAGATTAGTTCCTCTCCATGCCCCTCTTTAGGGAGGGGCTATGTGAAGTTGTTTTTTAGATTTTTTGTGTGAATTTGAGCCCAATTGTCAACAGTTGCTGGGAAGCAAAACTTAATGGATTGAGATAATGCTTCGCATAAAGTTGATTTAAAAACATTTACTGCCAAAACCGGTTTGGCTCAGTGGATGGAGCGTCGGCCTGCGGACTGAGGGGTCCCGGGTTCGATTCCGGTCAAGGGCATGTACCTGGGTTGCGGGCACTTCCCCAGTGGGGAATATGCGGGGGGCGGCTGATCGATGTTTCTCTCTCATTGATGTTTCTAACTATCTCTCTCCCTTCCTCTCTGTAAAAAATCAATAAAATATATTTTAAAAAAAATTTACTGATTTTAGAGCAAGAGGATGGGAGACATTGATTTGTTGTTCCACTTATTTATGGATTCATTTTTCTTTTATATTTTTATTGATTTCAGAGAGGAAGGGAGAGGG
The DNA here is from genome assembly GCF_000327345.1 of Myotis davidii. Taxonomy (NCBI): domain Eukaryota; kingdom Metazoa; phylum Chordata; class Mammalia; order Chiroptera; family Vespertilionidae; genus Myotis; species Myotis davidii. Next base: position 294,259 of record NW_006288624.1, read on the forward strand.
TGATAGAAACATCAATGATTAGAATCATTGATCTGCTGCCTCCTGCACGCCCCCATGCCCCTCTGCCCCCCAGGGGATTGAGCCTGCAACTCGGGCATGTGCCCTGACTGGGAATCAAACCGTGATCTCCTGGTTCATAGGTCAATGCTCAACCACAGAGCCACATCGGCCAAGCTTAATAGTTGGACTTTTCAGAGGAAAAGGAATGGAGGATAGTTTGAGCAGAGAGCAGGTAAGGGAGGAACTTGAAACATGTGTCCTGAGAGCACCAGGTGGAAGGTGGAGATGGGGCAACAGGATGAGGCATATGTGATCTCAAAAGAACACACATTTTATTCTGAAGCACAAGAAGCCATTGAAGGGAGGGTTGTTAGCCAGGCAGTGGGAGGTCTGGAGAGGCAGACTTAAAGGAGTGGGTCTAGATGCTTTTTACAACATCAACTAATGGGGAAATAGAAGGAGAAACTGAGTTTAGCCTGCAGTTGTTTTCGGAGATGGTTATGTGAAAGATTTAGACCAGGACAGATGTAGGGCTGCCAGGTAAGTAGGACTAACTTGGTCTCAAAGGATGCTTCCAGGGACACTGATTCTGTGGCCCCACCCCCAGAGCCTGTGGGGCCAGCTGAATTCTAGGGTGGCTACCCAGCAACGTGGTGTGTGAGGCACGTGTTTATCTGAGGGCATTTTTGATAGCCACTATGTGCCATTGTTCTCATCTACACTAATAAAAGAGAAACATGGTAATTGGCGTATGACCGCTACCCTTCCCATTGGCTAATCAGCGAGATATGCAAATTAACTGGCAGCCAAGATGGCGGCCAGCAGCCAGGCAGCTTGAAACTAACATGAGGCTTGCTTGCCTCAGTGACAGAGGAAACCAACGTTCCCTGCCTGCCGCTGTAGGCCTCTGAGCCAGCAGTTTCAAACATAGTAACATATAGAAGCTAAAAAAAAAACCCAGAAGCCAACTATCAGAGAGCTGGGATCTCAGAGCTGGAGTTGATACAGAGTTTTG
>NW_006288624.1:296451-304050 GCF_000327345.1 Myotis davidii
CAGGGGGGAGCTCCCCAACCCCCTGATGGGCCCTGCTCTGCGCATGACAGGGGGCAGCTCCCCAACCCCCTGATGGGCCCTGCTCTGTGCATGACGGTACGGAGCACCTACCCCCCTGATGTGCCCTGCTGTGTGCATGACGGGGCAGTGTCCCAACCCCCTGATTGGCCCTGCTCTGTGCATGACGGGGTGGCGCCACAACCTCCCCATCGACCCTGCCTTGAGTGTGACAGGGGGTGGTGCCCCAACCCCCCAATCAGCCCTACCCTGAGCGTGACTGAGGGTGGCATCGCAACCTCCCAATTCGTCCTGCTCTGTGCATGACAGGGGGCGGCGCCCCAACTCCCCAATTGGCCCTGCTCTGAGCCTGACCAGGGGCTGCACCTAGGGATTGGGCCTGCCCTCTACCACCTGGGAACAGGCCTAAGCCAGCAGGATGTTATCTCCCGAGGGGTCCCAGACTGTTAGAGGGCAAAGGCCTGGCTGAGGGACCCCCCGCCCCCAGTGCACAAATTTTTGTACACCAGGCCTCTAGTTTCTTTATAGAAGGCTACAAGGAAGCAAACACGAGGCCATTTGACAAAGGGCTTATCATAGTTCAGGGCTGCTGTCACCGCTGCCTGCTCATTCTCTACCTGGGGAACAGGGCAAAATGCCTAATAGACATGCAAGTGAAAAATGCTTCGAGACTGTGTAACATACTAATCTTTGGAATACTATGTTAATAAGCAAACAGATCAAAATGCTTAATCAACTTCTCAGCTAAGTTTAACTGCTTTTCGTACAACCTAGACTAAATGTTAGGAGCAGTGACTGCTAACTAGAGATCAAGAATAAATTGCTAAATTTAAATTAGAACTTTGAAAGCTTCCCACTTTTTTAAAATAAAGCCTAATGAAAATCTAAAATGGTTCTTCAACAAATGTATGTACTTAACAAGAACTTGGGCTATGTTGATAAGAGAAGTTATACGGTGCTAGGGCCCCACTTGTCAAAACTCACCTGGTATTCTCTTTAGTCAGAATGTCTCCACTGTCTGGGGAGAGAGCAAAGTTGAACTGAGTAGCCAACCATGGGCTTTGGGCTCCACTGACATAGTACAGAACTCTACTGGTAGTTGGGGAAGCTCTGCAGCGGACGTGCAGTAACCAGTGATTCTAAATTGCAGATCCTGTAATGAATGAACTTGTGTATTGTGGTAATGCCGGAAGCCGGTCCATCCTTGCTGTTTCAAGGGGCCTGGCATATATGGCATACTGTTCTTAATATATTTGCTCACCTTCTTGGCACTATGTGTTTTAACCAAGGTCACCTCTCCGAGAAAGGTTGTTTCCCCAGGTAGAGATTTTCCCCTGAAGTTAGGGAGGGAATAAAACCCCTTCACTAAGTGCCAGGCGGGTAATTAATCTCTTTAACTACGAACAATCATGCTTAAGCTACATAATCTTTACTCCCTGGAATGGAGATAAGAAACGCCCTATCCTTTGGAATAGAGATTGATAGGATTGGAATCAACTGGTATAAATACAGATGTCACAAGGCAACAGAGAGACAGAACTTAGAAGACAGAACCTACACAGAACCTAGAGACAGGAGAACTTCGCTGGAGAGAACATGGCAAAAGATCCTGGACAGAACCTGGCTACAGTACCTGGCTGGAGAACCTAGCAAGAGAACATGGACACAGAACTTGGCTGGAGATTGTGGCTAGAGTTCCTGGCAAGGCTGCTGCTCAACTGAACGCTGTCTCCGTGTCATTCCTTCTTCGCCGACTCCGTCCATACATTTGGGGACCCCTGGACCCGCTGGGGTCGGACCCCAGCATGGTAACTTAGATCTTGAGAGAACAAAAGTATGTGTGGATGTTAAGGTCATGGTTCAGCATTTATTATGCTTGTTTGTACTCTTGGGCAGGGGCATGTCAGCAGAGTTACTCCAAGAGCTGCAGTAAGTGGCCACCTGGACCCTTCGATCATATAGATATTTCCTGGGACCCATGTACAGGCCAGTATGCCAGGGTTGCCAATATAGGATCAAATCTAAATGATTAAACACAGAAGAATTAGCAAGCTTTTTACCCACTGGTGCCAGAAAATTTCATTTACCTGGTGATTAAGTATCATGAAATGTTAGCATCGCGTGTTTATGCTTGCACCGAGTCACTTCCTGATTTCTCCAGACCACCAGTTACAATGGCAAGTATGGTCAGTGACAGGAGGAGCATGAAAAATAGAGAACGTGGTCTCAGGTCTTCCGGTTCCAAGTCCCAATTCTCCACTAACAAGATCTGTGATCTGAGGCAAGTCACTCAACATCTGTGCGTGGACTTCTCTACCTATTAATGATGCTAGTAATTTTCATATTACTATTGCTGTCCTACCTCCTTTATGTGTAGTTATTAGAATCAAATCAGGTAAGATGGTAAAGGTCTTTATAAAATACGAGGCACTAAAACTATTATAACATGTAGCCCATTTAGCAGATGACCAGTCATTCTCATCTGTTTTTCTTTTGATGTGTTTCTCTGTACACTAAGTTGTATTAGTTTGAGTTCTGGCAGGAAGCAGATGAATGCTCACGGGGGTAGCTGAAGCATTCTGGGCTACCAGCAGTGAGGTGCAACTACCAGCTGTAGGTCTGAAGGGACAAATGGAGAGAAGTTCCTGGAACCCAGAGAGCTATGTTCCAACAGAAGCTGTTGGAATGCAGCCACAGCCGAGCAGGAGGGGAGCCAGGGACAACAGTCCCATCTCTCCTGCCCTTTGCTTTCCTACCGGTAGGTCCTCCTGGCTAAACCCCCTATGGCTAGGGAGCCAAGAGGTCAGCTTGGGGAACACAAGAGCAGGTGAAAAGGGCACACAGCTGGATCTGTGGGCAAACAAAAGCTCCCTAGCAAAGCCGTTAGGGCTGATCCCAATCTCTATCCCCTTTTCCTCACCCAAGATTTAAGTACCTGTTCGTGCAGCTGGTTTGTCCCTACAGTAGCCAAGCACCATGATCAAATCATTAATATCAGCGACCATACCAAGGTTCTTTCTGGTTTATTGTTTGGTAGAAAGACATGCTCTTTAACATTTGGTATAAACATCTCACAAACTGCTTCTCTTAGACAGTAAAAAAGTTAAAGCCTATTTTCTTTGAGGGGGGGCCCTTGAATTTGACATTCAAGTCCCCATGATAGAAAAAGGCGCTGCTGTGGCTAACACTGAAGGATGCCTCAACAAAAGGCACGTGAAGGCCTGCTTAAAACCTCTAGCGGTAGAGTCTAGCTCTAGCCTCTAAAACAGTGGTTCTCAACCTTGGCTGCACATTAGAATCACCTGGGAATCTTTTGAAAATCCTGATTTCTGGGCCTCATCCCCCGGAAATTGTTTCTTTGTTACTAATGTTGTGGCCCCACCCCATAACAAAGAAACAGAATTTCTGGAGAATGAGGCCCAGAAATCAGGATTTTAAAGATTCCCAGGTGATTCTAATGTGCAGCCAAGCTTGAGAACCACTGCTCTAAAACGATCCACCTTTCTGCCCAATGCCCGTGAATGATAAAGAAAAGGAGAATCCCAAACATTTGTTCCTGATGCTGAATGTGAGAAGGCCAAACTCCAGCCTCAAATCTTTCTCTAGAAACTCGAGGAAAAGGACTTCCCTCTTCCCCTTCTCTCCGGCTGGCGTTCTCAAGTACAGATGCATGTCTTTTTGGCACCCAGGCACTGACTAGCCTAGCAGTCTCATTAGGCTTCTTGAAAGGGCTTTTGGTGAAAGAAGCTTTATTTATTTATTTATTTTTTACAGAGAGGAAGGGAGAGAGATAGAGTTAGAAACATTGATGAGAGAGAAACATCGATCAGCTGCCTCCTGCACATCTCCTACTGGGGATGTGCCCGCAACCCAGGTACATGCCCTTGACCGGAATCGAACCTGGGACCCTTCAGTCCGCAAGCCGATGCTCTATCCACTGAGCCAAACCGGTTTCGGCATGAAAGAAAGAAGCTTTAATTTAGGTATTGCTAATCTTCAGCCCTTAGAAAAAGTAATTTTTGTTTTATAAAAGGGGGAAGGGACTATTCTAAGGAATTCAACAAAAGGAAATAGGTACCTTTTATGAAAAGGACTTTCAAGCTCTCTGAGCCCACAACTTAACTGACATACATCACTAAAGTGTCTCCACATAAAATAGCACCTTCATGTCCGCAGCAGCCTGATGGATGGGATCTGTGCACACAGAGCATCCACTTAAAATGCCTTCACTGGAAACAGCATATGGCAGAGGTAGGGCTACTCTTCACTCCATTCAGTCAAATCCACATGCCTGCAGGCTGCTCTCTGCAGAATTAGCTGTAAGGGTAGTAGTAAAGGTCCTGCTGGACGGCCATGAGCAGCCCCGGTGCTCCCTGCACACCCCCAAGCCGAGAAGAGAAGGCCACACTGGGAATGTTGGTCCTGGAGGTGGGATGTGGGGAGGGTATGGTTCTGAGCAGGTGGGTATCGCGGAGGCTCCAGATTCTCGTGTAGCAGTCCTGGCCCACTAGGAGAGGGGAGACAGACATGCGGCAGGTAAGCGAGAGTGCAGAGAGCTCGTGTACATGGCTTCTCATACTCCCTGGGAGCCAGAACACAAACCCTCAAATGGAAAATTTTTCTACTGATAATATGTAGTTTTTGAAAATCAAAGTTATGGGTCACCCTGGTGCTCTAGAACCATAACTAGTTGCATGTATTCAAAGTGACAAGCTGTACCGACCGGCTGTGTGACACCCTGGAGGACTTGCTGGTTGTCCGGCTAATGGGCGGGCACTGCACTGCTCTTGGTGTCAATGGCTGCTCAAGAGGGAGCCCAGCCCACCTGGTCTCGATGACATGCAACCACTTTCCTATTTATAAAACAGTAGCCAGGAAGAGCTAATGACTTCATTACACCTGGGGACAAAGTAGGTGCAGCTCTCCCCAGAGCTCTTTCTGGCTTCATGGCTTAGTTCTCAAGACCACCCGGCCGTCAGGGCTGTGATGAGGAATGCGACACTAGCACCACTGGTTCCGGTGGTCCAGGCAATGCGTCCTGGGCAGCTTCAGGGGAAGAGGGCAGGCACCCGAGGGACATACAGCCGGTTGCTCCTATAGCGCAGGTCACTGACCACTGCAACTGGCCCCCGACCCCCATCTGCCTATCAACAAGGTGTCTCTATTCTCTATTAGCCAGAACACTGAACTCTTCTGAGCTGAAAACCCGTGGAAAACAGACTAAAAGGAAGCTAACTGCTGGTGATGGTGACAGTAGTAAAGGAGCCTAAGAAAGTTCTAACCAAGGGATGCTGCTGAGCCACAACAAGGTTTCAGGGAGAAGTACTTTCTGTAGGAGTAGCAGCAAGCTTGAGGATCTAAGAAGGCTGAGAATATATTCCTTAATGTCAAGAGCCTACTATTTTATTTGTCCAACCACCAAACTTCCAGCTGCCAGAATATTCTACTCTCCACAAACAGTATACTCTTGTAACAGCTTTCGATGCGGCTTAGTGGCTAGCCGGCTCTGCTTCCTGTTCTACAGATCATGGACCCAAAGGGATGGTGTTACAGGAGCCAGGCATCAGTTTCTTTACAATGGCCTGAACTTCTTTTTCCAGCATCCTCTTTTGGAAACACACACAAGTTCAAAGAACAGGGAGCCCAAGCTTTTTGACAGGAAGTGCATAATGGGATAAGGTCACACTGAATGCTGACCTCGTGAACAGATGTAAACCCTACATCCAAGTCTCCCAACCTGATGTGCTACTGCGCCTGACCTGCCTGTTACTGAAATGATGTTTGTCCCCTGCTATGGGAACAAAGGGCCGTCCCATGTAGTCTTCCCAATCCCAAACAGACCAGGATCCCTATGTTCTGTTCTGTTTTAAAGTATCGTCTCCCTCAGCTGCTTCAGAGGCTGGGGGCCTAAGGGATGGAATTCGGTGGATGGAACCTCCCCCGCCCCAAGTACCGGCCACCAGGAGCCCTTCTTCTTCGTGCACGTGCAGGGGCAGGAGGGCGTACTCGTTCACGTGACCGTCGTACTGCCTTACGCACCTGGTGGTCCGCAGGTCCCACAGTTTGATCTGAGGGAAGGAGCACAGGGGCCATGAGGAGGGTCCAGCAGGTACACTGGTGAACCCCAGCAATGAGGGAGGGCAGGTGGTCCCCAAACACCTCTTCCGGTTAGAAAAATCTAAGCCTCAAACTCCTGAGACCTAGACCCCATCAAAAGCACCAGAACCAGTTCTACGTCTGACTAGACCAGACTGGGCTCCCAGCAAAGCAGCCGCCTGCACAGCCTACTGTACCTTTCCAGCCATGTCGGATGCCACCAGGCACTGCTCCTCCTGGAGGACTTTCACAGATGTCACCGCTGAGTCGTGGAACAGGCTAGTGGCCTTCCAGTTATTGCCTTGATTTCGACATCGAATGTCAATGGCAAAGATCTCCCCAGAGCGACAGCCATTAAACAGCAAAGGCGTCTGTGGAAAGAGGGACTGCTTGGTACCTCCCGCTAAGGCTGGGAGGAGTGCCCTCCCCCGTCCCAGCTCTCCTGGATCAGAGGTGTGGGTGGTCAGAGCTTGAGCCTCAGTGGAGCTGGGAGGGTTCCTAATGAAAGCAGAGAAGAACTGGGCCCCATGTGTCCCCCCAAGGTCGTCCCCACTGGCTGCACTGGCCCCTTAGGCCTCACTCTAAAGCCCAAGTGATGGCGCCCTGTCTCCACCAAGACCGTGTGAGAAGCTGGGGTGATGAGGATGGAGTAGGAGAGATCAGAGGCCCAGGTAAGACATGGGGTCCTAAATAGGGAGGGAAGATGGCTGAAGAAACCTGAATTAATGAACTCTGTGCTTACTGCTGGAAGCAGATTGGCATACTACCTCCTCTGTGGAACAAGTTTTTGAAATACAATAAGACTAGAATTTTGATTTTTAAATTTATAAAATGTGTAACTTGAAAGCTGTGTATGAAACTATTAAGGACTATGAACTGGGGCTTAATTTATATACTAAAAGAACTGCTTGTGCCCTAGCCAGTTTGGCTCAGTGGATAGAGCGTTGGCCTGTGGACTGAAGAGTCCCAGGTTCGGTTCCGGTCATGGGCACATGCCCAGGTTGCAGGCTTGGTCCCCAGTGTGGGGTGTGCATCAATAAAAATAAAAATTTAAAAAAGAAAAAGAACTGCTTGCCAGGCCAGTGTGGCTAAGTGGTTGAGTACTGACCCATGAACCAAGAGGTCCCCAGTTGATTCCCAGTCAGGGCACATGCCCGGGTTGCAAACTCAATCCCCATTAGAGGGTGTGCAGGAGGCAGCCTATTGATGTTTCTCTCTCATCAGTGTTTACATCTCTATCCCTCTCCCTTCCTCTCTAAAAAAAAATCAATAAAAACATATTAAAAACAAAAAACTGCTTGTCCTACTGGCTAATCCAAGTGCTACTTAAGAACTGCTAATAGTTCATTTAAACAGGAAGTTGTTTAAAGCCAGTTCAGCCAGGCCTTTCTGGAGCAGTCAACTTTCATTCAGTAAAGACAAATTTAGAAACCTTTAATCCTTTCTCATGCCATTTTCCTCTGTAACGGGGGGGGGGGGGGGGGG